>NC_053147.1:19956427-20259457 GCF_016808335.1 Panicum virgatum | reverse complement strand
CGCAGGCGTGTGGCTGCTCGAGCACTAACCTAGCGCACCCTACAGGCCTACCCCATTTATCCCTGCCTAATTGCGCACGGCTCATTTTTATCCCTGCCTAATTGCGCACGGCTCATTTTGTGTTTGAGCTACGCAACTACAGTTGGTATCTGCTGCTCAAACGTGGATGTCGTTATTGTAAACGTGAGGTACAGGGTGGACCTGGGCTCCGGCTCCTCCGGTCCTCCCCCACCCTACAATGCCATTTACTTACCATCTGCGAACCAACTATGGCATCATAAACAATTAACTTCGACACTTCAAAATAAACAATTAATAACTTCCAAACGAGAGCCTTGCATCTTGCAAGCCACAATGGCAAGAATCGCCAAGTCGGCCCTAACTGCTCAAGACCGAATGGGGTAAACCTCATTCTGCACAGGAGGAACAGCAGCCGGAGCATCGGCGTAACGGGCACTGCGCACCGCACGTTCCTCCGTGCACGTCGCGGCAGCCAAGACAACGGTGGCTTGCTCCTGCACCACGCGCCACGCCTCCCGGACGTGCCGCTCCTCGGTGAGCGAGTTGCCGATGGCGCAGCGCAGCACGTAGATGCCGCCGACCACGGCGGAGCTCATGTACGCCCGCCCCGACGCGTTCACCGCCTCGAGGAGCCTCCTGTTGAGCTCGTTGGGCTCCGCCGCGTCGTCACGGTGGTCACGGCCGCGCTTCTCCCCGACGGCGGCGGCGGCGGCGGCGGCGCGCAGCCGGAAGCACACCAGCGCGAACTGCCTCGGCACGGGCACCTCGAACCGCGCGTCGGCGCGCACCATGGCCTCGAACGTGGCGGCCATGCGCACGTGGGCGCGCACGAAGCCGCGCAGGCCCTCGACGCCGTGGCACCGGAGCACGAGCCAGAGCTTGAGCGCGCGGAACCGGCGGCTCAGCGCGACCTGCCAGTCCTTGTAGTCCACCACGCCGCCGCCCCGCTCCGACGACGGGTCCTTGAGGATCACGTCGTGGTCGGTGCCAAGCGCGGCCGTCAGCGCCTCGGGCCGCCGCGTCCACGTGCACCCACACGCCGCGCCCGGCCACGGCGGCGCACAGCTCGCGGAGAGGGTCGACCGCCGCCGTCGGGGTGGTGCCCACCGTGGCGCACAGGAACAGCGGGACCCTGCCCGCCGCCTCGTCCGCACGCACGGCGGCGCGGAGCGCCATGGGCGAGAGAGTGAAGCCGCTCTCCCTGGACGTTGCAATCTCGCGGTAGTTCCCCCGGCGGATGCCGGCAATGCGCGCGGCCTTCTGGAAGGAGAAGTGGGTCTGGTCTGAGCAGTAGACGACGAGGTCCCCTATCCGCGCCTCGCCGATCTCGGCGAGCTTCCCGTCTCTCGCGGCGACGAGGGTGCAGAGCATGGCCTCGCAGGACGTGCCCAGCAGCGTGCCCCCGCCGCCTCCTGAGAACAGCAGCCTCTCCGGGAGGTGGAGCGCCTTGCCGAGCCAGTCGGTGACGACGACCTCTAGCTCGGTGGCCGCCGGCGAGGCTGCCCACGTGAAGGGGTTGATGTTGAGCCCCGCGGCGAGGGCCTCGCCGAGGGCACCCACATTGCTGGCCGTGGCCGCGAAGTGCGCGAAGTGGCGGGGGCTCTGCCAGTGCGTGACGCCGGGCAGGATGAGGTCGCGGACGTCGCGGAGCGCCGCGGCGAGCGCGTCGCCGCCGGGCTCTGGCCGCAGAGGCGCCGTCTCGGGGAGCTGCCGCGCCAGGAACCCCGGAGAGACGGCTGGGCGCACGGGGTACTCGTCGATGCGCGCGTAGTAGTCCGCGATGAAGTCGACGACCAAGCGCCCCTGCCTGCGGAACTCGTCGGCGTCCAGCACCGGCTGAACAAGCGAATGCATGGCAGGGGCAACGTTAACGGTGGCGGCGGCCGGGCTGGTCCCGCTCGCTGCGGTGGTGTCGCTGTGGTTCAGAATGGCCATGGCAGGAGCCCGCGGTGTGAGCTCTGGTGTGGAGTACTCTTGTTGGCCAGTCCCTGAGCTCGTTAGCCAGATCGAGTGCCTTCCACGGTGTTCACGGTGCGTAGGGGGAGAGGGCCGCGGGGGTATTTTAAGGGGCACTTTTGTTCGGGTCCCTTTCTTGCCGAGCTAAAATAGTAAAATTTGATGCTACCTCGATTCTTTGGCAGAAGTTTGGTTGGAAGCCAAACTTAGGGCGTGTTTAGTTTTCAAAAAATTTTGGGCAAATTTTTTTACATCTTTTACAATACTAATTAGAAATATTAAATATAGATTAATTTTAAAACTAATTACACTGATGGATGGGAAATCGCGAGACGAATCTATTGAACCTAATTAATCTATCATTAAATATTATTTATTGTAGCACAATACTGTCTAATCATTGCATAATTAGGTTCATTAGATTCGTCTCGCGACTCCATCAGGAAATTATAGAATGAATTTTATTAGTTATCCACATTTAATATTTTTAATTATAATTAGTAGTCAAACCTTAGTGTAGAAAAAAAATTGAAAACTAAACAGGATCTTAACCGAGCCCACGAATGCTAATTGCTAACTGCGAGAGTCGGCGATTTTGGGACGGCCGAATTCTACGCCCCGAATTGGCTTGACGTGTCAGTTTTGTGATCACTCCTCTTACCAACACCGTTGGCTCAGCGGAATCCAATCCAGGAAGCGAGCTCTAGCAAGCTTCCCAGCGATCGATTTGGACTGCGCGCAATCACTGATTCATTATTGACCTACCATATGCGTGGGTCCTACAGCTGTTTTTTTTTTCTTTTCATTTTTTCACGTGAAGTATCTCTTCCTAACATACAACTACCTTCTCACATTAGATCAGTCTGAATGGGAGTTTCATGAAGAGTTCATAGCATTAATTATCATTAATTTGATTACATAGGAAGTAGAGAGAAGGTTGGAGTTCCATGAAATGTGAGAAGAGTTTTATCACCATGAAACTCATCTGGCATAGTTACATACTTTTCAGTCTATGTAGCTGTGCCTATGAAACTTCCACCGAGACTGGCCTAACCAGTTGTCTAGTTGGAGTCCATATGTGATGTGCCCAGATATTAATTACTTCCTTCTTTTCCTTCCTAAACTTTTTTCCTTACATTTACATCTAGTATTCTCTTTCTTTTTATTTTTTCAGTATTTTTGTTTACTTCTATTTCTATTTTGGAGATGTTCATTTGACAAATATTTCATATAAAATATACCAAAAATTATCTTGAGAAGTTGTATGTTTTTAAACTGTATGGCGAACTTATACATTAATGTTGTATGAGAAGTTTTTCTTATGACATTCACATAAAAATTTTGTTCAAAATTATCCGTTAGTAAGCAAACTTAAAAAGTTATGCATAAAAATTGTACACGTCATGAAAGTTGTGTTAAAAAAATTAGCCTATAAAAGTTGTTTGGAAATTATTAGGTAAAAAGTTACATATATCATAAAATATGTGCTAAAAAATTATCATCCGACGGTTATGCTGAAAAATTATCATCCGATAGTTATGCTAAAAATTATCATCTGACATTTATGCTGACAAATTATCATTCGATAGTTATAATGAAAAAATATTGTTTAATAGTTATGTGGAAGAAGTTATAACTTTCTAAACATAGAAAGTGGTGGAGAAAGAATTTAAAAAAAATGAAAATCACATGGTGTCAGAGATCAGGTGACCGCCAATTAGCAGAGCAGGGGGGAGATTGGCAGATCACGTGTTGGTTTGAAAGGAAATGGGCGAGAGGAGTAGTTTGAAAGGGAATGACATCGGGAACTGAAAAGGAAAGTACGGACCTGTCGGAAATCGCTTGTTGCTTTGTTTCCTGGCGCGCGCTAATTAGCAACGGAATCCAATCCAGCAAGCGAGCTCTAGCAACCTTCCCAGGGATCGGTTTGGACTACGCGCAATCACTGATTCACTACTGACCTTACATATGCGTGGGTCCTACGACTTTTTTTTCCTTTTCATTTTTTCAGTGTTGATCCGGTGGCCGAGATTGGAGTTTGTACGATTTGCACTGATAGGTTGATTTGTATCTGATATGTTCTCAAAAAAATTATCATTCGATAGTTATTCTTAAAAATTATTATCCGAAAGTTATTTTGAAAAATTATCATCCAATAGTTATATTAAAAAATATCATCTAATAGTTATGTGGAAATTATAACTTTCTAAAAGTAGAAAGTGGTGGACAAAGAAATTTCTTAAAAATGATAATCACATGGTGTTAGAGATCGGGTGCTCGCCGATTAGAAGAGCCAGGGGAGATTGGCAGATCATGTGTGCACGGAAGCGCGGAAAGGAAATGATGAGCGAGGGGAGGCTTGAAAGGGAATGACATCGGGAACTGAAAAGGAAATGATTGTGGCGCGCTCGCTAATTAGCAACAGAATCGAATCCAGCAAGCGAGCTCTAGCAAGCTTCCCAGCGATCGATTTGGACTGCGCACAATCACTGATTCACGACTGACCTTACATATGCGTGGGTCCTACAGCTGTTTTTTTTTCTGTTCATTTTTTTCACGTGAAGTATCTCTTCCTAACATCGACTACCTTCTCACATTAACTGGTTATCTAGTTGGAGTCCATATGTGATGTGCCCAGATAATAGTTACTTCCTTCTTTTCCTTCCTAAACTTTTTTCCTTTACATTTACATCTAGTATTATCTTTCTTTTTATTTTTTTCAGTCTTTTTGTATATAATGACTGTGGGCTCATCACGTGCACGTTACAAGTTACTCCTTTTGTCCTAAAAAAACAACTCGGAGTCAAAATAAGTTTAAATTTAATTAAATTTATATAAAAATTACTAATATTTATATTTTTAAATAAATCTAGTATAAAAATATATTATATAATTAATCTAATTATACTTATTTTATAATATAAATATTAATACTATTTTGTATAGATTTAATTAAAATTGAAATTGTTTGACTTTTCGAGAACGAGAGTTGCATTGTTTTCTAGGGCGCATAGGTGGGACGTGCAGAGCTGTGCGACTGCACAGAGCCCCAAATTTGAAGGACTCCCAAAATATAAAGTATACCTTATGTATAGGACTGGGCATAATTAATCGAGGACCGAAGATCGAACCGAAAAGACCGGGACCGAGGCCGAAATGTTCGGTTAGCAGTTCGGTCTTGGCCTCCAGGTAAGGGAACTTTCTAAGGTTAGTTCGGTCTTTGGGCTCGGTTAACCGAACTGACCGAACTATGTATAAGGTCCATTACGTGACCCAAAAACAACCCAGTCCAATAGTAGTATTAACCCTAGATATACCGTAGATATATAAACAACTGTAATTCTATGTTGGTCTTTTCATCTATTATGTACTGTTTGTGATTTGTGCTTTGGAAAGAGGCAAAATGTTGTCAAAATTTCTAATTAATTCTACTATCACGTCTTTTTTTATTGGTTCCTGCAGTAGCCGGCGGTCATGACCGACACCGAACCGAACTAACCGAGACTGAAATGTCTCGGTCCTATGTTTTAGAAAAGACCGATCGGTCTTTGGTTTCTGAAGACCGAACTTTGAAAAAGACCGATGAACCGAAGCGATCGGTTCGGTCTGACCGATTGCCCACCCCTTATGTATCGTAATATAGGAGGCTTTAATTTTGTTATTTTGCAGCCCAATTTTTAGCAAAACGAGGTCCAAATTGCACCCAGAAGTCACACATCGTTGATAGTCCGATGCCCAGCCTTCCACTTGGCGGCCGCGGCGGTGCTCGACTCGATCATCGACACCGAAGGCAAGACTGACGCTGCTTCATCTCCTGTCGCGCACTGACACTCGTGCCTCACGGAGGCGGAGCGGACTCGCGCCCGACGGTCACCATCTTGGTGTCGACTTCCCGATGCTAGTTGCCAGATGTGAGTCGTGAGACACCCACAGGCCATGGTCACTTCTAGACAGCTATGTCAGCCTAAATGCCGTTAGACGTCGCTGCCGCGCGGTGGCTGCCGCAGCCAGCGCCTTAGATTTAGGGTCAGGGTTTCGACCCTCCGACCTCCATCCTCACCGTGTGTCTGTACAACACCAAAACATCGAGCCAAATAAAATTATTGTTTGTTTAATTTTATCAAATTACTATGGACCTATCCCAACATTTCGTATTGGGCCATCGGTTTGGCCGGACGCCCCTGTAGGGCGGAAGGCGTAGACGATAATCGCATGAACAGGACACAGAGGCCTTGTTTGGTTTGTGGCATTCTAAAAAATAGTAACACTTTAACCGTTAATTACGGTGTCAAACAAAACCAATTTGTAAAACCAACTTCAGAACCCCTATGCTAGGAACCCTGAAGAATCTAATGAAGTCTTTGACCGCGTGATTAGAGGATGGTTACTATAGTATCACTGTAGCCAATCATCGATTAATTACTGTCATTAGATTCGTCGCGAAAAGTTATACCTATCTTAATACTCCATACATGCGAGATTTTTTTTCAAAAAACGTGCGCGCTAGGAACTCTAGATGAACCAAACAAGGCCAGAGGTTTTGAAGTCGTCGAAGAATCTACTTCAGGGACACAGAGTTGTTTTTTTTTTGAGAAACCACAGTTGACATTTGTTTCCTAGCACAAAGTTAGACGCAAAATTCAAAATTCAAAATTCCAAAACTAGAATGAGAGACTCTGATATGGATGGAATAGGGGGCCAAAAGTAGAAAGTGGGTTGGAGTTGCTCTAAAGAAGTGGTGGGGGCCCGGCCCAGTGGCCCACTCCGACCCGGCTGCCGTTGGATTGCTCTGGAAGGCGCCCGCGAGAAGTCGCCACGATCCCCGCCAGCTTGCGAAAGAAGGAGCACCAAAATTGAACGAAAATTTGGAGGGAAATCTCCCGCCACCATAAATACCATGCCCCCTGAAATCCCCTCTCCCAGAGGGCCAGAGCGTCAGAAGCCCAGAACCGAGATCAGGAATCGCCGCAAGGAAGCGCAAGAGTCGCCGAGGATCCGGAGGCGGGATCAAAGGACCGTGATGGCGGACGTGGGGAGCCTCGAGAAGATGGGCCGGGAGCTCAAGTGCCCCATCTGGTACGCGGCCGCCGCCGCCGCGCTGCTCCGCCAGCCCTCCCTTTTCTTTCTTGCATCCGTATTATTTTGTTTCTGTATCTGATTGCTCGTGATCTTTGTCGAGGCCTTTTCTTACGTTCCTGCTATTCGCCAATGGTAAATCTTGAGACTTGCGATTTGCTGCGTATTTGCTGAAATGTTTCTTGGTCCTGGCAGCTTGAGCCTGCTGAGTTCGGCTGTGTCCATCACCTGCAACCACATCTTCTGCAAGTGAGTCCCGTCCTTTGTTCCTCTCCAATGAACTATAGTCGCTATTTATAGTCTTGCTCGATTTGATTTCACACGTCTCTTATTGCAGCGGCTGCTTGACGGAGTCGATGAAATCTTCCTCCAGCTGCCCGGTGTGCAAGGTCCCATTCCGTCGAAGAGGTTAGTTCGTTGGTGCGGTGATTGTTGCAGTAACTGAATTGCTTGGTGTAGAAATTAACTGAAGAAATTCCAAATCCGCACAAACGTTTTAGATAATGGAATCTGCACCGACAATGATTTGTTGGGCTCCGTTGGTGCATTTATAAAATTTGGTATTATCTGATTTTGATGAAAGCTGTATTTACTGCAAATGCTTGGGTAATTCCTTGATCTCTTGTGCAAAACTTATTGCATGTGATTGTCTTTTGCTTGTAGAAATACGGCCAGCACCTCACATGGACAATTTGGTGGCTGTTTTCAAAAGTATGGAAGCTGCAGCAGGTACTAGTGTTGTGTCAACACAGCTGGCTCCTGCACCCAAGGTTGCAGGTAATTAGAAATCTTTATTTAGTTTCCTGTTTTATGGCACATGAGCAAGATTTAGTTACATACTTACAGCGATTGTTTTGCATCTCTGTCTTGTGACCACAGACATTGAGTCTATTTGAGCATATTTGCTGTTTTACGTCTTTGACTCTCTGTAACAATTGAATTCCAGAGAAATCGAACAATTATACTAGACTTACTTTCTTACTTTTACTTGAAGATGGATCACAATGTTGTGGGAACAGTGGCAGCAAGGCTAAAAGGTCGCGGAAAAAGAAGGTAGCATCCAAGAAGGAAAATAATACATCCAAGGCTACTGCAGCTTCTGCATCTTGTCCTACTACAAAGCCTTCAATCTCCACAAACAAAAGAATACACGTGACGCCATTTCCTGAATCTGAGACGCCAACAAGGCCCAAAAAGATTATGAAGCCTGAAGAGCAAAAAACTAAGCTGAATGGTGATGCTGAAGAGGACAAAAATAAAACACTGAATTCTGATAGACCAGAGAGCCCTTCATTATCACCTTTTTTTTGGCTGCGGGGAGAAGAGGAAGAAGAAGGTGGCACTGCTGGAACTTCAAGTGAGCCACTATCATTGGAAACACCCTTGCGTCACAATGCACCTACCTTCAGTGATCTCATAGATTCTGATGAGGAAACACCTAATAATGCTACTCCTAATGTAAGTTTTTCTGAGTATTTTTTTTGCTTTTTTTATTTTTATTTCCTGGCTGACTTCTGTGCACACCATTTGGTTCCATGTGCTGTAGAGCAAAGCTGAGGTTTCAGAGATATTTGACAGTGAAATGTTTGAATGGAGCCAAAGACCTTGCTCTCCTGAGCTGCGATCTACTCCACTGAAAAAACAGGTATTTTTGTTAAATGAGGCAGTAGCTCTATACTTCCAGTTCTTCTGCCACCTCTGCAATCTGACTATTCATGTAGTTTTTGCATTTTGTGTGTATCTAACTTAGCTGTTTTGTCTGTTCAGGGTAAATCGAAGAATGTTCTAGATCAAATCACAGAGACAGATGATGTTGATGATATGAATCTTGGTTGTTCATTTGATAAGTTAGACCATGAAAGTAATGCCAATGCGGCTCGGCCTGACAATTCTAAAGAAATTAAGAACAGAAAGTTGGCAAGGGCTAGGACCAACAAGAATTCAAAACTGCCCAATTGTGTTAAGTTATTTACAAAAAGATCTGATGCTGCTAACCAAGATACAGATATGCCTGTAACTATTGATGCAAAGCGATGCAAGAAGAACAGCAGCAAAAAAGAGAGAAATACTTCAAGTGGAGGAAACAAGGTCTCTGGCAACAGCAGTAGATTTCTTTGCTCTAGTGATAAATCTGCAGAGACTTCTTCCCCACAAGACGATGGTTTGGAGGTTGAAGCACCTGAGGACCAGCCTTCAGAAAGGTCCTCAAAAATAGATAAAAACAGTCGACGAAAACTTGAAATAACAGGGGATAGTGCAGTGAAGATTGCAGAGAAAACATCTGAACAAAGAAGTAAGCGTCTCAGAAGAATTTCTGATGGTGTTGTAGCTGACAAGACAAGAGTTTTTTCAGAGGCTGAAAATGAAACAGAACCACTGCAGCTTCTGAGTCTCATAAAAGGCCGCAGCCAACATAAATCCTTGGATGGCAGAAGTAAACAAAGCGCAGAATCAAACATTGGTCCACATACGCCAAGCATTTTACCTGGGAGATGCCTATTTAATGAGACCATACGCACAGTTCCTTCAGTAAAGAATGGTAGTGCAAAAGCCATCGAACAAACAGGTTACTCGGGAACTATCAGATCATGCACTGCACGGAGTGCTGTCCTGAAGAAATGTGAGGATAAAGTTCCTAAGATTTCATGTGCTTTCTGCCAGTCTGATGATATCACAGAGGTATGTGCAGACAAGCTCTTGAAGTACAGATCCTTCCTTTTACTAAATGAATAAATTAACCAAATATGTCTTTTTAAAGGTATCTGGAGAGATGGTTCACTATCATAACGGGAAACAAGTGTGTACAGAATTTTGTGGAGGGGCTAGTGTAATACATTCCCACAAAAACTGCCTAGAGTGGTATGTTGCCCTTTCTAATGGAATGTTATATTGGCAAAGTTTTGGATTTCACTATCCCTAGCTAATTCATATTTGATTTCTATTTCATCGAAGGGCTCCTGATGTCTACTTCAAAGATGACTCTGTGTTTAATCTTGCAACTGAATTGGCTAGAAGTAGAAGGATCAAATGTGCTTGCTGTGGAATTAAAGGTGCTGCACTAGGATGCTTTGAGATGAGTTGTCGAAAAAGCTTCCACTTCACCTGTGCTAAATTGATCCCAGAATGTAGATGGGATAATGTAAGTTCATATCGTGTTGGTACACTGGTGTTTTCAACTGTATTAGAATAATTTCTTGATATTTTGCAAAGTCCAGCGGTGTTGCCTTATTACCAACTTTTTTTTTTCTTTTCTTTTGCTAACAGGAAAACTTTGTGATGTTGTGCCCTTTGCACCAATCTTCAAAGTTGCCAATAGAGACTGAGTTGAAAAAGATGTCTCAGAGGAGACAATCACCAAAAGGGTATTCTTTAGTGTTTATGGCACGATAGTTAAAAGGTTATGGTTGACAAAGGTATGGATATTCACTGTAGCATAACTGCTTTCCAGGCCATCTCAAGCAAGACCCTGTCAGGATTCTGGTAATAAATGGACATGGCCATCTGGATCACCACAGAAGTGGGTTCTCTGCTGTTCAGCTCTTTCTGCTGCAGAAAAGGTATTTTCTAGTGTCCATCTTATTTTCCTGATGATTTTTATGATGTTTGCTTCATATGCATTTCAACTGATAGAAAAATGAATAAATTACTTAGGGTATTGTATCAGAATTTGCAAAAATAGCTGGTGTGCCTATCTCAACTAGTTGGAATCCCAGCGTTACTCATGTTATTGCAAAAACTGATCTGTCCGGTGCTTGCAAGCGCACACTGAAGTTTCTGATGGCAATCCTGAATGGCAAATGGGTTCTCTCTATAGACTGTAAGTTCGCTTTCCTACCTGGGGTGACCATCATAATATCTATGCAGAACAGCTTATACTGACTTTATTCCACAGGGGTTAAAACTTGTATGGAACGTATGGAACCTGTTGATGAAGTTAGATTTGAAGTCACCACTGATGTACATGGGGTTAGAGAGGGTCCCAAGCTAGGCAGGCAAAGAGTTATCAACAAGGTAAGGTTGTGTGCCCTTGTTGCGTACTCAATCTGGTTGTCTCATATTATCTACACAGTACTGCCGACAATATTAGTATAATGATAGTTAAGGACATTTTTTAGCATGAGCATCATTTTTCCCAGGGATATGCTCTAGTAATCACAATCTTTCTCTATGCAGCAACCCAAATTATTCGACGGCATTCAGCTCTATCTCCATGGAGATTACACCAAATCCTACAGGGGTTACCTGCAAGACCTTGTGGTTGCAGCCGGTGGAAATGTCCTACAGAGGAAGCCTGTGTCAAGAGACCAGCAGAAGTTGGTCGACAACAGCTCCCTCATCCTCATTGTCTACAGCGTGGAGAATCAAGACAGGGTGAAACCAAAATCCAAGGATGACGTCGATACTGGTTGTAACCAAGCTGATGCTCAGGCTCTGGCCTGCGCGTCTGGTGGCAGAGTTGTGAGCAGCGCATGGATCATCGATTCCATAGCAGCTTGCAACCTTCAACCTCTTTAAGTTAGAAGGGAGCCTTCCATGTTGCGCTAAATGTCTGCTTGCATGCACGGTGGATTAAGTTATGGACGTAACATTTAGTTTGTGACAGGAATGCATAATTCTATAGTGCTAGTATTAAATCAAACTTTATGTTCTTGTTGGAAAGAGTTGAGTTTATCATGTCATAGACACATAGTTAACGCTGTTTTCTTTTAAAAAGAACTACTCCAATGCTGGAGTGGGTATCAGCCTATCAGGTCACTATACTGGGTAATTGCAGTTTGGACTCAATCAGTGGTGGAATTGTTGTACTCGTGTTCTGCAGCAAATGCTAGGGAATTATCTGGAGTTCATTAACATATCTCAGAACCAAAAGTGGAGAATTCTACAAGCCTTGAAAAAGTACAACACAAATCAAGATGGATATTAAAATATGCACAAAATACACCCAGTTCCCCTAAAAGCTTGTACAAATGCCGGGCAGCTGGCTAATATTGTGCATTTGTGCCCCATGTAGCAGACTCAACCAAAGTTCAGTCAATGCCAAGGTGAAATTAGAATCCTCATTAGTGAGCTCCATCGGCAAGCATGGTTACTAGTCACTCACATTGCCTAAGAGCTAACGTTGTGTCGCTCTACCAAGACTGGTCATTTCTTGTTCAGAAGAATGAGCACTGGAGCAATTGGCCGATTGACCATTTGAAGTTTGCAACTCACCCAGGAATCATTTGGAAGGCTTGATGCAAATGATTCAACAACATCGAGTTCATCCCTGCGAGTCAGAGGGAAGAAAAATCAACAACCTGACTTTTAACTGATTCTTGAACAAAACTTGGTGTTCTATTAAACAAGAATGTGCTGTAAAGTCAACACCATGCGAACCTAAAAGCAAATAATCTCTTTCTTACGATTCTTGCACCAAAAGATGGCCAACTAACGTGGCCACGTCGCCGGCCGATCTCGGCCGTCGGATCGAGCGCGTGGACAGCCCAGATCAGGCAAAGCGCAGCCTTTTTGCAAAAAAGCCCTCATACTTAAGCGAAATCAACCCGCAGTCCTACTTCCTCTCTCGGTTTATTTTTCAAACAAACCCTCGACTTTTACTAAAATCAACCCGCAGTCCGTGCCTTCTTATGGGCTTATCTTTTGTCTTACTGGGCCGGCCTGCCTGGAATGGGCCAAAAACGGCCCGTGAGACTCTTCTCCTTTAATACGATTTTATTTTTCCTTTTTAAATTGGAGATCTTTCAAAATTCATACAAAATCATAGAAAAATCATAAAAATACCAAACCAATTTTGATGAGTTTCTAATGACTAGATCTATGCATTAAACTTAAAATATCATATGATTTAGTGTACTTTATTTCGCATATGAACTAAAAAAATATCTCCTCCATCTTAACAAAAAAAAATCTAAAATCAAATCCTATAAATCCATACCCTTTTTCTTATTCTTTGTTTCCTGACTCTTTTATTTAATGCTAACCTGTAGTACAAATACTTAAACATAAATAATCACGTATATACATATAAATAGCATAGTACTTCACTATATATGGTACATGATATTATGTACATTCGCGCATACAAGTACATCATGTCACACATATAAATACTTGAAATGAAGATACACAAATAACATAACATACTTGCAATATATGCCGTAGATACAAATATATAAACACGCATAGATATATATAGCGACAGCTGCATCAACGCATAGCTAACCTACATACTCATCCAATCACCCTAACCCTAAACCACACACACTGGCCATACGCGGCAACACCGCGATTATTTCTAGTTTTATTTATTTATCTATTCATAGAAATTGTGTTCCTTGTCTAGAATCTAGAGCTGTGAGTAGTTATAACCTTTAATGTTTCATGATCAGCAATACGAGAACAATATTACAGTGCATAGGCACAATTTTTGGAATTGGTGTTTACCTTCCGCCTGGATGCCCAATGTAGACAAGAACACTTATGAGTCTCCCAGAACTAAGAATTCTGCTGGCAGCTTGCAATGCTAGCTCAGTTGTCCTAGGTACTGTGATTAGTGTTTTATCTCCTATTGGAAGGTAGCCCAAGTTGAAAGCTACGAGCCTAGAACAAATGTGTCACAGTGAATCAGCATGTCTAGGATTGTAACTACAGACCAGGATTTCCAGGAAACTATTTTGTTGAGGTGTACTACTAAATGAGTATAAACATTCAAATAACAATGAAGTTCAAAAGGGCCTTGATCACCTGACAGGGGCATCTTTGGGAACAATTTCCTCCATTCTACTATGACATATTGGAAATAGCTTAACTAGTTCCTCCTGCCACACAAAACAAGGATAATCACAAAACGTACAAATATATTTCATGAAAAGCTAAAAGCCTAATGCCTTTTTTGTTGTTGTACATATCCATTCTGCTTCCTTCTTTAGAGGAAACTAGCAACATACATCATGTTTTCTGCAGTTACTTCAAATGCACACCTGATGGTCATCATCAACGGCCATTTGCAGAAAAGTGGAAGTGCTCTCTATCGCGGAATCTTGAATGTCCATCCCATACACACGTCCTTGCCCTTCTTCATCAGCCACCATCTTAAGCAAAGCAAGCGTGTCGTTGCCATTCCCGCATGTGGCATCAACCACAGTATCCCCTTTCCGAACAATACTTCTCCACACCCTGACCATGAAAACACACGCAAAATTAGCAATCGGAGAAATATGGAGATAGTATTAGACAGGGTGATGGAGTAGATCTCCCTCCACAGCTCTCAGTAGTACACAGGGCTAGCATCCCATGCTGTAAATTTTAACTTTGGAAAGAAGTATACAGTATACACATTTACTAAGCAACAATGGGGGATTAGTACCTACGCGTGGGCTACCTCGGTGGCCTTCCTCCTGCCGGCGAGAAAGCCCACCACCGCATCCTCCACCCCTGCAACGAAAACGCACTCCACAGTCACAGCAAATTTACCGACCAACGCCAACGTTGAATCAAAAAGGCATTAGAAGCGGGGAAAAAAAAACTAACCAAGTTCAGGTTGCTGCGTCGTCGCGACGGCCATAGCGGCAAGCTGTGCGCCGGAGGCGCGCGCGGAGAGGAACCGCCTGGGCCGGTGAAGGGCCGTGTCGCAGCTGGGCCTTCCCCGGAGGAGAGGAGTTAGGGTTTGGGAGTGGACGAGGAGGAGGTGAGGCCGCAGCGGCGGTGGCATCGTTGCTGGCAGCGGCGGAGGCTACGATGTACTGGGCGGATTGGCGACGACCTCCGCGGTTGCAGATGCGCGGCGCTAGCGAGATAGCGTTCGCTGGATCAGGAATTAACGGGTCAGAATTTCCAAGAAACTGGGATGGGATTAAGCCGAAAAAAATCAGAGGTAGATTAAAAAGTTTTGACCAGGGCTCAGAGGTGCCCGGGTATCATCTAGGAAGATGACTAAGCGTGACGACCCATGTGTCACAGGGCATTTCATCATCACCTGGCCAAACTTGAATGGGGTGAGGAGAGTGGCTCGAACTCTCACCTCAGGATAACTCATCAACAGCTATGAGACCTACGCGCTAGCCAACTGCGCCACCACCCCGTTGAGATGGCTTCGCAGATAAAGTTCTATAAAACTTGTGGACTATATAGCATGACATTTTGCCTTCACGAGTGCAGCGCAAACCAAGAAGTCGTAGATTGGTAGAGGGAAACAGAAATTGAGGACTGCCGGCCGGTTAATTTGCTGCACATCAGAGAACTTGAAATACATTTATTATTATAAATATGATGCATAAACTCAATTTAATGTGTATAGTAATTATCTATGCATATAAAATGACCTATATACATCTTGCAAGTCAAAACAAAGCACCCTAGCTGGCTATCTTCGCAAGTTAACAGCAGTTTGTTACCCAACTCCCCATAAAATTGCGCCAAACCATTCGAACAGCGGCAATACCTACTATGACGCTGAAAGTGAGGTCAGATAGGAACGGTCACCAAAATGCATGATGCTCGAACAGATTGTTGTATCAGCTAGTAGTGTTAAATTGCAAAGCAGCATCACCAAAACTTGGATTCTCAAAGTCATGTTGAACCTAGGGTCTGTTTGGTTCAGGAGCGGCGCGGAACGGAGCCATCCGGTCCCGTGTTTGCTTTGCGAGTTTCGGAGCGGAGCGATTCCTCTGATGGAATATTCGCTCTATATTCGGGATGAGTTCGCTCCCTTGACCGAACCAGTTGGCTCCAGTTCCACGCCGTCTCCTCCGTCTCGTGCTCCGTCCGGCGAATCTGCTCCGCGCGTCGACTGCCTGCCCGAAGCACAGATGATTTGGGCGGTGGAGGACCAATTTAAGCGGCGGCGCGATGAATTCGACGGTCGTGCCAAGAATTGGGCGGCGGCGGGCGCGCGCTGAGGCCACGGTCCGCCGGGCGCAGAGGCCACGCCGGCGGCGGGCAGCGGTGCGGCACGGCAAGCGAAGCCCTCACTGGCGACGGGCAGAGGCGCGGCGAGGCCTGGCCAGCGCACGGAGCTTTGGCTGCAGCAAGCAAGGGGGCTGGCCGCGCGGCCGCAGCAAGCAGCAAGCGCGCGGCCGCAACAAGCAAGGAGCTGGCCGCGCGGCCACCGCAGCGCGTGCGGGAGCTGGCCTCAAGGCTGCAGCGGCGCATGCGTCGGCAGCAGGCGCGCGGAGCCGGCCGCGAGGCTGCAGCGGCGTGTGCGGCAGAAGGTGCCTGGGCCCGCTGTGCGGCCGCGGCGCGGGCGGCCGCAGGCGTGCGGGGCCGAGCGAGTGGCCGCGGCGCAGGCGGCAGGAGCAGGCGAGCGGTGCAGGTAGTAGCAGCAGGCGAGCGTGAGGAAGAAGACACACTGTGCTCTATTTCACCAACAGATGGACCCATAAACGGTGCTTGACGGAATCTAATTCATGATGCGCTCGTCCCTCCAACCAAACATAAAAATAAAACGGCTCCAACCATAACAAAATTATTCCATCCTTAAAATTAAGAATTGATCCACTCCATTCTACCTCGCTCTTCAACCAAACACACCCCTAAGTTACCAACTTCTTAGATCTTGTTTAGTTCTCTTAGCCAAATTTTTTTTATTGAAATCTTACTATTTCGGAGTACTAAATAAAGTCTATTTACAAAAAAATTTACAGGGCTGGATTGTAAATCGCGAGACGAATCTAATGAGCCTAAATAATTCATGATTAATTCATAATTAGCGGATGGTTACTTTAGCATCACTATTGCAAATCATGGATTGAGTAGGCTTATTAGATTCGTCTCGCGATTTACAGCTCATCCGTACAAAAAAATTTATAAATAGACTTTATTTAGTACTCCATGCATTTGTCCAAATATTTAATGTGATGTTTTTAGATGTAAAAAATTGAGATCTAAACAAGACCTTAATACTTACGTTCTGACGCCTGACGGAAAGGGACCCCACCATGGATGATGTCAGCCCGATCAACATCTGATTGAACAATGCTAGCCGAACTAGTCTGTCCCTCTCACTTCACGTTGATCCCAATTAACACGGGGGCATTGTGCTACTTGTCCGCTAAACCTCTCGGCATGCATGGGTGCATAGACGGTGCCCAATCTCAAATTTTTGAAGAAATATGCCCAATCTCAATCACGTCGGACTTTCAGAGAAAACCAAGTGGCCACATTATTTTTTTTCTTCTCGATTCAAGTGACCACATTGTGAAACCAAAGGACTTGATCACCTGCAAGGAGAATAAAAAATTAAAAATGTTTGGGCCAAAGCTCAGAGGAGCTCGTAGCATCTATGAAGATGACTAACCGTGACGACCCATGTGTCACAGAGCGTTTCATCATCACCTGGCCAAACTTTTATGGGGTGAGAGAGGCTCGAACTCTCGACCTCAGGATCACTCAACAAGCTATGAGACCAACGCGCTAGCCAACTGCGCCGCCACCCCGTTGTGTTGGCTGTGCAAATGAATACTTATAAACACAGGAAACATAAATACCCCCAGGCACTGGTCGACTATTTCATCTGAGCTTTTTGCTTCGGGCTTTCCTTCTGGCTCTTTTCCATGAGATATTTTACATTTTGGCTTAAACCTTGCAGCTTTCAGCTGGAAGGAGTCGCAATTACTGTTGCTTATTATGCAGCTTGAACAGCATCAATGTACGCGTTTTAAAATAAGATGAATCATTGCTCTATTTATTTTATTTATAAACAAA
Organism: Panicum virgatum; assembly: GCF_016808335.1. NCBI lineage: Eukaryota > Viridiplantae > Streptophyta > Magnoliopsida > Poales > Poaceae > Panicum > Panicum virgatum. Next base: position 20,241,703 of record NC_053147.1, on the reverse strand, counting down.
ACAGTATAAGTGGAGAAATACAAAAAAGAGGGGGAAAATCCTTTTGGGCTAAGAAAAACACTAATTGATTCTCATCATCTGGCTGCATTTCCATACACATCTGAAATGGTACAAATCAAAATTTTGGCAATTTCACCCTAAGGCAGCCGGAGCAACAGTGTAACACAAAGAATTACAGGATTATCAGTATTACAAGTCTGTCCTTCCAAATGCCTACGGCATATAACTTTGAAGAATTGACGGGTTATTGCGCACCGGCCTTTCTGCAGACCATATTACAGTACAATATTGAGTATGGGATATGATCGAAGAGCAGAAGCGGCCTGAAGGTAGCTCGCTAAGATGCGGTAGATGCAAGCGTTTCCTTTTTACATCTGACTAAATTCTGGACAAAGAGCTCTCCTGCGCGATATGACGACCGAACCTGAAAACATGCAACAAGTACAAAAGCAAGTGCTAGTGAATAGCTAATAGCAACAACACCGAATAGCATGTATCCTGCTAGCAAGTTGGACGGCCAGCAGTGTTCCAAGCCTTTCCTAGACATGATTCAATGAATGCTCAACCTTCTCTATGCCGCAATGAGCATTGGTAAAATCCCCTGTCTTTTTAGAAAGCATATTGTTCGTTTTCTATGATGACATTTTTTGGGGTGGTGGTGGGTGGGTGGGTGGGTGGGGGGGGGGGGGGGCGTTCTATGATGGCATTGTTGGAAAGCAGTAAGTATATGTTATGCTTACCAGAGGTCCACTAGCTACATAGAGAAAACCTAAAGATTCTCCGTACTCTTCCAGAAATCGAACTTCTCAGGAGTCACATACTCTCTAACTGTTAAGTGCCTTTCTGTGGGCTGTAAAATCCGGAAGCTTTCAGTGTATAGTGTTACAAAAAGAAAGGCTGGGAAAGTGGGGGAATACATGAAGGGGTAAAAATTATGTCATATGGGACAAAGACCAAACCTGTAAATATTGCCCCAAGGTCAGGATATCAACATCAATAGCCCTCAAGTCAGCCATGGTTTGCTTCACCTCCTCATCCGTCTCTCCTAGACCAAGCATGATAGAGGACTTTGTTACCATGCCCGCTTTACTAATCTTAGCATAGAACAGCTAAGCTCTGATCATATCTGTGGGGACAAAAAACCAGGTGGGGGTGGGGGGGGGGGGCTTGGCCAAACGCAACTGTAATGATTCCACTGATTTTATATGATTTGGTTTTCTTGACTTCAGTTTTCAAAAATAGGAATTGCAGATATCCATGATCGGTATTATAAAACTTGTGATTGTATAGAAAACCTTAAATGGGTATCACAATCCCCAGGAATATTTGATAAAACTTATATGATGACAGAAATGAAATCAAGAAGAGCATTACCCTGCTCGGGGATCCCTAACTATTCTCTGCAGACTCTTCACTGTTTCAATGTTATGTGCATATACATCTAGACCAGAGTTCGCTAATGATGAAACAGCATCCAGGTCACCTCGAAAATCTGAAGTCAGGCACTCCACCAATATCCCAGGTTTTAACTCCTGAAAAAAAAAACTTAGCACAGTAGATTGGAATACTGCCTTCAAACTAGAGTGCTGCAAGGGATAAACCTTGAGAGCTCGGACTGTTTGAGCAAAATAGCCACTTCCACCATCAGGAAGGTCATCTCTATCAACACTTGTCAGCACAACATAGTCTACTCTGCAAAGGACGTTATCTGTCAGACAATATGTAGCCCAACCATCACCTTCAACATGACAAACTCTGCCAGAGATCATACCCCCAACTCGCGACTGCCACGGCTGCCTTCAGAGGCTCCAGGGCGTCCGGTGCTGGAGGCTTGTTGCTAGTTTTCACGGCGCAGAATCGACAACCCCGGGTACAGGTATCACCTAGGAGCATGATCGTCGCGGTCGCGATGCCGTCCCCTTCCCCGCCAGCCCCGCCGCCCCCATTCCAGCACTGCACACCATCACCATCATAACGAAATCAAACCAAAATCCGAAACCATACCCGCATTGCGGCCTACAATGCATCGAATCTTAAGTTCTTAAGACTAGCATTTAGCGGTGCGTGTTGGATTCGATCCTACCTCTCCGATGTTGGGGCACTGGGCCTCGACGCAGACGGTGTTGAGCTTGAGCTCGCCGAGCGACTCCCTCAGCCTCGCGTACTTCTCCCCCTGCGCCGCCCGCTGCCGCAGCCACGTCGGTTTCTTCACCTCCGGGTCCCGCCCCGTGTACGGCCCCGGAGGCGCCCAACCCACCGACTTCACCGCCGCTTCCGGTTCCACCTGACACCGCACCACCGCCTCCGACCTGGGGCAACGACAGCGGCTCAGGCTAGCGGGGGGCGCGCGAACCAAGGGAGGCGGCGGCCTCGCCGCGAACGAGCCCTGCATTGCGGCGGGCGGGGAAATTGGAGCGGTTAACCCTATGGCGCCATCAGTGTATAGAGCCAAGTGGAAGGACGCGCTGGTTGTTACGGTTTTACCCATGACAATGGCGCGCCAAGGCGCCAGAAGGTTTTACGGTGTGGATCTATATCTATGGCAGGATGGTGCGAGAAAAGCAGAGCTACTTTCGAAAAGAGATCAGAGATAACAGAGCCGCGCGAGTCTTCGACTGCTATGAGAAGGCAAGCATCCAGCAAACAGCAATTAACAGCTAATTATTAGAGCAGCAGAACAACCGTTGGCAAACTTTCTTGATGCACAACCTAAACCTGCCAGCTTGCCTCTGCCAAACATCAATCTTTGCAATCTTGTTGTATAAATAAGGGTATGTGAACATACATACCCTGAATAAAGAGATGAATAAGGACACAAAAAGACATCGAAAAGAATTAAAAGAACAGTATAAAGTGTAACGAATTAATAGACTAATCATACGAAGCTTATATCACAATCCATATAGGGAGAGAGACGAGATCAGTAGATACAACTGTGGCAGATCACTCCTGCCTTTGGCACATACCCAGCTGAAGCAAACGTCTCCAGAAACAAGTAGGTGGCACGGTGGTATGTTATGCTGTTGCCATCCACCAACTAATGTCCTCTTCAATGGGAGAAAATAAGTCAATTAGGCTACCTGCAACAGATGTCCAATTCACCACTACACAGTTACAACAGGGTACATACATGCATAATCTATCATAACGATCAGGGGTGATATAAAGGACCTACATAAAGGAGATTTTCAGTCTATAAATATAATCTCGATCCTACACATGGTCACATCCTGAATGCTAACTTCACTGAGCCAATGGAACTTCTCCAAGCTCACACCTTACGATGAGGTCACAAGCACATCTCCAGATATACCACCTGAAGACAAACTGCACATAAAATAAGCTTTGGGTCCTCTTCAATGGAGCTATCCTGGAACTATTCATGTCCACGGCTAGCATTAGGACTGAAACCAGAAACATGCGTAGACTTTCGAGCAAAATCTAGCAGTGTCTGGCGGTGCTGGTCATTAGTATGAGGAAGACTTGCACGTAGCAACTCAACAGGCATCTCCCTGCTAACTGCTTTGGTGGCATCAGGTCCACCCAGAGAGTTGGATCCCTGCATGGCAAACCTCTGCACAATACTTTCATATTTGCTGTCGCAGTATTTCGTCAGCAGTCCAAAGAAGGCATCAAATGATGCTTGCCAAAGTGAACGTGTTGATCTGCTGTAGTTTGCTGCAGAATGAGGATCTGCCAGTAGCTCAGTTGCTCTATCCAGTATAGATTTGATGATCAGAGAGGCCCCATCACCAGCAGAGCTACCCAGTGGTCTGAGAGGTGGCTGCTGCGATGAACAGACAACAGCAGCAAGGCAGGCACTGAGAGCACTTAGTTCCATATGGTGCACACAAGAGGAAACAGTCTTGGCAAGACCAGTGGTTGTTTCTGCAGCACCAGAGTCTGACGGCAAACCCCCAAACAAGCTCCTCAGGTGTCGGAAGACGGCCATACAAACTATACGGGTCAGCTCACTTCCAGGGACAAGAAGTCGAAGATAGCGTGCCAAAAGCTTACGTCCCTTAGGGAGAGAAACAATGCGAAGAAAAATGAGGTCATCCTTAGGGGCCAATCCAGGTGAGTGACCAGGTTTGTTGGGGCCAAAAGGGTCAACGAGCTGAAGTGATGCAGCTAAGCCCTCAAGGAGGACCTGTCGCCTTCGCCTCAGTTGGAAACTGTTGTCTTGCGGCTGACTAGACTGTAAGAACCGATCGATGTCATCAACATCCAGAAGAAGACGAAGAGAATCTTCAACAGTTATTCTGGCTGCAAGCATTGGTTCTTTCTCCAATGGCCTCGTGGATGACTTATGATCATACATACCATCACTAGATCCAGGCAAATCAACGTCAAGAAGAGGGCGAGGTCTACGTATGGCAGAGAATGAAACTCCTCCATTAGCATCAACCTGTAGATATGAATGCTGATCACCACCAGAGCGGGACTTCGAGGGGAAATCTTTTATTGATATAGGGCAGAAATTGGACTTCTGAGAATTTACAGATCTTTTGGCATTACAAGCTTGGTGGTAGTAGTCATCAATGTAAGGATCATTGCTGTGACTTGCGGAGTGCTGCATTTTTAAGATGCTTTCAATCTCTTCAGATGACATGTACTTGGATCTGAACTTTATCCCCACACTCTCACTATGCTGGCTACTTGCATCAGAAGGCTGCTGAGGTAAGCGTATGCTGCGCTTTCCTCTTCCTGACCTTGATCTCTTGTCTCTGGGTGAAGGCACAGTAGGAATATGATCGAAATTGCCCATCTCTGGAGATTGATGGTGATAGAATAGGTGAGGCTGCAAGTTTAGGTAATTCTGAAAAGGGGGCTGGACTGGTGGTAATCTCTGATGCTGCTGAGAATAAAGCAATGAAGACATTGAACTACTTGGCAGAGATAATTGTGGTTGCAATAAACTGGACTGCCGGTTAAGGTGATCAAAAGCGAATGGGCCAGCTTGGTTCGGCCAATCATTTTGCACAAGATTGTTCATTGAAGGATCTGCAGCGGCATAAGATGTGCTTCGTCCATAAGGCAGTCCATGAGATAGACCATGCATATGATATGGAGAGCCAGAAAGCGACGAACTTGGAGAACCCATAAGGTGACCAGCAGAAGGTGATGGAATGCTCGAGTGCCGTGTAAGACCTTGAGCAGCATAAGGCAACCCAGTGCTGCCACCTGGTGGTGGATAGGATGTAAATGAAGTAGATCTGTGTAGAAGAATAGGTTCGCTCGAGCGGTGCTGTAGTGGTTGATCGGGATATGAAGACGTGCGAGACAGTGGTTTCGACTCTCCAAAGTGAGGTGAAGACTGCAGCTGCGAGCACCACCGTTTGCTGTCCAGAAATTCATCACCGTCTAGCATACCCTGATCTACCCAACTGATGAAGTCTGAATCTTGAACCCAGTCAGTAGTTAAAGAACCTGAAGGAAGAAATTATATAGGTCAGTGAATATTACCATAAATGTGACGGAAAAAATGACATCACAATTATTTATCAACAAGGCAATATATTATTATTATTATTATTACATCGATAACAGTGATCCAGAGAGTGCACTTGCAACAGACGGGAGATGATGGTAGTTTTGGAGGGACAAAGATAGGGGGCATGGCCAGCCTGAGTACTTGCTTGGGGCACATTGGACATGAATGAAGGCCAGCTAGATATTATGTGCCTTTTCTCCTCATGTTATGTGTAAAAGGTGTGGTGCTTTATGACAAAATAAGCATGACTTTGGATTGCGCATCAGTAAAATATCTAATGTTTAGTATGCCAGCAAGTGCAACATATTTACAATGTCCAGAGCTATTTTAGACTAATATAAGAATATAAGATGTTCAAGATGTCATACAGAATGAAATTATGCTATACTGAGGTAAATAAATTGTTCTCAGTGCAAAAGTAAACATTCGATAATAACAAAACCTTGTCCTCCATTTAATATGCGGTGCTAAGCTTCATGGTAATAGAGGGCAGATATGCTACTTACTTTCTCTTGAAATTGATCGTCTATCACCAATAACGCCAGGATTCCTTGTTCCGCTAATACTTCGGTTCAACTGAATATATGAAGTGCAGCAAGACAAAAAAAAAAGTTATAATTGAAAAAGAGTATAATATAGATAAAACTCAATGTACCATGACACCACCCACATAATCAAATAAAAAAACTTTGGAAAGGGGCATATATAACCTCAAGATTCATTGCATAATATGCAACTAGAAAAATTTGAGAATACTATGTGACTTAACCACTTTTATGTGCATGGCTAAGAAGGAAATGGATTGTGCACGCGGTATATACAAATAGAAATGGTGGTAAAGAGTTAAAGAAAAGAACAATAATGAATAAATGACATAGCCTTAAGAAACCTTCAAACATCTGCTGGTCAAACAATTCACTACCATGGATACAGTAAATCATATGAACCAAGATATCTATATGCTTATGTAATTTTGAAGTAGAAGACACAAATTGAATTGATCACCAATCAAGAAAGTGGTACAAGGCACTAACCTTTGCGAAAGTACTTGCAAGATCGTCAATTTCAGACAAATTACTCATACAATCAATCTGCAGGAAGACAAATGGCAGACAAATGATCATGATGATCTATAGAAAGAATAGAAGTAAACCAATAAAAGGAAGTGAGACAAGGGAAGGAGGAAATGCACCACTAGTTAGGGCTGTATTTGATCATTTGATGAATAACTAATTCTTAGAACAGCCCATGAAACAAATTGGTAGCACAGAGCCACAGACTAAAAGTTTGGTAGCTAATCTTTCATATCATTGTGCTTTAACTATATTACAGCAATCTAACTGCATTTTTAGTGCACAAAAGCGTGTTGTTATCCAGATCCAGACAAGTACAACAGATACAAGGCTACAACTACAAACTATATTCTCTGATTAAATTGTTAACAAGAACATGGCCAGTTGTGCTCATGCACAGATCCTATGATCATTATATCTCTAAACACTTCCAAGTGCTACCTATACCAAACAGTAACCCATACCAATTGCATTAGATTTGATTGGAGTTCTTTTACTCCAATTGTACTTCAATCTCAAGCTCTGGCCCCTAGCTACTAAAATATTCGTTGAAAGGGAGATTTGCATTATAGAGGAAAAGTAACTACAGCTGTCATGAACTTAAATACAATGGAAGCAAGAAATAGAACGCTTGAGTAACAGCATTTATACAAGGTCTAATATTGCACATTTGAATTTAACATTGAACTCTACAGCGATTGAAGTCGGAGATTGAGCAGCTAAAGCATCTGACTTCTTTCCAGAAGGAAACTCAATAACAGATACGTGCCCTACCTGATCACTCTCGCAATGGAAATAGCTTTAACACGACAATAACAGATTTATATCAAACACAATGGTAGGTCCCTTAGACTGTTATAAGGCAGAAGGCTGATTCAGAAACAATATCATAAAAATACTTTCTTCTTTTCTCCACTGCCAAGCCAGACATAAAACATCTTAGCTGATGCTATTCAGGTATTTCAATAATGTTCAAGCAAGTCCAAACTAGTTAGTAGCAGAAAAGTTCTGGGTTTCTTATCTGTTATCTACTCACACATAAATGTATATTCAGAGTTCTCTATTTTGGAGGAATTGCAAATGCATGCATTGGGCACACAATTAGGAATATGATTTTCTAAATTATTGCATCATATACATGCCTTGCCCTATCTAGAGGTCAGATATGAATCTACATTCCACCAAATATTGGGCCTGGAACAGGAAACTTAGACCACACGATCTGAACCCTTGGTGCAAAAGCAACCACTAACACTGGATATGTCAAAATCACAGCCTACCAATCCCATGGTAGAAAATAGCACGCAAGTCACTCTCGCTATTCATCCAACAGTAGCAAGCACCAACAAAACCAAACCTATATGAAGCATGCAATGCACAAAATCCATAGGAAATTATGAAGCCAGCTTTGCCAGATATGAAGGTGCCGAGAGTCGCACCTCTTCCCCCATAGAAGAGAACTGGTAGCCCACATCATCATGTCCACAAAATCCGCCACCATCGCCATGGGCACCTCCATCCTCCCGAAACCCACCGAGCTCCGGCCCCTCCATGGGCCCCTTGCCGAAGGAGTACTGCGCCGCGTCGAAGCGCGAGTTCTCTGCAGACGAAGGGAGAGAAACTGCGATTTTAGCTAATCGAGCCCAACAACCCGAGCAATTCCCAAGCGGCAAGCGCGCCATGAATAACCAGCAACAACCCCCGCTAAAATCCCGAGGATGCCACCACCAAAACCGCAGCCAACAAAATCCCAACGGAAGCACGCCAAAATTAGCCACGAAGAAGATCACCTGCGGGCGAAGACGAGGACGCGGCGCCTCCCCCGCCGCCGCCATCCGCCCTGACGCCCCTCATCGCCTCGAAGCCCCCACGGCAGCACGCGGCGGCGCGAACGGCGCGCTAGGGTTTGGGTTTCCGCGTGGGGTTTGGATCTGACGGGAGCAGAGGGGGGGAGGAGCGAGGGCTACAGCTGGTCTCCGCCTCAGTCTTGCTTACTTCTCTTCTCCCTTTGGACTTAAAGCCAAAGAAACCCAGAGGAAATATATAAAATCGAAAAAAGGGGCCGGAATTATGGCAGGGAAGAAAAGTTAACTGAAAATCGCATGCTTTTTATAGAATAGAACAATCTGAAAATGATCTAATGGGATTTTTGGGGGAAACTTGCACGCTCACGAAACGCGAGGATTATGTGGAGAGGCCAGATCGAGTATTTTTTATTTTTTTTGAAGCTGAGGCCAGATCGAGTAGCGCTAGCGCTGGTGGATTATTTGGGTCGTAAAGGAGAAGACTCCGTCTTGGCTTGCGTGTTACTCTACCTACATTTGTTTATTTTTGGGTCCCTTTTGCGCGTACTGTTTTCTGCCGTTCTCTCTCTCTCTCTAGGGCACTTATGTAGTTCTACTAAATCACTTCTATGAGTATTTGGCTTCTTTAGCTTGTTTTATCTCTCTTCGATGATCATTAGTCACACTAAATCACGCGCCTTTTTGTAAACAACAACTTTTTGGCACTTTGGCGAAACCATTTGCAATTTGCATGCATGACCGTTCCCATGCGAGGGATGTGCAGGGAGGGATGGGCCCTGTGCCCTTGTGAGCACCTAAAATAAAAAAAAAATATTTTTTCATCGTATAACAAATGCTTTCTCCCGGAAATGACTGTCAGCTCGAGCATTTAGAGTCTCGAGCTCTGTGGTGTTGGGAAGATTGAACAGTCCTTGCATCATGACGGGAAATTTGACTGGCACCGTGCCAGATAGAGAGCTACGCGAAAAGTACCCATCTTTCGCAATCATTTAACCATGACCGTTTTATCTCGAGGAAGAAATTACTGCGAGGGTATGACCTCACCACAGCGACGGCGAATGCGCCACCCCACCCAAGCGACATTGAACATACTGTTTGGTTTGTGCAATAGCAGGAGTAGTATAAACTTTGATCAATAATTTAGAGTATAAAATAAAGGCATATTACAAAATTAACTTCACAATTCCTGCGCTACTTCGTGAGACGAATCTAATAAAGTATTTGACCGTACGATTAGAGGTTGGTTACTGTAGTATTACTGTAACCAATTATCAATTAATTATCATTATTAGACTTGTCGCGAAAAGTTACACTCATCCGTGAAAATTTTTTGCAAATAAATTTTATTTAGTACTCCATACATATAAGATTTTTTTTTGTACCGCGAGTAACACAAGGGAAACAAACATTCTTGTTACTTTTTTTCCTAATGACAGTGCTATAGTACAATCTCGTTTGGGCGCACCAGCGACCATGATCAACTGCACACGTGCTATCGGTACGTCCATCGTAAGTCGTTTCGACTGTCGATCGAGCGTCACACACAGCAGGCCAGTTGAATTGAACCTTGAAACCATCTTCAGAAAGAAAAAACCTTGAAACCATATGGTTTAATCATGCAAGTAACTGCCGCCCCGATCCAAAACACGTGACAACAAGAAAAGGCACGCGCGCGATGATTGCGTTTGACGTCTGGCGATCTGAACGCAGCCAGGAGCCAGCCAGGGAGGCTCACGTATATCCGATGGTCCGCGGAGACAAGCCGGCAAGGCAAAGCGGCGAGTGAGACAACGATCGAAGCGGCGCCGGGCGCCACCCGTGTGTTTATTTTTTTCTTGAGCCAGACTCCAACCAAGCCTACGCCGTCTGATAGGATCCCCGTCTGACTACCGCGCCAACCCAACCCGAGACGCGGGTGTGAACCCAACCGAGGAACCGACCGCGACACGACCAGCGGCCGAAGCGGGTTGCATTGCTTTGCCGCGCGCGGCCAGCTTCAGTGCTTCACCCCGCGGCCGCCCGCCCCTCACGTCGGCCGGCCAGCCGGCGTTGCATTTGGCGTCAAGCAACCGCGCGCCGCCTTCTCTTCCCCCGCAGGCCGCCCGATCGGACGGGGAGCGGCACGGGCGGCGGTGGTTGCACCTGCCTCCCACCCCTGTCCCCGGCAGGGTTTAAGTTACCGACCGGTCCAGCCAAACCAGCGGGGTCCGGTACCAGTATACCGGACCGGTTTGGCCGGAAACCGGTCCAAACCTGTCGAAATCAAATTTGAATTTAAAATCATCTGTGCAAACAGTTCGTACCGGTATACCGGTCGGTTTGACTGGTAACCGGCTAAATTCAAATTTTTTTTCTTTTTTGGTTTAAATTCAAATACCCGCAAAGTATACTAAATAAATGTTTGTATAACATATTTTAGTCTAAATGAACCCTACAATCTTTTTTACTACTTTTACATTGTATTTGTATATTTTTGTATGCACGTTTTTTTGTTTAACTTCAAATCCCCGCAAACTATACTAAATGAACGAATTTTTGAGAAAATTTGACACCATTAGATTCGTCGCACCTTGAAGTATTTTTAGGATTTTTTTGAGAATTTTCATTTTTTTGAATTTAAATTTGAATTTTGAATTTGGACCGGTTTGGTACCGGTCCAAACCGGAACCGGGCCGGACCGGTTCCCACCGATTTGGTGAACCCTGGTCCCCGGTGGACGAGGCTTGGAAGAAAGGCGGGGAGCCCCTCGCCATACACGTACGTGCTACGGCAACTGTGATTCTGCCCACGGCGACCAAGTGGGCGGCGACATATTTTTTTCTCCATACATGAAGTACTAAATGAAATTTATTTTTTAAAAAAATTTCACGGATGAATGTAATTTTTCGCGACGAATTTAATAACGGCTGTGTTTAGATCCGTAAAATGGTGGTAAAAAGAGTCACATTGGACATTGTAGCACTTTTCGTTTGTTTATGATAATTGTTGTCCTACCATGACCTAACTAAACTCAAAAGATTCGTCTCGTCGTGTACATCAAAACTATACAATTAGTTTTTTATTTACCCACATTTAATGTTCCATGCATAAGGCAAAAGATTTGATGTGATAAATGAACAGTGAAGTTTGGAGAGAGAAATTTTGGAACTAAACACAGCCAACGGTAATTAATCGACGGTTTGCTACAGTAGTGCTACAACGACCAACCTCTAATCGTACGGTCAAAGATCTTATTAGATACGTCTCGCGAAGTAGCGAAAAAATTGTTGAGTTAATTTTATAAATTGTTTTTATTTAGTATCTCTAATTATTTGTTAAAGTTTGTGCTATGTCCAAACCAAACAGAACCATGGGGCAACGAGTCAACGAGCAAGGGGGAGCGAGGCCAGACAGAGCAACCTCCCCCCTGCCGTGTCTGTCTGCTGCACGGCACGGTTTGCAGCAGAACTGAAGTTGTGTTTGGTTGGTGAAAAAGTTTGGATTTGAGTACTGTTGTATGTTTTGTTGTTATTTGATAATTAATGTCTAATTATGAATTAATTAACATCGTTAGATTCATATCGTGGAAATCAAGATTGTGTAATTAATTATTTTTAACTATATTTAATGTTTCATATATGTGTCTAAAAATTTGATGTGACGGATACTGTAGAAAAAAAATTGAAAACTAAACGGGGCCTGATTGCTGGTAGCCTGCGCAGGTTCAGTCTCGAGCATTTGGGTTGTTACTTGTTAGAGTTCAGGACGTGGCCGTCACTGTCGTACGGTTTGGTTGTGGCGAGCTCCAGCCGGCTTCGATAGTTCGTTCGATGGCGGTGAGAACCGAAGCGGCATTCGGGTAGCTCGCTCCTGCAAGCGTGGGTGGCTAGCTACTGCGATTGCGATTGCGATTGCGACTGCGATGCGGAGATATTCTCTTGCGAGAGCTTGCAGCATGATTGCGGTGGCACGTCAATGACAGAGACAAATAGGTTAGGAAAGTCTGGTTTAGCCCAGCCTTAGTATGCCCTTGTTTAGTTGCAAAATTCAAAATTCCAAATCCATCACATCGAAAGAGAATTTTACATATCGAAAGAGAATTTTATATATATAAAGTATTAAATTTAGATGAAATGAAAAACGAATTGCATAGTTTGCTTGTAAATTGCGAGACGAATCTAATGAGTCTAATTAGACTATGATTAGACACTAAATTGCTACAGTTGAGTTTGTACACTAAATTGCAAGACGAATTTAATGAGTCAAGCCATAAAATTTGTTATTTTTATATCTCACAAACGAAGTCGAGTTTGGACAAGATATTTTACAAAAATGTGTATCATCATATCATCTACATGTGTGATTTTTTTGGGTAAATTTAGATGACTTTTTACCGTAGTTTACACGAATTTTCACCAAGACTGTGGTTTGCACTAGATACGTTCCCTAGTTTGTTCTAATTACAAATATATACAAATTGAGCCTCCGATCCTGTTTGGGACACAAACTAATAGCTGGACTAATTATCTTTTTTCTCGAACATTCAAGAGAGTTGTGTATCATTGTATCGATAGAAGAAGAAAGTCATACATAGACCCGAACACACACCACACTCTATCCCTGCAATTATCAGCAAGGTCCTAGCTATTACTCTATCTGTCCTAAATTATTAGTCGTTTTAATTTTTCTGAATTCATATACTTTACTACACATCTGCCTATATATTATGTCTAGATGCATAGCAAAATCTATAAATCTAGAAAAGTCAAAATGACTAATAATTTGAAACAGAAACAACCATTAAATGATCGAAGGAAGATAATTTGAACTTAAAAAAAAGCTAATAGTTGATTTCTGTCATCTCACCTAACATCTGGCAAAACACGAAAAGGGGAAGAGAGAGCGAAAGTCAAAATAGACGTTTCACCACAAAGTACCTACTCCCTCCATATTGTAAATTAAGTTGTTCGGACATCGACACGATTCTCCAAAAATAATTTTGACCATTATTTTTTGCTAAAAAAATTTAAAATATAATAAATATATATTTTTACAAAACTACATTTCAAGATGAATCTGCTTACATCGCTTTCATATTTTCAAACTCAACTCAAAAAAATTTATTTATAGTCAAAATTTAAAATGATTGACTTAAAATAAACTTAAAACGACTTCTTTTACAATATAGAGTACAGATCGAGACACACAAGAGCTAATTATTAGCTATATATATTTTTTAGTCACGGCTAACAAATTGTTTAGCCCGCCCAGATAGATCCTTGGATGATAAAACCATATAAGTGCTTGTTGGGGATCACTCCCTCTGGAGATGCCATACCCGAAGGTTTACAGTTAGAATGGTGATCGCTGCTAACCAACTATCATAACCTTCAGAGCATTCGTCACTTTCCCTTTCTTTGCAGATCGGAGGTTATTTCGGTGCTCCGCTCCCGCACAAGATCATCGATGAAGAACCTTCAAAGGTTAGCGAAGGTCCCCTCGCCACCTATGAGCGGAAGCCGAGGACGCCAAAGACCATTGATCTCGAACCAGCGGGACGTAGCCCAAAGGATGGAGCGCCCCCGAGTCTTCAGGAACCTTCGGAAGAGTGGCAGAAGCGTGAGGATTACAACTCGGACAAGCTTGCGTGGCGTGAATGGCTCTTTAACTGAGAAGCTAGTGCAAAGACCAAACAAGACCTTCGAAAATGCTGACATAAGGGGAATCGGTATGGGCAGAGATGTAATTGTGGCAGGGGTTGTAGAGTAAAGACTGATTAGGGGTTCCGAAAGTGCTGATATAAGGCAAAAATGCGTGGGCAGGAGTGTAAATGTACCTCGGGAACTGGGGTATAAATACCCCCCACTTTCTCTACTGCAACAACTTTTGATCGTTGAAAAAAGCTCGCCGTGAGTGATTATCCGAAGGTCTTTGAGTGCTATGTTTTCTTTGTCTGTCTGGTATCTAAGCAACCCTCGGGTGCGAGGGTGCGAAGGTCCCAACAGTGCTTATGCAAATGAAATGAAGGATCTTGATTCAATCCCAGCCAAAAGTATATTAGGAAAAGTGGAAAACACTTATTATGAAGTCGTGCAAGGACTTACCATCCGTAGGGGGCATAGAAATGTAAAACTGTCGAGTACGCTAAAAAAATACAACTCTCACTTAAATTATATTACTAATATTTATATCTCTAAATGGATTTAGCGTGAAAATATTTTACACAACAGAAGAGAAAGCCGGGTGAAATGAAGGCAAAAGGGATGCAGAGTTTGGCACATAGAATAGAAATCCTTTTAAAAGTAAAGAAGCAAAATAAAACGGAATGGAAGGGTTGAGCCTGCTATTAGAAGGTTTGGAAAGCTCTCCCTACTATTTACAAATTAATCTAGTGATACTTATTTTGTAATGTAAATATTATATTATTTTTTATAAATTCGATTAAATTTGAAATTATTTAACTAGTTGCAAATTATTTGAACGAAGAGAGTATGTCACGTAACTTTCAGCTGCTCGAGCAATTCCGACATGGAGACAAAGGTAACGTGACTCGCAGCCAATCAACGTGTGGCAAATGGGGACATCGAAAACCAGTTCCCGTAATTTTCTAATTTTTTCTAGGGGATTACAAGCCGTTCACCCACTCGCCCGCCCGCAGGCGGCAGCGCGTCCAACCGAACAAATGGACCTCCGTTTTCCTTCTCCCCCACCGTTTCCGAAAGAACCACAGAATAAAGAGCCCGTTTAGGTTCCAAAAAAATTTAGTTGCTACAGTAACTGACAACATTTGACCACTAATTAGGAGTATTAAATGTGAATAACTGACAAAATCCATTCCACAACCCTCAGGTGAAATTGCGAGACGAATCTTTTAAATCTAATTGGATCATGATTGGACAATGTCGTGCTACACTGACCAACCTCTAATGATGAATTAATTAGTCTTAATAGATTCGTCTCGTGATTTTCCGTCCATCCATATAATTAGTTTTATAATTAATTTATATTTAATACTTCTAATTAGTGGTTAAATATTATCCAAAAAATTTCACCCAAAAAATTTTGGGAACTAAACTGCGCCAAAAGCGCCCCAGCAGAATGGACGAGCGGGGTCGATTTGATTTGATACATGTAGCTGGGGGGTCGCGTTGTGCGCGGCAGGTGGGCCGCACAGTGATGGAGGGCGGGCGAGGAGAAGGATAGCGCAGCGCCGCGCCCGGTGGAGACTGGAGAGACGCGGAGCCAGCCGAGGAAGGCTGCAGGAAGTTTCGTTTCCGCGAGTCAAATGCTTGCTACTCCCCTTCCTACACACATCTCCTCCTCGCCCCCTGTCTCGTTGTCTCTCTCACTCCTCTCTCCTTGGTCTCACACGGTTTGCCTCCCCCCACGAAAAGACAACCAACCCGGGGAGCGAGAGGAAAGGGAAAAGCGGGAGCGGGTCGCGCGAGTGCCCCCCTCCCCCAGCTTTTGCTCCAATCGCGGCGCCGCCCCGCGCGAGATCCGCCACGCGTGCCCCGCCACCAGCGCTGCCGCCGAGGTGAGCGCCGCCCTCTCCACCGATCCGCGCCGGGGCGCCGCTCCGCCCCTGTACGCCCGATTTGGCACGCGGGTTTGGCCCGGGGTTCCCCTCCCCCACTCTCTAACTGCTGCCGCGTCTGCTGGGAGTTGCGGGTGGACTCGCTCGTCTGGTGGGTCTCCGGTGGCGAATTGGCGCTCGCCGGTGCGTGGCTCTGGTTCTGGTCTTGGGGACTGAGTTGGGCGGTTTGGTTCTCTGGTTAGTTGATGGGTTTGGGTGCTGCTTTTCGCTAGTGATTTTTGGGGGCCTCGCGGCGCGGCAATGCGATTCCTGCACCGAATTCCGCGGCTCTGGGTGCCGAAATGGAGTTGTTCGAGAAATTTTGTTTTGGACTTTTTTATATGGTTGGAGCTGAGATCTTATGCTCCGTCGTCGTCGTCGTTTGGAGGTACTCCTTGTGATGGGCAATTCGGGTTCAGCGTTGTCGATTTTGAAATCCGGAGTAGGTTTATGTGTGCCGTGGGCGAGCGGGCTTGAATTATTAAAATTAGAACTGTTTCGCTGACATTTTCGGTTCCATCTAGTCGTGCGATGGGTGGCACAACTTGGGCGGAACGACTCTGATTGCGGATTATTTTATTTTGTTTCAGATAGAGGTCCCGTCCCCAGCATCGGGTTCCACGGAGAGTTGTTGATTTGGATACCTGATCCAATTGAGGTGGATTGAGTTACTTGACCGTTTCAACTTTCAACATCCCCCGTGCCTGCTGCCTTTGGTCAGGATAAGAGGCTTGGCCAGTTCCAGCGATGATGCCATTGTGAGTGGGGATGGATTCTGCAAGAAGTTGGTTCCACAAGTTCCAGCTGAGGGACAAATCGAAGTCTCCTGCAGTGGCTGCCAGCCATGGAAAGGATTCAGGAAAGCCCCCGATGGATGATGCCCCTTCTAGTGCGACAAAACAGAGGGTTGCTGCTGCAAAGCAGTACATCGAGAACCATTACAAGACCCAGATGAAGTCCCTGCAAGATAGGAAAGAGAGGTAGGCAGTCCAATGGACTCAAAATTGTTTGTACCCTTGCCTACTTTAGCTGTACATTTAGTACCCATTGATTTTTACATACAAGTAGCAAAAATCGAAGTTTCAGTTGTAGTGTTAGTGTAGAATGGAAAGAATTGAATGACCCCATCTTACTGTTATTGACCAGGATGCCCAACAACAATTCACATGCCATGTTGGGACTGGAATGGTAAACACAGGTGCAGCCATGTGGATGATTAAGATCAAGTCCTTACTAGTGTGTTGGGACCTTGGTTGTGACCAGAATAGAAAGCCCAGTTATGGCGTTAACTCAAGTTAGGTACTATATTAAGTTCTAGCCTTCTAGGAATACAGTGACTTAGCAAAACCAATATCTTAACACCAAAATATAATGCATGAGCTGATTTTTTAGGATTGCCTTATTAAACGAACAATTTACTCAAGTAAATTTACATATTCATTCTAAATGCTGTGCGCATGCCGCCTTCCCCCTCCCCCACAACCACCACACACATTCACACTCAATTCTGCATACAATCTACTTCTCTGTGTTTCCTTCTACTCAATGGCATTCACTTGCAGCAATATTTTTTATATCTTACGTCTATAACATGTTGGTTTGCTTTTAGGCGCTGGATGTTGGAGAGAAAATTACAAGATGCTGAAGTTCCTGTAGAAGAGCAAAATAATATTTTGAAGCATTTGGAAAAAAAGGAGACTGAATACATGCGTTTGCAGAGGCACAAGATGGGAGTTGAAGATTTTGAACTTTTGACTATTATTGGGAGAGGTGCATTTGGAGAGGTACTGTTCATTTTAGTCTCCATCATTTTCCTGCCTGCTATCGGACTTTTAACAATTTGTGCATACCAGAGCAATGGTATACTCTCAGTATTTCTTTGTATTTTGAATTCTATCCCATCTGTGATTGTTCTACACATACTAGTGTTGTACTTGACATTATTGGGCATACAATCTTTTTTCACTAAATAAACGTGGATATTTCATATAATTGGAAAATTGTACTACCTTGCTGCTCTTTCTTGTATTTTACAACTTTACACATAACTCCTTTGCTTGAAACTTGTAAGAAAACTGGGATAAAGTTAACCTTGTTGTCCTTGTACTGCTGACATTATTCTGTCACGTTAGAATTCTTTGGTATTTGAACCTTCTATGGGCCATATCAGCTTTAGTCTCCAAATTGATGGCATTCAATTGTCATGTGGTCCCTTGATGCATGCTTGTGCTGAGTTTCTATTCGTTGCGTGCACATATGCAAATATGTAATGCAGCCTGGCTGTTTCCACCATACCATTTTCATGTTCCTCCTCCATCGTTAAGGTTGTTTCGGTGGACTAGACCTCTTTATCGTGTCTTGCAGGCAGTTAACCATTTTTGAGAGGAACGTGCATCTTTAGATAGATTCACCAGCTGCTTATGTTTCACTCACCTCCTATGCCTGCCACTGTTTATGGAAAAGGGTGCAGTCCTTGTTTTTCAGAATATACCTGTGAAAAAAGAAGCCTTTTGTCCTTGATGTCCATTCTGGGCTTTTAGATTCTTGGAGTTAATCTGTCATGTCTTTGCCATCTGCTGGTTACTTTTTTTTAAAAAATATTTCATCAATATATTTGGATGAACACCTTTTCGCTACAAGGCTTCACCTTTTCTTTATTTTCAAGAAGAAAATAAGAGAAAAAAAATGTTACCTAGTGCAGTTGATTCATGCAGTTTTAAGTAGTATTTTTCTTCTGTCTTCTATTTCAGTTGACTCTTGGCTCTTTTCCTTTCTTTACTTGTTATGCTATTCTTTTCCCTGAGTCACTTACGCCACTCTAAATTGTAATTGTGCAGGTGCGTCTTTGTAGAGAGAAGACCTCCAAGAATGTTTACGCAATGAAAAAGCTCAAGAAATCTGAAATGCTTCGTAGGGGCCAGGTACCATGTACGGTCTGTCTGCATTGTCTCTATTTCTGATTTGCATGTTATACTCTGACACGTATGTGCATATTTCAGGTAGAACATGTCAAAGCTGAAAGGAATCTTCTTGCAGAAGTTGATAGTGCTTACATAGTTAGGCTCTATTATTCTTTCCAAGATGAAGAGTTCCTATATCTCATCATGGAATACCTTCCTGGTGGGGACATGATGACTTTACTTATGCGCAAGGACACACTAACAGAAGATGAAGCTAGATTTTATATTGCAGAAACTGTGCTTGCCATTGAATCTATTCACAAGCACAACTACATTCACCGGTACCATACAAGTGTTCCATTCCCTCCCCCTAAAAAGGCCTGGTGATCCTATAATTTAAATGATGTATCTCTGTGTTCCTTTTATCAGGGATATCAAGCCAGACAATCTATTGTTAGATCGCAGTGGTCACCTGAAGCTTTCTGACTTCGGTTTGTGTAAACCTTTGGACAGCAGTAATTTTCCAAATTTGAATGAACCAGATTATACACCTGGAAAAGGCACCAAACCTTTGCCTGATAATACCAGTCGGTTAAGCAACCCTTCTGCACCGAGGCGTACACAGCAGGAGCAACTATCACACTGGCAAAAGAATCGCCGAATGTTGGTAGGTATATCCGAACTTGGGTTAACTTATCGACGACCAGGAAACAGCATTCCAATGTTATGGTAGTTTTTTATTTGATTGTCGTGACCCAATTTTCTCTGCCTGCACTTTATCTACTTTTGGCATCCTATTTGTCATAAAGCCATACAGAAGTTACACTGCTCCTTCCAACTGTCAGGTTTTGAACTGTGTTTTCACTAATGAAGTTTGTAGTTAGTCTGGACATATCTATCTGAATCAATCATTATTAAACTTCTAAAAGGATGATAATGGTTCCTAATTTTAAGGATATATTATTTGTTGACCCTGGGTTCAAAACACGGCACTTTATTAGAACACAACCCAGGAGGAGTCTGCCCCTGTGGTTGACTTTTTTTTTTAATTGTCTAGTGGATTATGTGAATCATACATGACACCAGTTCATGGTAAACCTGAGTCCTTCCTATGTCTTCAGCTAGATTTTTGTACCCTTTTCCACAATTCTGGTTTCTGTGTTGTCATGCTGACCATACACTTGAGCACAGTTAACTTTTTTTAATTGCACTTTTGGCACACAGGCATATTCAACAGTTGGTACACCTGATTATATTGCTCCAGAAGTTCTACTGAAGAAAGGATATGGAATGGAGTGTGACTGGTTAGGTTTCTTGCAATTTTATCTTTCGTTATTAAACTTAGTAATTCTGTGACACCCCTATGCATTGTGTATTTTCATGGATTCTTGACATCACATTTTTTTCTTCCTTAGGTGGTCCCTTGGTGCTATCATGTATGAAATGCTTGTTGGTTACCCTCCATTTTATTCAGAGGATCCAATGTCAACTTGCAGAAAGGTACCTGTGATATCCACAGGATACATATGCTTGTTATACATATTCTATATTTAGGTTTGTCCAATGCAAACTTCATAAATCGTGCCAAACTGTAACACTTACATGAGAGCAGGTTACACGATGTGCCACAGTAGTATGACTGTCTTGTGACCACAATTACATTGTGGCTGGGAGTTAGTGGTTATAAGCTTATTTAATTATTGTGGCCATTATATAAAAATGATCCCACATCTCATTGACTAGCCCTCTGGTATAGATGGAAAGTGTATGGATGCAAATTCCCCATCTGCCTCATTTACTGTAGTAAAGCAAAATACTATTATGACTTATGAGCATGCATCTCAACTTAGTTTTTCTCTGTTCATGCAGATTGTGAACTGGAGAAGTCACTTGAAATTCCCTGAAGAGGCAAAGCTTTCTCCCGAAGCTAAGGATCTCATCAGCAAGCTTTTGTGTAATGTCGAGCAGAGGCTAGGCACAAAAGGAGCCCATGAAATAAAAGTGCGTCATGTTTTATGCATACACGTGCATTGCTCTCAAATACCCAACTAATTTCACTATAATTTCCTCTCTAGGCGCATCCATGGTTTAGAGGTGTTCAATGGGATCAGTTGTATCAGATGAAAGCTGCTTTCATACCAGAAGTTAATGGCGAGTTAGATACTCAAAATTTTGAGAAATTTGAGGAGGTAATATTCTACTTTCCCAGTTGGTTTACTTCTGCAGATAATCTGCATCAATATATTTGCCTACTGTATAAAATTTGGTGGTTGTCAATGCCACATACCAGTCGTTGATACAGTGTATGTGAGCTTATTTTCATTTTATTGTCATATCGAGTAGTGTTCATTCTGGATTCGAACACTACCTGTGGGCACTGCTAGCATAAGTACAGATTGAATAGAAGGGATTCCCCAGAATGCTTTTTTTCCCCCGAGACAAGGTCCAACCCCATTTCCATTCACAGTAAAAGGGAAATACAGAAGTTTGAAACAGAAACAGACATAAGAGAAAAAAGCGGCTCACACTAAGTGTGAACACTACTGCTAGGCTACTACCCTGCTTCTGAGTTATCTAGCCAATCAACTAGCACCGGCGTAAACAAATAGAGATTGGGGCAGAGGCCACAACTGCTCAAAACCACTCAAGGGGTTCCTCAGAATGTCTTGAGCGATGTTCATTTCAGAGGGTTGAATATCAGCATGTGATAATTCCTTGGTTCCCTATTCATTGTAGGCTGAATCTCTCTGTAGGGTATTCAAAAGTCAAAACATTCCAGGCTATATCCCTAGTAGTACAATTAAATGAATTCAGTGCTCTAATCACAAATTATACCTGCTGCTTAGGCAATACAGCTGGGCAAATCGGGAGGAATCTAGTGTGATTTCCTATTATATCAGTTGGGCTTTAAACAGTATTAATCTTGGTTTTGGCCTTTGGGATTTTCCAATCGTAATACTCTGTTCTTTCATTGTTTCAATGATAGCACGTTTGTTGTTGATATGGTGAAACCTGAATTATGATTGCATGGACAATTTTAATAAACATTTCTAAAAAAGTTGTACTGATCACGCATTTGATTATCAAATTCACTATTTTGCAGACTGGTGCTCAAATGCAAAGTTCATCTAAGTCTGGCCCATGGAGAAAGGTATGCATGACTTTCCATGAAAACTTTTTTGGTAGAGGAAGTTTACAGTACAGAACTAGTTATAGACAGTTCCATATCTGCTGTTCAAGTGTAATCTTTTATTGTTTATGTTTGTTCATTGATTTTCCCCTCATGGCATCGGGCATGAAAAAGTATTGTTGTTCATCTAGCATGCATCTGTTAACCATGAAATATGAAGAAACTTATGCGTTTCCAAGGTTGCTAAGATTTGGAGGGCACAGATATTTAGGATGTTGACTAGAAATTTACTCGTATCAGGCATTTTAGCTTCATTTTATTGCTATCCTGTCAATGAATTGAAGAATACTATTCTTTTACAGATGCTTCCATCGAAGGATGCTAACTTTGTTGGATATACTTACAAGAACTTTGAAATTGTAAATGATGATGAAGTGGCAGGAATTGGTTGGCTCTCCCTTAACCTTGTTCATCCTCTGCACTATTTCGCCTTGTTTAATTATACATTTAGTTTGACAATATAATGATTTTGTGCTCGGTGCAACAGCAGAGTTGAAGAAAAAGACTTCAAAGCCAAAGCGGCCGACCATCAAGACATTGTTTGGTAATGAGCAGAGCCAGTATTTTACTTGCCCTTCCATTACCTTATCTTTGTGATCGATCCACTTACCTTCATTTATCTCTGAACAGAGAGCATGGACGAAGAGGAGCCTGTTCAAGGAAGTTTCTTAAGCATGTTGCCCCCGAAGGAGGGGCAACCTTCGTCTCACTCCAGCATTCCATCAGAACAATACCAACCTCGACGTAAATAGGATAAGGAGGTTCAAAAAGTAAAGCATAGGAAAGTAAAACAAGGAAAAAAATTCTGCTGTCTTTTGATCATCCCGCTCCCTGTCTATAAATCCTAACTATGCTTTCTTTAGTCAAATGCTTTAGAAAGAACCTCTCCGTCCAAATAGTATGGCATCTGATTTGAGCAGCTGCGTTCGCTGTATGTTGTGTTACGGTTCCAACCGTTCTCAACCTCTCAGGCATACTGGCTTGCATCTGTATACTCGTATGTCATTTACACCCCTACTCGTAACCAGGCACGAGCTGCAGCGAGCATGTGTATGACATGGCATTTTGGCATCATATCATGTTTGGTTTTTGTAAACTTGCAGGAGCTTCGACTAACCGAAGCGCCCAGAACTCCAAGCTGCTATCGTGGGCTGTTGACGTTTTGTCGTGGGCAACTGCTTTCGCCAGCCATTGGTCACACCATATATTCCCAATTAAATTGTGTTATTTGTGCGTTGCCGGGCTGCAGTTTGTCTTTCACGAACACTCTTAAGTGCTTTCGTCTGCAAAAGACAACAGCTGCTATCGCTTTCTTACTTTCTTCGGCGAACTTATGTGAATACAGCTGAATGAAGTTTTTGGGACAACGCAGTCTTACAAAATCTAAAGCGACGACAATGACGTTACAGTTTGTCTCTGAAGATCTAGTTGGTGTACGTCACAAATGTAGCGAGTGCTCGTCACTGCAACCCCATTATACCTCGGGTCTATAAGGGCAACACAAGTGTATTGCTCCCTATTGTTGTGCTAATATGGGACCGACGTATGGAGTGCTAGCTTAGCAAAACAAGCTCCAACGTTTAGCATTATTTCTCGATGTAATGTTGATCTCACATTTACATTAGTTAATATAAAGATTCTCTCTTCTCTCTCCTGGACAGTGGCATCTATTGTTCTTTGATTCCCTCTCACCTCTGTGACAATGGGACCTTGCATGCAATTTTTTCTTTGCACCAGATGCCCAAGTTAGAGACCGCATGCCCCAGCCTGCATCGCACTGGCTGAGCCAGGCCCTTCTTGGCGAGGCTGCTGTCATCCAGTTGCTTACCGTTTGGTTGACTGCACGCATGCAGCATGGCCAAGTGGGGAAGCTGTTTGGTTGCCGGGGCGCACGAGTTGTCCTTGCACCGCTGCTCTCTTCTCTCATGTAGCTTGCACATCCTAGCTTGCATCACGCCAGCCTGGCCTGCTAGAAACGCTTGATTTCTACGTTTTCCACGGGCCTGGCTGGGAGGCACATAGGGCGTGTTTGATAAGGTGGTCTGTGGGCTCGGCTGCGCTCCCGGGAGCCCATCCAGGCGTTTGGCTCCACTTTCCCCTCCCTCAGCCCGGCCTGCTAGGGCCAAAATCGCCCCCTCCGCTAGGCTCCTCTCGTACGAGAAAAGATCTCGTAGCTGGGGAGCTCGGCTCCGCGCGACGCATGGCGGCCAATTTGGGCGCGATTCGGGCGACGGTGGGCAGCTCGCGCGGGCTCGTGCGGGAATGGTGAAAGTTCCTCACGCCAACTCTCCGCCGTGAAATCCATGGCGTATAAAGGGAAGCCTCCTCCCTGTCGCCGTCTCCCCTCTCCCCTTTCCCCTCTCCCTCACTCCATTCCCGTGAGATACCAACTAGGTTTTGGTGGTGGTGCAGTGAGCAGTGCTTCTTCCCCGGTGGGCTTCTCCGTTCCCTCGCCGCGGTTCGGCTTGTACTCCGCGATGCACCTGCTCCATCGCTGGGACTCCGGGCGACGCGCTTCTTCATCGGTGGCGGCGGTGACCTAGGGTTTCCTGCGGACCGGATCTGCTTCCTCTTCTTCCTGGTCTTCGTGTTCCTGTGCCTCCACCGAGCACCCCAAGGTGAAATGGACCCCCAATCCTTCTCCTTTCCTTGTAGCCCTGATGCTTGGGTTTAGTTTTTGTGATTTACCTAAGTTTCACTGGTTCATGGTCTTGTTGTGGTCGATCATGTTGTCAAGTGCACTGGTTTATGGTTTTGCTGTGGTCGATGATGTAGTCCAGTGCACTGGGAGGCTTGTTCAATCAAGCAGTCGTGCACATTTTTTTGATTTAAGCTTACATTTCCATGCTGATGCTAGCCAGGGCTGTCTAAATCTAGATGTTCTTTGAATTAACATGTATGTAGATGGATGTTTCTGCTGAGAATTGTACCATGATGGTCAGGCAAGCTACTTGGATGATAGTTTGCATGGTGTCTGTTGTTGTGTCTACTCTGAAAAGAGTAAGGGATGAACCTGAATCTGAGCCTGACTTAGAGCCTAACCCTCTCTTGTATAACCTTAGAAGTGATGCTGAGCACAATAGACAGAGAACTCTGCAGGGCATCTACCATTCCACAGATGTAGAATGTGTGTCTATGTTAAGGATGAGGAGAATGCCCGTTTTCTCTTTGTGCAACCTTTTTAGAACTAGGGGGCTGCTTCAGGACAATGCTGGTGTTTCTATTAAGGAACAAGCTGCAATCAGAGGTTTAGGGTGGTGCACCAATCCTTTAGGAGGTCCATTGAGACAGTCCACAGGCACGTTCACCAAGTTTTGTATGCTGTTGGTGAGCTTAGAAATGACATGATCAAGCCTCCATCTACCACCACCAATGCAAAAATCCTTGGGAGCCACAAATGGAACCCATACTTGCAGGTAAGCACCCATTAATCACATTGTGGGAAAACTACTGCACAATTAGTTGTCTTGCCTTGTTCTAATGAAACATGCATTGGTTTCTAGGACTGTGTTGGTGCAATAGATGGCACCCATGTGTTGGCCAGAGTGCCTAGACGCATTCAGCAACCATTCAAAGGTAGGCACAAAGACACCACACAAAATGTCATGGCTGTAGTGGCCTTTGACATGAAGTTCACCTATGTTCTAGCTGGTTGGGAGGGTTCAGCACATGATGCCCTCATACTTGCAGATGCAATTGAGAGAAATGATGGTTTTATTGTACCTGAAGGTAATTATCCTACATTTGAAATGAACATGTACACTGTCCTTATCCAGATTAGTGGCCTTAGGTTGTCTTTTGTGTCCTTGTAGGTAAATTCTACCTTGTAGATGCAGAGTATGGTTGCCGCACTGGTCTCCTTCCTCCCTACAGGGGGGTTAAGTATCATTTGTCAGAGTATGGTCCAAGAAACCGACCAACCAATGCAAGGGAGTTGTTCAACTTGAGGCACTCCTCACTTAGGGTAACAATTGAGAGGGCCTTTTGGGCACTCAAGAACAGGTTCAGAATCCTAGACAACAAGCCCTTCCACCCTTACAAAACACAGGTGAAGCTTGTCCTAGCTTGTTGCATCCTGCACAACTGGATCCTAGGCTATGGGGTAGATGAAGTTGTCCAATCCACTGAACAATGGGTGCCACCTTTGGAGCATGACACTCAACCTGTTGATGACATTTTGACCCAAGACTCCCAAGCCATGGCAGCTAGGAGAGATGCAATCTGCAGTGCAATATGGGATGGGAGGGGTACTCATAGGACTTGATTAATGTTACTTAATTCTTTGTAATATCTAATTTCTTGGCCGTGGCTAGAACACTTGGATTTGTGATGCTGATGTAATAATATTTGGACATAATTGAGACCCATATTTGATGTTATGTGTGCTATTTCGCTTTTATGCTATTGTCTTGTCTCTTCATATGACCTCATGTTGTTGTGACTATTAGGATGGCTCCTGCTAGTATTGAGGATGCTAGTGGTCAGGATGGGTATGTCCAGGTGCACTTTGATGAGTCTCCTCCTGTTGCTCCCCCACCAGCAGCACCTGCAGTTGCTGCACCTCCTGTTGCTCCCTCACCAGCAGCAGCTGCAACTGCTGGACTCATGAGGTGAAACAATGCCTCATCTGGATTTGTCCTAAGGAGGATGGCACAACTTTTGAGTGATGGTAGTAGGCCAGACAAGGTTTTCAAGGATAAGGATGTGAACCTAGTGTCGCTGCCAAGAATGGGCGACTAATACACTACTCGATTGCTCGTTTGTTGTGCGTTTGATCGGATATGGTCTAGCACGCAAAGACTCGAGGTTTTAGACTGGTTCGGGCCAGAAATGCTCTACGTCCAGTATGGGGGGTGGTGTTCTTGCTCTATTGCTCTCGAGCCCGGGTGCTCAAAGTTCAGAGGGGAGCTTACAAGCTTTTCGGGCAGTGTCGAACCTCTAGGAGTCCAACCCTTTCCTAGGCTTTCCCTTTTATAGTTCAAGGTGGGCCCCCTATTTACATATATCTATCATTGTGTCTTGGTTACGCCAGGGAGTCCTTTATTTATCTTTGTTAGTCGTCGGGGCCCACCCGATCAGTTGGGAGTGGGGAGGCTTGAGTCCGGTTGGTTTTCTTGGGCACTGGGTTGTCTAAGTGCTGTCCCATCTTTGGCCAGTCGGAGTGGCCTTGTCACTCGGACGGTCGCTCAGGGGGTCATCTCCCGTCTTGTCCGTCTGTACCTATGCCTCTTATCCGCAGAGCTACTGCACGTCCTCCTTGCGTAGCTTCTGTCTGAAGGACAGCACGCCAGGTGAGGGGTGCCTTGCCGCGGCCAGGTGGGGCCATCCGGTCACACCTGCTGGCGTAATGGAGTAGTCTGCAGGGGAGGCCATCATTACGGCGTGGGAGGCGATGTTCGTTGACACCCTCTCCCGTTGTGTCACGGGCCCGCACGGCTGGCACTGTGCCCTTGTCAGAAGTCCCTGTAGACCACGTTCGTGCAGTGGGAGGAGAGGAGCGGGCGTCGTGGAGCCTGTACGGGGCCTGGCTTGACTGGCACGCCCATTACATGGGGTGACATTCTTGGAGCACACGGCTCGGGTCGCCTGGTACGGCGCTGACCCGGGGCGCTAGTTCGGAAGGCCTCCACGTGTCCTCTGAGGGCTGGCCCTTGACCGTGATGGCTTCTGAAGAAAGGCAGTCGCCTGCGCCGGTTGGCGGGCTACACCGCAGTGAGCCCAACAGGCTTGTTGGGCTGTCACTGTAGGAATCGGGCATGTCAGGGATCCCGGGTTTACACCCCCGTCACCTAGTGGCCAAACAGTTGAGTGAGTTCACTGGTGATATTGTTAGCCCTACTCAAGTGGACAACCACCTCAGGAAGTGGAGGCAAAAGTGGGCAAAGGTCCCTAAACTCAAAGATTTGAGTGGGACTCTTTGGGACAGTGACAACAGTGCAATCATGCTAGATTCTGAGCACTACAGCAACCCTTAGCTTGTAACCCTTGTGCAAGACCACCCTAAGGATGCTGAGTTCCTTGACTGTCCCATTAGGTTTTACACTGAGATGGAGGCAATCTTTGGCCATGGAATGGCCACTGGGAAGTATGCTGTAGGTTCTGGTGAGGCACTAGGGTAGAACCAAGATGACAGTATGGCAGCAAAGATTGAGGGCACTTCATTCAAGACTGCTAGTGACTACCCATCTAGCCATGACATACCCAGTAGCATCAAGGCCACCGAGGTCTTGACCCAATCAACAGTTGGTGGTAAGAAGAAGAGGGGAGCATTCACTGAGGATGAGAAGCTCCTGCTCACTAACATGTCTGATGCAGTGAACAATGTGGCCAATGCCCTTAGGGAGACTGGACCAGCCCATGTTGATGCTAACCTGTACCTAGCTGTGATGGAGAGTCCTGGGTTTAGTGAGGAGGCACTAATAGTAGCCTGCACCTACCTGCTGGACAACAGGGCCCAAGGCAGGGGCTTTGTTGGCATGACTGACAGCCATGGGGCTCTTTGGCTTAGGACCTTCCTAGCCAAGAACTACTACATGTAGTTCTGCTCCAGTGCTGGCATGCATGGAATTTGAGGGGGTTGACGGTAGAGATGTATAGTTCTTCCACCTCCCTCCTCCACTCTCCTCTTTTGACTACAATTGATACACTAGACTGTAGGATCTTGTGAAGGTAGTTTGGCTAACTTGCTGCTGTCCTTTTGGGGTTTTATTTTGTTGAGAGAGTGGCTAACTATTTGATCTAGTTAGTTGGATGCAAACATTTCAGGACAACTTGGTATTGTAAGACTATTTGTAGCCTCTGTTGGCTACATTCAGACTTTATTGCAATCATTCTTCATTTTCTGTGATTTTGATTATGTTCCATTGCTGTCATTGTCTTGGTGGACCAAGAGAGATTTTAAATGGACTATGATGCAAATATGTACACGAGGTGGCTGCTTTTTCTTGGTGATTTGTTAATGTTTGCTTTTTCTGTTGGGATTTGCCTCTTCTCGGTTGTTTGTTCATGTTTTGTCTTTCTGTTGATAGCAGTCACCAATAAATGTAATCTAAACTGTGCACCACCATATCACAAAGCTGAGGCCACCTTTAATTACCAAATCATGATGCAAATCTCTTACATGCTTAGGCCACATTTTTTCCTTGTTCTCTCTTACAAGCTGAATATGTCACTTGGGAAAGCTGAGATCATTGTAAAACATGTTAATTATTGGAGGATTATTATTGAGTTGTGATAATTCATTTGTGATCAAGTATGAGAAATATTCAGTTGTCATACTTCATTTTTTCATTTGTGATTATTATTCAGTTGTGATCATATTTGTCTTGTTCATCTATGTGTGATATGTGTGTCATGCTGCTGGTTGCCCAGCCTGGTCGGCCACCAAACAACACTCTTTTTAGGCAGTTGCTGGCGATTGGGCTGCTGGCCGGGCTCCCAGGTGCGCTCCAAACACGACCACAAGCAGCCCAGGTCGCGTCGGGCCAGTGGACCAAACAAGGAGAGGTGGCCCGTCTCCTCCAGGCTTTGGCTGGCCACGACCTGGATGCTGGGCCAGGCTGGCCACGGCTACATTTCCAAACACGCCCATCTTGCACCGCAGGAGTCTGGCTCGACCACTAGTGTAGCCAACCAAACACTCATAATTTGCATGCGGAGTGCCTGGCCGGACTGGAATAAGGCAACCAAACAACCCCTTAGCTTTCGGTTCCAAGCAATCACCTCATGCAAATTTCTTCTTAGCACCCATAAAAACTCTACACTGGGCCTACCCTAATAGGGGCGGGTCTAAAGCGGGCTAGAGGGCTCCAACCCCCCCCCCCCCCCCCCCCCGCGCCCCCGGCCTAATGGCCCCCCTAAGTTCCTATCAAAATTTTGACATGAATCAAGAAGAGGAAGAAAGAAAAATAGAGAAGGAAGAAGAAAAGAGGAAGGAGAAGAAAAAGAGGGAGGATGAGGAGGATAAGGTCCTCCTAATTGTGTAGGTTGGGTTCGTGACACTATACGTTTCTTTGGCGCAGTTTCACTGAGAGAGTTTTTAGCGAAGTTGTGCCAAACAAGTTTGTTTGGTAGCAGCTTCATCTACGAAGCATTTGGCGATGCTGTTTCCATTTTGCACTGAGGAGGAACCTGAAATTGAAGATTCGTCCAGCTTCTTTCGTAGGCCCACGTTTCGCCAAAAGATTTTGACTGTGTTTAGATGCCGTAAAGGCAAAACGTAAATTTTTTTGTAAATCGCTTGCATGGTGTACTAAATGTAGTCGAAAAATAAATCGCATTATACAAATGGACTGTAAATCGCGAGACGAATCTAATGAGCCTAATTAGAACGTGATTAGACACTAAATTGATACATTAATGCTACAGTAAACATGCTCTAATGATAGATTGATTAGGCTCATTAGATTCGTCTCGTGACGAGATTTGTAATTAGTTTTGTGATTAGTCTACATTTAATACTTTAAATATTGAAAATTTCCTGACAAAAACACAAAAACGCAAAATGTAAAGTGATCTAAACACACTCTTTGTAAAGCAGCTCCAGATTCATCAGATAATAAGCTGCTTCAGCAATCACCCCAAGAGCGGCTTCAGGAGCCGTTTTTGGAGCGGGATCTACAGCAGTGCCGAGCCGGAGTGCCGGAACATAAAGCTGGTTCCAACGGGGGTCGGTACCGACCCCCGCCGGTCGG
Source organism: Panicum virgatum (assembly GCF_016808335.1). Classification (NCBI taxonomy): domain Eukaryota; kingdom Viridiplantae; phylum Streptophyta; class Magnoliopsida; order Poales; family Poaceae; genus Panicum; species Panicum virgatum. The sequence continues at coordinate 20,210,993 of NC_053147.1, read as the reverse complement.
TACCGACCCGGCTACCGACCCGCGCCGGTCGGTAAGCGCGGAAACCGAGAGCGCGGGGCGGTAGCGCTACCGACCGGCCGGGCGGTCGGTACCGACCGGCGTTGGAGCCGCGCGCGGTCGGTACCGACTGGTCGGTACCGACCCGGCCGGTCGGTACCGACCCCGCGTCCGGTCGGCTGCCACGCGGCACTCTGTGATTGGACAACGGCTGCCACGTCAGCGCCACGTCAGCTAGCCGTTGCAATTAGCCGTTTTTGACCGTTTGGACTCCAAAAAATTCGAAAAAAATTCCAAAAAATCACAAATTTCGTCCCCAACTCATCTATAAATAGAGAGGGCTGGTTGGAGCTCATTCCACACCTCTCACTCCCCATTTCACCCACTTCCTCTCTCAAATTCTTCCACCATGGCAAACTGGAGTCCAAATATGCAGTCATACTTCGACCTGCTCAACGCCGACCCCGAGCGTTCGACTAACAATACGCCGGGTACCAATGCTTCCGAGGAGGAGTTCGACTACTCGCCGCTCCATCGCCGCTCGGAGACTGCTCCACCCTCGCAACCCCGAGCGCTGTTTCCTCCAGCTCCCGGCGCTTTCATAGGTGCTCCTCCACCGTATCCGTACCCATCGTATCCCTACCCACCGTACCCGTATCCTCCAGCTCCCGCCACTTCCAGAGTCGCTCCCCCACCGTATCCATATCCTGCTCCCATGACCGATGCTCCTCCGCCATATCCCTACCCTCCATACCCCTACCCTCCGCCTCCCACATTCACGACATCTGCTCCTCACGGTCATGCTGGAGGTGCTGCCTCCGCTGGCTCGGAGAATGAAGGCGGGGGTACGACCGCACCATGTCGTCCAGCCATTCCCAAAAAGAGGAATGAGTGGACGCCCGCAGACGAGGAGAAACTGGTACGTCCTCATTCGTTTCTCGTGTTCGCTAATGTCAGTTGAAGTATAGTTTTACTAAGTTAGTTTTGTATAGGTTAATGCTTGGTTGATGCACTCGGTCGATTGCGTGGACGGAAACAGCAAGAGCGGCCCAACCTTTTGGGGCCAAATAAGCGACACCTACAACGCCACCACCGACCCACTCCGACACCGCACCGCCAAGCAACTGAAGGATCATTGGTCCATGTACAATGCACGGGTCTCCTTGTTCAATGCAATATACAACCAAGAAGTGTCGAAGCGGCAAAGTGGAGCCGACGACGACATGGTGATGGACGAAGCCAAAGCAAGGTATGCACGAAGGGCTGGCCATGAGTTTAAGCTTTTTCATTGGTGGGAAGCTGTCCGTCACCAGCCGAAATGGTCAGTGAAGCATGGTGGTGGGCCGAATATAGACGTGTCGAAGAGATCACGTCTCGGAGCTTCCGGTGAGTATAGCTCCGGCTCTCGGGAGACCGACGAGGAGGTGAACCGTCCCCCGGGTCGTGATAGATCGAAGGCGGCTGCGCGGAAGGGTAAGGGGAAGGTAGGCTCAAGCAGCCATACTTCTACTGATTCCGCAGAGATGGGCGAAAAGTTGGAAGATCTTTGCAAGATCACCCACGAGTACGCTCAAGCAAAACTGTGGAAGCAGTGGAACATACTCAGTTCACGCTCGACGGACGGTATGACGGATGCTCAGAAGAAGGTTCATGACCGAGCGTTAAAACGTCTGCAACAACAGCTTCACCTCAACGACGACGACGAGTAGATTTATGTAATTTTTATATTTTTATGTAATTTTCTTTATTTTAAATTGTTGTGTAATTTTTATTTCGAATTTTTATGTAATTTCTAAATTTTTAAATTTAATAAAGTAGTTTTGTTGTGTCAATTTAAATCATAGAGCAACGCGTTCTGAAATGGTTAAGTCTGGAATGGAGAAACTGACGTGGCGCTGATGTGGCTGTGGGCTGAGGCTGCAGGCTGACTGATGGAGCGCTGGGATCGAGTGGGCTGGCGAGAGCTGACGTGGCGCTGACGTGGCTGTGGCTGTGGGCTGAGGCTGCAGACCCGCTGTTGGAACCAGCCTAAGTCGACACGGTCCGTCAGCCATCGGATGGAAAAAAGAACAGGTAACTGATGAGGCTGTCACCAGTCAGTCAGTCAGCTTGAGAGGCACCACACCAGTTAATCCATCCGGGAGAAAAAAAACAGTCCGCCTCGCCGCCGCCGGAGAAGATGAGCGAGCGGCGGTACACCGAGCAGGAGGAGGCCCTCGAGATCAAGTCCCTCCGCCGCATCATCGCCGCCTACGCTAAGTATGCGCACCCCCCGGACCCCATCCCCGCCCCGCTCCCCCTCTTCGACTGGCCCGTACGAATCGCCCCCGTTCATTCCCCACGGTGTCACCATCGCCGCGGTTGATTGGAAGTGCATAAGCAGCGGTGCTCGGTGCTAGAAGCGGTCCCGCGTGCCGGTCCGAGTCGTGGGCCGATGGGATGACCTGGAGTTTGGACTTCGGAGTGGAGCGTAGTGTGTTTTGATTGTTTCGAGTTGTAGGGTTCGTGCGAGCTCGCCGGTTCTAGAGAGTGAGATGCTAGCCGAAGTTGATTGAATGGTGGTCGGGAACCAACAGGAGGGGGAGCGCACCCACACACACACACACTGGAGAATAAGGGACTACCGACTACGCTGTTTGGGAGTTCTCGAGTGCAACCAAGTCTCACGGCTCATGGATAGAGAGATATGCTTCCCTGCGCATGGCGGTACTTGCGTGAATAGTGAATCAGTGCTCGTGAATAGAGAGATATGCTTCCCTGCGTATTGTGTTAGACCAAGTGACGTTTCTGTTGGTTTTCATTGACTTGTTATCCTCATCTTATTAGGGAGAAAAGATTCAGATACACCTAAGTGATGTTGGTGTTTCCTAGCACTATGCTGTTTTTTTTGGTTGTTGATTGAGGCCATTAGAGGGTGCATTTGATGGCAGTCTGATATTTTTAATACTCAATGATGTAAACATTTTGGATGTAATTGATCAATCTACCATCCTTAAAATGTTGAATGCAGGATTGTAAGACATGTTTAGTTTTTGTCAGCTGTTGGCCCGGTTAGAATTTTTACCTATGCAACATCAGTTTCTGCTCGATAAGAGAATTGTAGCCCTACCCTTTTACCATGATCAAAGTTTAAAACATTTGTTTTTATGGTTGTAATAGCTATCAAGATGCAGCAGAAAGGGATGTCAAGAGATACGAGAGATCATTCAAAATGCTTCCTCCTGCGCACAAGGTTTATTTTGTATAATCATCACATGTTTTCCTTCTTTTAACCTTTTCTCTTTGCTCTCTCTCACTTATGCCATTTCTGTGTAGGAACTTCTTTTCCACCTTGGTCTGAAGTACCAAAGACTCAGATGGTAACATTTTGTGCTTCATGCTTGTACTTATATAGTACTGATAAATAGTTCCCCTGCTTTGCATATGAGATTTTTCAACATGCTCTATCTTCACGGGGCTCTTCATTGAAACATTTGAGCCAATGCTGCTTCAGAATAGTTCTCCAGTTTTTGTTGATTAACTTGTCTTTGGTTTGATACTGCTGTACAACTTGTAATCATGTATGTAAAAAGGCCTTTATGCTTACTGCTGATAGATTTGCTGCATTTATTTGACACTTCATTGCTTGACAGGTGTATATCCATGAATGCAGCTTTTATCATGAACATGCTTGAGGTATGATCTTTTGAGACTGTTTATCTGGTGATATCTGCAATTCACATGTTTGTTGAAAATTGCAATGCACATGATGGCATTATTAAAAATGAAAAATTGCAGGCATTTGAACCTCCTTTTGACATGAGTCAGTATGTAAATGCCGATGGTCATGACCATCCATCAAACATGCATGACCACAGTCATGTGGATTGCATTCATTCCAGTGGGAGGGGTGATTACTCGACAATGTCTATCTCCAGAAGCAATTCGCAATTGGATGGGCAGCATGATAACCCCAAAGAAGATGCCAAGACTCATGAATCTTCAAGAGAAATTGAAAATAAAAAGGCACGACCAATCTGAATTCTTCTTTTATATGTAGATGGGTGCTTTCGGGCACAATTCACTTTAAGATAATTTCACTGGTGATCGCTGTTGCTTGTGTTGCATGTAGAATTTGATTGATTAAATATATAAATATGATTAAAGTACACCAGCAATCCCTAACCTTGTTTTGGTTTGTCATCTAGGTCCCCAAACTCTTAAAATGCATTTTCAGATCTCTGAACTTGTTTCAAGGTGTCACACATAGGTCCCTAATCTCTCAAAATTCATTTTTAGGTCCATAAACTTGTCCCGCGGTGTCATGCAGGTCCTTAAACTCTCAAGATGCTATTTTTTAATTTAATATAAATGTTGTTGTGCTATTTAAGTTAATGAAAAACTCTTTTGCTACTTTAAATTTAATAAAATTGCTATTTTGATTTTTATTAAGAATGGGAATAAATTATCTTACTAAATTTATACAAAGCGCACACAAAATATATATAGTTAGTAGGAAATATTCAAGATTAGCATTGATGTCTACCGTTGATATCAAATGATCTAGATTAACCCATGATGTATGATTAATAAGCAGCTAATTCAAAATTAAAATGGTCTTAGGGTAAGATTTCTAAATGAACCGGCTGAAAAAATAGTTTAAAGACGTACATCGTTGGAAACCCGAGGCCTCAGGTTCTTTCTCTACGCAATCAGCTTATAGAAGTTATTTTGTGGGTTCTATCACTTTTGAACCATGGAAGAGGCTTTGGAAGTCATGGGCACCAGGGAAGTGTAAGACATTTGTTTGGCTAGCTATTCGGAATCGCTGCTGGACAGTAGATCGTTTACTAAAAAGAGGATTGCAACATCCTGAGTGGTGCGTGCTCTGTGACCAGGAGGAGGAAACAATCCAACACATCCTCATGTCCTGTGTTTTTGCAAGGCAATTTTGGTGCGCCATCCTGCAGCAGCTTGATTTGGCTAGACTAACACCCACCAGGAGATCCTCTTTTGCTGTTTGGTGGAAGAAGGCCGAGAGGAAACTGCAGAAACATCTTAGGAGAGGCTTCAATTCCTTCTGTATCCTTGGGGCTTGGATCATTTGGAAGCATATTGCTTGTGTGTTTGATGGGTTGACACCCAACTTACAGCAGGCTGTGCAGGCTTTTAAGTATGAAGCGCACGCTTGGCAGTTCGCCGGGGCCAAAGGGTTGTCTATCCTCTACCTCGAGTTAGGGGTGGTCCATGGCTAAGGAGTTGGGTGGTTCTGTCGGTCTGGTCCTGCCCTTAGGTTTTTCTGTAAATTAAGTTATTTTTAGGTTGTGCGCTCCTTGCTCTTGTCCAAGGTATGGAGCGTCTCTTTGTAATTAGACTACTCTTTCTCTCTTAATACAAAGATACACAGCTCTCCTGCATGTTCGAGAAAAAAAAAGTTTAATAAAAGTTCATTTTGAGGGATATGAAAATTCACCTTGAGAGTTTAGGGACCGAAATGACACATTGAGACAAGTTGGGGATCTGAAGATGCATCTTGAGAGTTTAGGGATCCGAATGACATCTCCGGACAAGTTTAGGGAACTAAAAATGCATTTTGAGAGTTTAGGGACCTAGATGACATCTCGAGACAAGTTTGAGGAGCTCTCATGTTTTTTACTCTATAAATATCTAACAGGACGGGGAAGAGCACATGGCAGGCTGTTCCCAGCCTGTTGGCAGCAACTTGGGAACATCCCAAGGTGTAAATGTATCATGTAACGGTGATGCAGATGCAAGCACAGCTGCTTATTGTCAAGATAAAGATGTCTCTTCATCTTCTGCTGTTGATAATGTAAGCTCTGCTTGCATGATGTAAGCTGTTGATAGTTCTCAATTGCATAATGCGGGATATTATTATGCTATCATATTTGTATTTCATTATCATGAATCTCAAGGTTATAGCGTGCTTTCTAAATGGGAAATATTCCATGTACAACTGAAATTGTGTACACGCGTGTAGATTTCAAATTGCCATAATTAATCAATTGTGCCAAGATACCTGCACAGAATCAAATTTCCAAACATTTTAAGACAGGATACTGCACATCATTTTGCAAACTATTTTTGACCCTATCGAGCAGATGAGCACTGACCTTTTTCTGTGCATCATGCATTGATTCAGTGACTCTTCTAAATCCTTGTGGTATCTTCTGCCCACAGATAATTTGTTCTAATATCTATGGGATATGAATTCCTGTTTCATTTTTTTAGGTAACACCACAACATTGCACAGATTCATTGTTCAAGTTGAATGTTCCTCCAATCGATGTTGACAAGGTAAGTGTTCTGATTCAATCCATTTTTCAGATAGAGTGATGATACAATTGTATAAGTGGAAGTTAGCCAAGGGTATATTAGTTGACAACCAAAGAAGTATGCAACATTGCTGCTTTTCATTTGAAATGATTTCCAGTTTATGCCCATGAAATTTAACTGCTGAAACTTCTGTATTTTTCTGATTTCTGTGTGCATTTGTGTGCGAACTTGATGGTTTCCCCATATATGCAATTACTCACCAGTTTGCTTGTTGTCTTGGACATTCTCTATTGTTTGCTGCTTCTATTAGTCATCTTGTTATGTTTCATGCAGGTAAGATGCATTGTAAGAAATATCGTGAGAGATTGGGCTGAGGAGGTAATTTTCTGTTCTACTGTAAATAGGTTGAAGCAGAGTTCTTTTCCAGTACACTGATACACTATTGAAAATACTGCTGTTTTTTTATTTATATTTTCCAGGGTCAGAAGGAACGTGATGAGTGCTACAAGCCCATTCTCGAGGAGCTTAATCATCTTTTTCCGAACCGTAGCAATCAGAGGTAAACCTTCCCCTTGTCGCTTCAATAATGAGGTTCCCTGATCTTTCAGCAGTGAAAACTAACAATGACATATTTTTGTGACATTAATTTCTTTTTAATCTTTGCTCACAACTGTGCTTGCATGGATTGTGCATCCATGTCTGTAAATGTTGCTGTTCTAGGTGTGCTAGTTTGTTATCAGTAATGACAAAAAAGCTGTTTTTACCTTCAATCATGGCCCACAACTCTGTGAGGTTGTAACTTTGTTTTTTTCAAATTGTCCACTTAATCTAAGCATTATATGAACAAAAATTTAGCAAAATTCTCCTCACAGATTGCCTTCGTATGTTTTTAATTATGTAGCATATCATTATCACCTATACTTATACCTTTTGCTAGCTAGGGATGATCATTGCAAGCATCTCAACCTAGGAAATAAACAGAAGATACTTTGGTATTCACTGTTACTCTTTGTTGATATTTATATTTGTCGAACTTCATAGGCCTCCTTCATGTCTAGTCCCTGGTGCTGGGCTTGGGAGATTGGCTCTGGAGATATCTTCTCTGGGTACTGCAATAAAACTCTAGATAATAAAATTAGCTGAAGTTCTTGGGGGACTGTTGAGATATTTCTTGATGTTGTACTTTTTTTTAAACCTTGAACAGGTTTTGTAAGCCAGGGGAATGAGTTCTCATATTACATGCTGATTTGTTCAAGTTTCATCCTGAACCAGTATGACAATCTATTAAATATAAGCTACAACCAGCTATTTACTATTCATACTTTATAATGCTAATGCTATTTCTATTCTTACCAGCACCCAAGAGGCTAATGAATGGACTATATATCCTTGGATACACAGTAACTGCAATTCTCTTTCAGACAATGATCAACTTCGGCCTGTTTCATTTCCAGATATTCATCCCTCAAGGTACCTATTATCCCATGTGTATCATATCAGCGTAGCTACTGTACCTTTGCAGTATGACGTACTTCCTACTTTCCCTACAAAAATATGACCTTTGGATGTTGAAATATTTGTATTTAGTAGTCAAATGTGCTTTCACATTTTGGATGTCTAATCTGAACTTCATTTTATATAGAGTTCGGGTTTAACGCTTGGGCATGTTTCAGTCATTTGGCATTATAAATAATGTAGGTAAAAACTGAGTATTTGCTTGCATTGTTGCCCATATGTCTTGCAGAAAAGAGATATATTGATTTTCTTTTTTTCTTTTATTTGCGTTGATACTCAGCTTATGTATGTCTGAGTCCTCTTTTCTATCAACAGTGCAGGTATCACGGAGGGATTTTCAATGTGTGCTGGGGATTTTGTAGAGGTCTACAGTGAGGAAAGCCAAGAATGTGAGATGACTCAATGATACTTACATTCTTTATGAATATAGATAGTAGACAGCATGAGTTCAAAATGTTTTTTTTAATTTTAACATACTTTTAAGTAATCTAACATTCTTTTAAATATAGGGGTGTGTTTCACAATCAGCATAGCTCTGTGTTTCCTTTGATCTTTATGTAGTACCATTTGCTACAGCCTTACAACCCTGATTCCAGGCTGAAGTTCAATGTTTTTGCCTTTATTTCTCAGTTTTATGTTTCCTTTGATCTTAATGTAGTACCATTTGCTACAGCCTTACAACCCTGATTCCAGGCTGAAGTTCAATGTTTTTTCCTTTATTTCTCAATTTTATGTTTTGAATCTGTATGATGGAGCAATGCAATTTGAACATTCTTTGCAATACTATCTGTTGTTCCAGCTGCATGGGATGCTGTTGTAACTTGTTTCTTCCTGGATACGGCACACAATATTGTTGAATATATTGAGATCATATCAAAAGTTCTGAAGGATGGTGGGGTGAGTTCTTCCGCTCTATGAATCATCACGAACTATTTACCTTTTGTAAACCAATATTGCAGAGTTCACAGTTCAGCGATTTTTGTAAACTTATCATTGTTAAAGCTGTTCTTCCACTCATATTTATTCTTTGTGTTAATTTCAACCAACAGGTCTGGATAAACGTGGGTCCTCTTCTATACCACTTTGCTGATTCATATGGGCCAGATGATGTAATTAATTAATTTCCATTATGCACAATGTAAGCTGTATCTTTTCTTTGAAGTTGCCTGATTTATCTCCTTGAACTCAGGATATGTCTATCGAACTAAGTTTGGAAGATGTGAAAAAGGTTGCCTATCATTATGGATTCGTGATGGAGGTGAGGGTTTATGCATTAAATTTATATTTGATTGATTATGAAAAACTGTTAGTGTTCTCGGGGGTTACTTTGATATTGATTTGCAGGTGGAAAAAATGATAGAAACTACTTACACTGCAAATATGAGAGCAATGATGCAGGTAACCTTCGAATCTTTAAGTTGATATTTTTTCCAATTCAGTATCTCCAAATAGCTAGTGTTTTTTAATTTGTGAGGCGCATTCTATGATTTCATACTTTCGTGCATTGATTTTAACCTCATTTCACATAATAGCTGCTGGGCTGGGTAAGTTTTAATGACTGAAGTATTGTTATATTTACATGATTAGGTGTATGTAGGTTAATCTAACTTTTGAAGGCTCTAGTTCTGAAAAGTTGGGGTTATAGCTATGCTGAATTCTGTTGATTGCCGTCTGACATTCCAGTCCCTGCCGATTTATTGTGAATGTCTGTGCACCTCTTATTTGTACGATAACCAAAATCTTATTTGTACGTCAATTGAGTTGCAGAATCGATACCGTGCAGCATTCTGGACAATGAGGAAGAATGGATCGCGGGCAAAGGCTCAGAAGTGTTGTTGAAGCGAAGATCAACATCCATGGAGTGTGATCTGTGGTACACAAGCTTTGGCTGAACTTGGATCTGTCCCGTGCTTGTTTATCCAGGCTGGGGCAACTGGGATGATCAGTTCGGGCGATCATTTTTTTCACCATTGTATTCGAACTTTACACAAACGACAAATCTAGATAGCCATACCAGATTAGCTGCCTGATTCACATAGAATATAATTGGCGTCACATAGGAAAGTGAGATAAGTCTCTGCTTGCACTTGTCTAAGTGGCATAGGAGAAAAGTATGAGCTAGCCAGCCTACAAGGTGTCTGCTAATTGCTTTGGACGGAGATGCATTAATGGCAGAACTGTGACGCTTGACTCGTGATCTACAAGTAATGTCTCCAAAGGTGTATAATTTGTGAATTGGACTCTACCGTGATTTCTTGAACTTTGTCCACTATACGTTTCCCAACGCCGAAGCTGAAACTTTTGCCGTACATGACACCTGAGTAGAACCTGCGTTCAATATTTTGGATTTGGAAGAGTACAGTGGCTTTTAGGTGGCATTGTAGCGTGTGTGACCGTTCAAAAGTGTAACAAAGTCACCAAATAGACACTCAGATTTAAAAAAAGGCATTGGTAATTTAGTAAATGTAAAAAAGAAAAAGACCGCCGCTGCCGGGGATCGAACCCGGGTCACCCGCGTGACAGGCGGGAATACTCACCACTATACTACAACGACTTGCTTGTTGATTGTGCAGTACACTGACTACTATAGTATACCAACTTTCTTGTTAATTGTGCAGTAAACGGTGTTAGGGCAGGAAACACTTGCTAATTCTGTAGCGGAGCTGTTTTTTTATATATATTAGTGTATTTGTGTATGGGTAGAATAATTTCGCACAGTTCAACCTACGTATGTCTTATCAAATGGATGTGCTGCTCATGCATAGGGGTGGTAAAGGGCTTTATTTTTTTGTCTAGATAATCAAAGAGCCGGATTCTAAAAAAATCGGGCTCTAATTTTATTCAATTTTGAGCTAAAAAATTAAAAGCCAAATAGGATTGTGAAGAGAGCATTAGGGTCATGGTCCGTTACCACCTCGTGCGAGCTTGAATTATCTAATCACCACAAAAATCCCACACAAACTATTCACGTATTTTCTGAGCAGTCTCGACGTTCGATCAGAACCTGTAGACATGGTTGTACGTACACGGCATGTAAGTGTAAAAAGTAAAAACCAATAACGTCCTCACCTCCTTTTCAACCAAACATGAAAAGGACCGTGTCGATGATAGGGAGCGCAAAATTCGTGTGGAGTAGCACGAACAGGGGAACGGAGCCAGCCAAAGCCTGGTGAGGACAGTGTCGCCTTGGGTAAAGGTGCGGCCACGGCGTGGAAGCTGCAGAACAAACCAGCAGGACCGGTTGCTCCAGTCAGAATGATGGGTGCTTGACCTAGCTAGGGTAAGTCATCGATGAACACCCATAAGCATAACGCATTTTGCCATTTTGACAAGTGGCAGCATCTCATATCACTGAACCCAACGACGACAGATAGCTCGTACACGTACAGCTAGCCATAACAATCGGACGACGACGAATATACAGTCTAGAAAGAACATCATCAAGGCTTGGTGGAAGGACGCGGATATATAGGAAGCATCGACCACCACCCCCGTTCAGGTGGTGTTGGATCGAACCCGGGTCGCCCGCCTGACAGGCGGGAATACTCACCGCTATACTACAAGTCTACAACGACCTTGACGTCTGTTTTCGTATTGTTAGATTTGAAAACGATACGACGAATTCTCGCTATCAGCAAGTAGCTTTTGCAGGTCGGGGCATGAAACGATGAATACGGCAAACTCGGCAAACTCGAGAGTCCACTGTGTAGATGATGCATCCTTTCCTGCTACCGCATTCCCAGTGCCATCCTTGGGACACAACCAGCGGTGGAGAGCGAAGCAATTGAAGCGGGGACAGTCTCATCAAGAATTTCCCCTTCCAAGAAAACATTTCCTTTACAAAAACAATCATCAAGATTCAAGAACACATGTACAGATGGCTGTACCAAGTTAGCTCGCTCAGCTTGTCCAGACTAACGAGCGAGTTCAAGTGAGCTTGGCCTGGTCCACATAAAAAAGCAGGAGTAATTGGCTTAATTGGTTTGTAAGTCGAGCACAATGCGACATTAATATCGAATGATGTTAAGCAATAACGAATGGATCTTCCACAACAAGTAATCCACATCTCGTTTCATTTATTCTGGAAATGACCGGATGGTTTTCTCAGGAACTATTGGTACCCTCCACTATGAAACTAGCAATACTGCATTACTGCAAATAGCATTCCACAGGAAAATTGAAGGCTCAAACTCAGGAAATGATCTACGAGCCCTCGAAAGAAGCGGTTCTCATTTGGGTGTATATAATCATACAAAACTATCGTAATTCAGTTCCAGTTTGTAATGAATAGCATGGGCGGTTCTTAGATAAAATGTTGAACCAGCAAAAAAATTAGGGATGGAAGAAATAGGTAATAAGAAAGCTTGTCTTCCCGTTAAATTGCACGCCTGCGGAGGGCCTGCGGAGTTGCTGTGAAGCCGTTCCATTGCATCCGCCTGGCCAGACGCCCGTGTATGCCGCCGTAGTGTAGACTACACAAAAAAGTTTCGCCGCCGTAGTGTAGACTACACGAAAAAGTTTCGCCGTTGCCGGGGATCGAACCCGGGTCACCCGCGTGACAGGCGGGAATACTCACCACTATACTACAACGACTTGGTTGGGATACCTCAAATTTTAATGGTTATTGTCTGTCTAAACTAGGCTATGTCGTTGGCATTTCCTTACACTTTGTAAAGTAGGAATACATTATACACTATCAGTAGTACCTTAACATGATGATCAGACACTTGATCAGAAAAGCGCGGACGAGCTTTACCACCATAGCTCAATTGCACAAAGTGCCTTTAATTTGCATCTGAATAGAAAGGCACCCAATATTTCCATTCCACGCCAGCTCCCAAATCCCAACTTGACGCACTTTTCTGCTAGCGACTCAGTACGGCCCCCTTCAGCCTTTGCACGCGTATCGTACGGCTCTATTTTTTTTTCAGAACAAAACACGTACCACACCTGCAACACACACCTTTCTATCGTGCACTCAAAAGATGTCAAAAAATTGACGAGCACCAGCACGAACCATGCAGACTGGTGGGCAACACCACTAGGCGCGGAGGGCGCAGTCCCTCGGCAGGAACCCGACCCGCCCGGTCACCAGATCGTACACGACCTCCACGTTCTGCATCTGGAAGCTCCCGAGCACCGCTCCCGGCCCGCCGCCGCCGCCGCCGTCCATCCTCTGGAACAGCAGGCACTTGACCACCACGGAGTCCCTCACCGCGGTCACCGGGTAGTAGCTGCTCAGCTTGGGCAGCGTGAGCCTGGCGCCGCCGCCGAGGTGGAGGGTGATCGCCGGCAGCCGGTCCTCCGCCGTGCACGGCGCCCGCGCGCAGGGGACCCTGAAGCAGAGGTCGAACCCCGTGCGCGCCTCCAGGTCGCGCGACCGCTCGTACGGCGCGGCCGTGCCGAGGGACGACAGGAGCGACGCGTAGAACGGGTCCGGGAGGTGCGTGTACGTCGTCCCGGTGTCGACGAGCACCCCGCCGTTGCCTTCGGGGTCGACGCCGCTCAAGCTCGGGGGAGCGGCGGCCATGGCGGCCGCGGCAGAGCCGCCATCTCCTAGCAGGCTGACACCCTCCAGGCCGATGTAGTAGAAGTTTGGGTAGGTGACGCTCCTCAGCATCGGGGTGAAGAGGAAGCCGTCCGTCGCCGCCGGCAGCGCGAGGTCGCCCATCACCAGGGGGCTGGTGACGTTGGGGTTCCTCGCGAACCGGAAGCCGAGGAAGCAATGGGAGAAGCCCTTGCCCAGGAAGCCTAGCTGGGAGGGCAGGGACAGCGTGCCCTTGCCGAACCCGGCGATGCCGATCGGCTCCCTGATGGAGCTGCCCACACAGCCGAAGCTGAAGCCCGGGAACTCCACGGGAGACAGAGGATCAATGCCGTGTATGCTTCCATGGAGTGTGATAGAGTCCCTTGCAAGGTAGCCCAGAACCAGTGCTCCGCCACCGTAGGTGTAGGAGAAGGGAGGGCAAGGTCTTGGGCACAGACCACCGGTGAAGGCAGCGATGTCGCACCCAGCTGCTGCGCACGGATCAAACCTGTTGTCGGAGCTGTGGACGTCGACGCAGAAGTGGCTCCCGCAGAGGTCCATCGTGTTCGAAGAGGATTGAGACGGCAAGAACATCGGAGATGGCTTGGAGGAGCTGTGGTCATTGCCACACTCCATACACTGGTAGCTGGTTGTGCCACAGGGGACCCAGGTGAGGTCACTCCCTGTGTCCAGGTACACTTGGAAGACCTGTAGGGGTGTGCCAAGGTTCAGGGACAGCAAGTAGCCATCTGTGTATGCAGTTACTGGTTCTATGATGTCCAAGAAGTCATAGTTTGTGGAGTTCAGTAGTGTCATGGATGGAGTATACAGAGACCTGACATGGCTAAGGCCAAGGACAAGGCTGTTCGGGGTCTGGGGTCTGGTATCTGTTGCCTGGGAATTGAAGAAGCTAGATATGATGCAAAGAAGAACGATACATATGTTAATGAAAGGATGCATATTGTGTGATGAGCAGAAGAAGAGAATTAGCCGTATTTATAAGCCTTAGAAAGTTGTGTACATCAATAAAAATATTTAAATTTGCAATTAATAATACAAATAATTATTCAATGCCATTCTTAGCTGGAAACTAACTTCAGCGTCATATGTGCTGATGATCAAAGGCACTCAATGATGCTGCTCCTCTGATGATAATTTAAATTTGTGAATGTATAGGGCTGTGTGATGCCAAAGAAGATAATCAGGTAGTGAGCAGGAGCCAAATGTATTCATGTCATATTATTATTAAAAGTCATGCTATGCGCTTGAATATCTATTTCAGTGTTTGTAGCAGGTTTGGTTTTGCATTGTATGGCCAACATAACAAACATAAAGGGACTGCTTTTGATGTCAAGAGGGTCACTTTCCAAGCATCTCATTAGCTGGTATCTAGGAGGGATTATAGTATTTTGAATCACTTCTGACACCTTTATCCTCGTCCATTTGTCCTTACTAATAGAGAGCATTGCTAATCCAACAGAAACATGCATTTGTTGATTGGTCATTTGTACTAGAAATTGAGTTCTATTCTGGGATCCAGGAATTCTTTCTTGTTGTATTTCCTTTCTATGCTGGATCCCACAAATGGTCTCTCTATAATTACAAGAGTATAGTACATAAAAATATGCACAGATTAGAGAACTTTTGCAAAAGCTTTCTTGGTTTCAGTTTGTTTACACCTCCAGCTTAGACATGTTCAGGAACTTCAGCCTTAATTCATGTTGAATCTCATATCAGTTTGCTGGATATTTAACCAATTCCGACTAACAAGGAGACTAAAGGAATGGTCTCAAGAATAATGGGGTAAAGTTCAATGGATACAAAAGGTACTTGGTTCATTCCCCTTTCTTGGTCCATGATGATCAAAATGAATGGGAAAAAAAAAGAGGGGCGGGGGAGCGTGGCTACAACAGGGGGCTAAATGATGGTCCTCAACAATCAAATGTGGAATTGAAGCGATAGCAAAAACTTAATTTTTCAAATATAAAAGCATTGGACTTACAAATGGAGTAAAGTATATGAGGCACATGCACTTATAGCCAAAAATAGCAACAGAGCATCCAGCTCAACGGAGAAACTGAATTACCAGCGTAGCTGCATTAGTGACTACTGAATAGTGAAAATCTGTACATAGCTGTAAATGGATGTACAGATGATTGGACGTCGCGCCTGTAGCCTGTACATAATGCACATTCCCCTAGTCAACATGCCGCTTGGCTAGTGTCTTCTTGAGACCTCTTAAGATCTTGGAAAACCACATTACATTCATTATGAATAGTATAGTGGGGGCAACAGATATCAGAAGACAAGCAAAAGTGTCCATCTGCTTAACCTGTCAATAAGAAGGCATCGACTCATAAATTTATGTACGCGTGCTAGTATTTTGTATACTGAATTCATCAGAACCACCAAGTACCTGATCATAGTTCATAAAGATGTGATAAAACAAGTAGATGAACAGAATTATCCTAGCGACCTGCATAAAGGCATTTATTTCATTATTAGCACACCAAGATACAATGACATTCAATAAATAGCCATGACAAAAGGACAAAGGACATCAAGTTGATTATGCCAAAAACAGTGGCACCCCCTTGAAGTTAATGTCCCTGTATACTAGTGATGGGATATGCTCTGACATTGTAAAAGTGACTAGTGAGTACTTACCAGCCAAGTAACAAACATTGCAATTCCGTTGATAAGGTATGCTTTGGAATCTTTCCTTCCAGCGACATCAAGGAACCTTGATGAAATAGAGGTAGAACAACAGGTTAGATGGATTGAAAGATGATAGCATCCAACAACTTTTTGCGTAAATTCACTGACCAACGTAGGTTGATTCCTGGTGTTGTAGTTTCAGAGATGAGAACCATGTACGTGTATAGCTGTCCTTCCCCAGATAGCATAGCATATACAGCACAAACAAGTGATAGCATGTGGTGGAAAACCTGACAAAGGATGCGAAGAGTAAATGTTACAGGCAGATCATACAGGGGCAGAATTAGAGCAATAGGCCTAGGTTAAAACAAGGGGAGCGGTGAGTGGGCTATGGTGTCGCAATTTACTTACATACTCCATACCACCAAGGGAAGGGTAAAACCAAAATATCATGGCAAGATCTGCAATGAAGTATCCAACAGAGACCTGGTAAAAATAAAATGCAACTCATGAGGCAAGGAAACAAACATACATATACATCAAACAAGAAAATTGCCTACTTTCACATGACAACAAAGTAATAGCATACCCCTAATGTAAAATTGGAGAGGTGTGAACTCCGAAATGTTACTGGTCCATCCAGCTGATCACAGAACAAACCTGACAAGAAGACTAGATATACTGACATTATTGTAATGAATATTGCATGGGCAGTGGACATTCCCCTGGAACAGAAAAAGATCAGAGCAAGCACCATCAGAAACTTATAGTTAAACAGAGGATACTGCAGAAAACAAAAGTGCAATATTAATGTTACCTGTTGTTCCATTCAATCTTCTGCATCTTTGTAAGAGAAGCATAACCTTTGAAGTAGATAGAACTGATCATGTGTGTGATGTCATAAGACTGAACTAGTGAAAACAAAAAATAGTCAAGAAATTATTACAATAACAGGATTCTGGTACGTTATTATAAGAATATGGATCATCAGAAAGTTCCAACGAAGAATTGAATATCGGCATATGCAAATTATGCTCGGTCTTAGCATAGTATCTTGGATCTAAGGAGTTATTCCAACTTCTCAGTGATTCTGTAAATACAGTATATTTGGGAATAACACTGCAGCAGGCATGGTGAAGTTGAACCGTCTCTAAGCTTATCTTGCTATGGGTTGTCTGTGTATCGTCGGTCTCTTGATCAGTTGGTTGAGCCTTACCAAAAGCTCTTATAATTTTACTTCCCTTTAGTTTTTGCAATTTGGTCAATGATAGCCTAACATCGTATTTCAGTAATATTCTACTTGATGATTTCCCTAATTAATGCAAAGATATTATAAAGTCATCACCATGCCGTAGTGTGTGCTCTTTTCAAAAAATCAATGCCGCATATCTAAGTTCAGATAAGAATTGATTCAGATTAATTTAAAGAAAATAGCTAAGATCAAACAGAAGTCCTAATATTGCAAAGAGCTTAGCTCAGCCATTTCCTGACAACACTAACTTTCACATAATAAATAAAAAATTAATAAGGCCTCATCAATGTTCCCCTTTGTAGTGAATCAGGATTAGACAGGAAAAAAAGATTTGCAGAAGTTCTCCAAGAAAAGAAAGGCTTAATAACCCTTGAAAAAAGGTTTCCAATGGAAGCAAACAGCATGAGCAGATATATATGAGGTTTTGCATATATTATGCTCTTATCAGCTATGTTAATGCACATGAGGACTGATTGTATAATTTAACAAATGAAGTCGAAGTAAATTACATTACCAATTTGCACATCAGGATCCCCCCGAGCACAGCAGCGTACAGAACATATGAATCTGCTAGCAAGTATTCCTTTAGAAGTACTTCTGCTTTGTACTTATACATCATGACTGGATCCACAGGAAAATCTCTATCAACTCAAGACCTGATGAAGAAGTGAAGCAGAGGCATGTTAGTTAAGTTGGTAATATAAAGAGGATAAAACAAATTTGAACATTAAGCATGCCACAGTATCAAGCGTCCCATAGCCAGCATGATCACTAAGTGTAACAACCAAATGACCAATGAGATTGGGGCATTCGTCAGAGTATAACAAGACAAAGGATGGAACATGTTTCAGGCACCCTTTCATTAATCATGGGTGAATATCCGATGAAAATGTTCTGTTCCGGGTACGCACCCTTTCACCTATTTTTACAAACTTGCAATAGTCAGCGGATTTTTCATCGGATATGCATCCCCCTATCATTCATCAATACAGGCTGCAGATATATATTGTCTGTATCTGGTACATGGATTTGTACAAAGGAACCATAGCAAATAACCCAAAATAATAAATAGCACACCTACTATTACATCCAACAAAGTTAGTAGCAATCAATATCAGACCCCCTGCGTATCCCACGTGGGCCGGAAGCGCTGAAGAACACGAACTTTATGAACGATAGCAAAGATCGAACAAAATTTGAGTCTAACGTCTGAAATGAGAGAAGAAGAAGAAACCAAACACCTCTCTCACGCATTCCACTACCGAGAGGATTAACAAAACCACCAATCAGTAATCGAAACCCATAATGGAACTCGCCGGGGGCGCAAAAACGCACCTCCTGATCCTCAGGAACGCTGAATCAGACAAACCCTAAAGGTTCCAAACAGTTGCGCCGGACAAGTGGAGAGGCGTGAAGATGGGAGGAAGGGACAAGAACGGCGCTTGGCACCTTTACCTGCGCAGAGGAGGGGAGGTTCTGGCGGTTGCCGCGCGCCCTGGGGTTGCGTCGGAGACGAAGCAACCGGATTGGATTGGAGCCTGGAGGGCGCTGATTGCTCCACTCGCGTTTGTCCCCCGTTCTTGCTTTCTTGGATGGTGGAAATCCGGGGAATGGAGGACGTGCTAGAAGAAGCGAAGCGAAGGGAAAAGTGCGAAAACCTACGGCAAGTGCGTGTTTAGAGCAACTACAGTGCCACTTTTAAATTTGGGTGACCAAATAAATACTTGAAGCCCACTTCTAAATTTTACTCACCCAACTAGCCTCCCCTCCAGCTGGCTGACTAATTTGGGCTTCTATTTTTTCAACTGACATCTCGGCCCCACCCGTCGTTCTCTTTTCTCTCCCCCACCCATCCGAGCCAAGCGCATGCTCTGTCCCGGTGCCACCGACGCACGCGCCACCGCCACCGTCCGGCGCCGCCGCCTTCTCGGCGTCCACTAGCCGCCTCGACCCCGCGCGGGAGCCTCCCCTGCCCGCGCCACCTCCCTACCTTCCCCGGCCGCACCGCCTACCTCCCTCCTCCGCCGTTTCCAGCCGCCGGCGCCGACCCGGCCCACGTACGCCTCCCCGCCGGCTATCCTCCGCAAGGGCCGCCTCCTGACCACCACCCGGCGCCGCCTCCCCGCCCTTGTCGCCGTGAGGTGGAGCCAGCACCGCCGGTGCCCAGGCAAGGTGGGTACTAGAGTTCATGCGGAACCTGAATTAATCTTTCAGATTTTGTTCTTTCATATTGCTATGTCTGGCTTCTTTGCAGTTTCTTCATTACAATACGACTGAACGTGTGACTCTTGAGATTTTGTGAATATTGAAGCACCATTCGAGGAAGGTAGTGACTGAATAGCTTGCGTATAGACAAAGTTTGCAGTTTCTTCATCTGTGGCGATGGCAATGACCCGTCCAGCATTTTCTTTTTGCCGGTATCCATTTCCTGTATAGGCTTTCTGTTTGTTTCGAATTTCTGATCCATGCCATATTCCTATCAAGTTGTAATGTTGACTGGGGATGAAGAGCAATTATCGGAACAATCATTGAATGAATCTATTTTACCCCTTTTGCAAAAGGTTGTTGGTTTTGCCACGTTGTCCAATGCTCCGAGAGAACATTGGCTTGTGACAATTTGATCGAACTGTTGAGGTCTGTTTCTTTGTCCTGCTTTTCTTTGGCTGAGGCTCAAAGTTAGCATCTTGAGCAATCATGGGAGCATTGTTTTACTCTCAACTGAATGTCTTTATTCATAGTGATTAGCATTCCTTTGGTGTATCGGTTATTCCACTAGTATGAAACATGTTCAGTCGTATTGTAATGATAGGTTCTGCGACATATAAAGAAACACGGTCTTTATTCATAGTGATTAGCCTGAATTCTGAGGTATAAAACAACAAATGTTTATCAGTTGTAGTATCCTATTTTCATGTTACTACTTTGCCTGTGGTATTCTCTTTTCTTTTCCTGCTTTGCTGGACAAACAAGCTTAAGCAGCAGATGATGTTCTTTTGTTCTCCCATTACTTTTGTTTTGTGAACAGAGGTTCCTTAGCTTTTTGCATGCATGATGTTATGATTTTCAAATAACTACTGAAGTGCTTTGCAGTACTCCATCTCCCTCTAGCTACTGATTATATTATTTTTATATACGTACAGGTCAGATATTGTAAATGGATAGCCTTCTTAAGCGGTGGTGGGACGAAGAGGAGGAATCTGACGATGATGACCTCTTCCTGGCTGGTGCCGTTCTTACTGGATTGAAAAGGAAGCAGAGCGAGAAGAAATTCCGTGGCTCGTTGCCGGGGAGGCACAATGTGCAAAGAGGCATCCAGGGAGGGCACCATAGACTTTACTTGGACTACTTCGCGCCCCAGCTTGTGTACAACAATAAGCACTTCAGGGGGAGGTTTAAGATGTCCAAGTCCCTCTTCTTGCGGATAGCAGCGACACTAGAGGCTCATGACGAGTATTTCAGGCAGAGACCCAATGCGGTTGGGGCTCTTGGCGGCTCTCCAATTCAGAAGACAGCTGCAGCTCTCAGAATGCTTGCCTACGGAGTTTCCGCAGATTTCTTGGATGAGTATGTAAGGTTGGGAGAGAGTACCATTATCGAGTGCTTGCAGTATTTTGTCAGAGGAGTTGTTGATGTCTTTGGTAAGGAGTACCTAAGAGCCCCCAATGTCCAGGACACACAGAGATTGATGGCCATGAACACCGCAAGAGGATTCCCTGGAATGCTTGGTTCCGTGGATTGCATGCATTGGAGATGGGATAAGTGCCCAACAGCGTGGAAAGGGATGTACACATGCCACAAGGAAGGCCATACTATGATCCTGGAGGCCGTTGCGTCTCATGACCTTTGGATCTGGCACAAAGAACCGTTGCGTCTCATGACCTTTGGATCTGGCACGCTTTCTTTGGTATGCCTGGTTCGCATAACGACATCAACGTCCTGCGTCGTTCTCCCCTTTTCGACAGACTCACTTCTGGGACGGCACCTCAGTTGGAATACACAGTCAATGGAAACAAGTACACGATGGGGTACTATCTCGCTGACGGGATATATCCTACTTGGGCGACATTTGTCAAAGCTTTCCGAAACCCGCAGGGGTACAAGAAAGTTCACTTCACGGCGGCACAAGAAGCTGCAAGAAAAGATGTAGAAAGGGCATTTGGGGTACTCCAACTACGGTTTGCTATGATACGAGGGCCTGCGAGAATGTGGAGCAAGGAGGACCTATGGTACATCATGCAGGCTTGTGTCGTCCTTCACAACATGATCATTGAAGATGAGAGAGAGGACGAGGATGACTTCAACTACAATCAGGAAGGTACCGTTACCAAGGTGTTGGACCCTAAGGACTACGAGCATCGTGATCCGCAGATGTTGGAGGAGTTCCTCAAGATGCATCAAGAGATCGAGGATAAATCGACACATGAGCAGCTCTGAAACGATCTCGTCGAGCATTTGTGGGTGATCCATAGTTCTAGGTAGTTGAGGTATTCAGGTATGCTTCTCCATCTTTGTTTTGGATTGTGCATGCCAAGCAGATGTTTAATACAAATTCTATTTGTTATGTAGAAAGGGCTTGGGCGTGAAGCTGTCTTATTTGCCGTGTTGAATTATGGAGATAATCCAGCAAAGGCATGTTATTTTTCTCCTGTTGTATTTTTCTTAATATTTATTTCAGCACCATTAATCATTGAAAAAGTGGCTCTCTGATAGCTCTAGTTTGTACCAAGACTATGATTGCCTTCCTGTCCTGCTAATCTCTATGAATTATGGAGATAAACCACTGAAATATTATTATGAGCAGATTTGCAATTAGCTTTGTCCTTTTAGTCTTTTGGGGGTTTGTGTTGCTCATTCATTGTCCATGATTATCAACTGTCATTCTGCTGTGAGATTGCTAAGCTGTCTCCTTGTTGTGTTCCAGTGATTGCTGATTCAGGTGGTGGTATGTTCATAACCGGTCCAAAGAAACCAGCAGGAAAGGCAAAGGCAAACAACGTGTCTGCAAGACCTATAGTTGATGCTCAGATGAATTCTGTTACTGAATTCTGAGCAGAAATAATAGTGATGGCAACTCATGTATGTCAAAGTTAATTATACTCAAAGTTGCTGGAGACATGTTCAGAAGAATTCTGACAGAGAAACACATCTTGCGTTCTGTTGATATTCTTGTTGTGTTTGCATCCCACTGAATGAGAAGCATGTACGGTTGACATATTAATCAAATGATACTTCAAGAAATTGTTCATTTTAGTATGCAGAGAATTGTTTCGCATTTCAAGTACCTTTCAGCAAGCTTGTGGGATGTTCTCGAATTCCTACAAATATTTTTAAATACCTACTTGTCAGTCTGAACAGCTGGTATCCAGCAGTATGCCATGGAAATAGCAAAACAAGGAGTCTGAACTCTACTGCTGAGATGTTCTGGATGCTGTCAGTGTAATCTTGTTAATGCCATTCTTGATATTCAGAGTGTTTCTACAGTATCATGTTATTTGGTCCTTGGTGTTTGCATCCCACTGAATGGTCCACTGATAGTTTTATTGCTGGGGTGCTACTGCTGAATCCAGCACGTGTGTTAAAAATAATCAAACATTCGTCAGGCAAAATCCTGAACTGAAGCCAAGCACTTTCAGTATTCAGGCAGAGAACCTGCATATGGGACAAGAGAACCTGCATCACGGATAGCATTCGTCTGCAGATGGAAGCAAACTATCAGTGAACATGGCAAAGCAAACTGTCACATGGGAGAGGTTCAGCTTTGTAATCCACCACACATCCTGATGAACATGGCATGCCCAGCAAACAAACTCAGAGTAACATAAACATTCAGTCATTATCTGAATAGAAACATTCAGATAAATAAACATCTCAGGTTTGACAATAAATAAACATCCAGGTTTGGCATCTAGCCATCTACCACCCATCTGAACAACCAAACAAGAAAGATATTTTTAGGAGTACATAAAAAATGCCACTGCTACATTTGACCAAATTGAACAATCACGAACGAATGATGAGCTTCAATCGACAACCGGCGCGGCGTCAAGCAAGCAGCGCTCGGCGCAAGAAGAGCAACACGCGCGCGGCGGGGAAGAGACCGACGAGTGGGGGCGCGCGGCGTGCGGCGGCGGCGTGCGGGGCAGCGTGCCGCGTGCGTCGCCCTGGCGCGGATCGGGCTCGCCCTGGCGTCGCCGGCCTCCAGCTCTTCGCCCAAGAAGAGGCTGTCGCCGCTGGTGAACGCGTCGTCCAGAGGTCTGGCAGCGAGGAGCAGAGGGAAGCCGGCAGGTGGCGGCGGGCGCGAGCGCAGCCGGCGACGGCGCGAAGGGTGGCGGAGGCGGGCAGGGCGGCGGGCGCGAAGGGGAAAAAAAAAGTGGGACCCACGGTTGTCAGCCCAAATAGAGGCCATCAAATTGGGGTGGGGAGAGAAATTTAGAAGGACTACCAAAATAACAACTCATTTGCTCCTCTTGCTGAAGTTTTATTTTTGGTGTTCACCGCCTAAATCTTAATTTGGTAGCTTATTTGCTCCCCTGCTGGAGATGCTCTCGGATCAGTTTGTATTTTGCATTTTTGTGTTTTCAGAAGGGAATTTTCAATATTTGAAGTATTAAATGTAGACTAATCACAAAACTAATTACAGAACTCGTCTGTAAACTACAAGACGAATCTAATGAGCCTAATTAATTCATCATTAAAGTATGTTTACTGTAGCAATTTAGTGTCTAATCATGTCAGAATTAGGCTCATTAGATTCGTCTCGCGATTTACAGTCTTTTTGTGTAATGTGATTTATTTTTTTGACTATATTTAATATACTATGCAAGTAATTTATAAAAATTTTACGTTTTGCATTTTGAAATCTATACAAGCCCTCAATAAACAAGGATGGGCCTTTGGCAACGTGTGCCGTACTTACTTGTGCAGCTGTGCCAAATTATATAAACAAATATCTTTACCAACTTATCTATATTCAACCAACCTTTTAAAATCTTGTTTGTCATATTATTATTACTTTCCCTCGTCATAAGTATAAATCCATCCAGATTTATGCCAAGTCAAATTTTTGTAGCGTTTTACTTCAAAAAAAATTGTAGCATTGACTAGTGAAATTCCTCCTAGAAAATATATTATCTTAATTAAAAGGTGTTACACGCTATGACAATATCTTCATAATGATCTATTAGTGTCAACCTTATGTGTTATTATATTTAAAATTTAGGTACTGATTGAAGTTAAAATGCGCAAGCCACCGTTACCATGGTCTGTAAGTCAACGAAAATGCCAATTTTTTACAACGAAAATGTGATTAAACAGAACGGGTTGTGTTTACTGATTCCTTGCCAACCACGGTCACTTCTTGAAAGAATGAAAGTGGAGAAGAAAGTGCATGTATCACTTTTGCTTTCACTTCCCAGCAATGTGCTGCTTTCACTTCTGTCGTATGGATCGTAGGTCAGTGACTTCGTACTGTGGAGGCTGACATGTCTTGGCGTCATCTTCATCCATACGACTGGCTTCCAGGAGTGGAGTCTGGTTGGACCTTGGAAACTACAGAGTTGATTTTTGCAACGGTAACTAAACACGGCCAACAAAATTTTTGAAGTACTAAATGAAATATTTACAAATTTTTTTCACAAATGGGTTGTAAATCGCGAGATAAATCTAATGATACTAATTAATCCATGATTAATTAATAATTAGCAGATGGCTACTGTAGCATTACTGTTGCAAATTATGGATTAAGTATGCTCATTAGATTCGTCTCGCGATTTACAGCCCATCCATGCAAAAAATTTTGTAAATAGACTTCATTTAGTACTCCATGCATATGTCGAAATATTTGATGTGACGCTTTTTTGCGTTTACAGGGTTTGTGGGGTTGAATCTAAACAGACAGGGCCAGAGTTGTTGGGAGCGAAACATGAAATGATTGCCATCGGACGAATAATTCTCTGAAGTCCTGATGTTGATCGTTCGTCTTGTGTTTGGCCGTCCACCTGTTCAGGGAGAGACATGAAAAAAACAAAAGACAAGAAGACATGAATGATATGCGCTTGCCTGATTATCCCCATGAGTCACCATGTAACATAGGTTTGTGGGCTCATTTTTTGGAAGGAAATTAACTTATAAGCTCAATGAGATCACTTACCACCATGGCCTCCAAGCCTATAGGCCTGCTATATCATTGTCAGAAGAACACATACACCCAATAATATTAACTTATACGCTCAGTGAGGTCACTGACCACCATGGCACCATGACCTCCAAGCCCGTCCGAGACCCAGCAGACGGCATCGTCAGGACACTTGCACCCAATCACCGTAACCGCGTGCGCTACGCTATTACATTTTCTAGGATAGAAATTAAGTGATGGTTATCCCCACGAGTCAACATGTAACATGAACGAGTCAACATGTAACATGGGTTTATGGGCTTATGGGCCTTATGTTGCTTCGTCGTCTGCTTGTCCCTTCATTCTTTGTTTGGCGTTTTTATATTTTTATATTTTTGAAAATCATTTTTTACAAAAATATATTTTCGGTTTCACAATTTACAGGTTTATACCCCTACCGCCCGGCAGGGGGGCCGCCCCGCAGATGGGCGGTAGGCCCCCTGTCGCCCCCCTGTCGGGCGGTACGGGCCTATATGTAAAGAAAATTTGTGTTTTATCGCATGGAGGCCCCTACCGCCCGGCAGGGGGCGGCAGGCTCCCCCCAATATAAAAGCCGAGGTCCCCCCCACCCCCTGCATTTGCAGCAAACAACATCCATAGAGGGAAAAATGAGAGACGTGGGGTGAGGGAGGGAGCTGCAACAACGAAACCCTGCCGGATTCCGCACTTATGATCTGCAGTTAAGTTACGTATGAATCCATTAATATTGTAAAGCAATTTAATTTAATTAATGCTATAGTATTAAAATTTCAGTTCAGAATTAAAATTTAAGTTTATTACAGACTTGTTTTTAAATGAATTATAAATTAAAATAGAATTAAGTTTTGGATAGTGAAATATAGTATTAAATTTGTTTTTAAATATTGCAGCATAAGACAATGGATGCCTCCAATTTTGGAGGATTTTCATGGACCGAAGAAAAATCTAGTATAATACATGAGATCATGACACATCTTGTAATCAGTAAGAAGTTGGATGTATTAGCGGATGGTACGATAGAGATGGTGTTGTCAAAATTAGTTCAGTTTAAATATTTCACATTGTTTCGAGATATTACAACGCAAGATATAAAGGAACACCTGCTAGAACGTCGGAAGATATACATGAGGGTATGTGAACTAGGAATCATCCTAATGTTATTGGATTCTTACAAAGTAATAGTAAGATATGGATGCGGTCAGAGGTGTATGAGATGCACATTAAGGTAACTCTTATTCAGTTCTAATCCCGTCTGTCATTTGTAATCCATATTTACGAAATAGTAAAATTATTGTGTAATTATATGCTAGGATTACCCCGAGGACACGGAGTTGATTAACAAATCGATACCAAATTTCCGTAAATTGGTATGTATCTTCGGTGGAGTTATTCCGCAAACTAGACGAATGAGGTGGAAAAGATCTTCGGGAGATAGTTCTTGGCCTCCGCAAGAATAGATGACCGGAGATTCGTCAAGTCATGCTGCACCACCTCAAGCACCAACTTGTGTTAACTGGGATGACGATATGGATGATTTCATGCCCCCAAATCATGGCCTCCAACACATGATGTTCCTCCCCCTGTACACGAACCTAGAACCAGAAAAGAGAGAAAGGGAAAGGCAAGAGGTTCGTCAAGTAATGCTGCACCACCTCAAGTACCAACTTGTGTTAACTGGGATGACGATATGGATGACTTCATGCCCCAAAAACCATGGCCTCCAACACATGATGTTTGTCCCCCTGTACATGAATCTAGAACCAGAAAAGAGAGAAAGGGAAAGTCGAGAGGTTCGTCAAGTCATGCTACACCACCTGCAGCACCACCATCTGTCAACTAGGATGACGACCTAGATGATTTTCATGACATGATCTATAACATATGATATTCATCGGTTTTAGATTGTGATGTAAATTGTGACGGGACGGCAGACCTCCTGTACCTTTAATTGCAATACTTATATGTTTGCTATGTTTGATTGCAATGATTATATTTATTTATGAATCTTGAACCTCGTGTGGCTCTATGATACAATACCACATAAGATAAAATGAACGAAATATAAATAGAACGTTAAACAAAATACCACATAACATATTACATTGAAGGTTTCATTCGTTACAACCAAATTCGAGAGAAATACACACTGCCAACTAATTAAACAAGACATCTAGACATAGTATATACATAATATACTTTGTTTCGTATACACAAATACATTGCAAGCTGTTACGTGCACAACTAGATGCGGCGAATTCTTGTAGGTGGAGCCGATCCATCCGTCGGATTCCCGGAAGGTCCAGCCTCGACAGCAGCAGTGGGTGCTGGAAGCTGTGGGCACTTCTTGTAAGTGTGACCGTCTGCTCCACACAAGTTGCAACGTTTTTTCTTCTTTCCAACCTCGGACTCGTCCATTCCGTTCTGGATACGACGCATCTGCCGTCGGCCTATACCCCTCTTCATAGCTGGATCTGGGATGAGCATTGGATGTGAATTTTTTTGAGTGAATGATCCTAGAATACCGATGCCGTATATCTCATGACACCAAGTCTGTGCAGCGGCTTCCTTTGTGAAATAGTGAGAAACATACGACGCAGCATCTAACCCAGATACAGAACAAGCCGCGATGACATGGGAATATGGTAAGTGATGCACCTTTGGCTTCTGGCATCTGTAGAACACCCTCCCATCAATGGTTATCAAAACTTCTTGAACTACCCTTTGTCTGCGGACACCCTGTCCGGTCCTGTCCCTGCATGATACCTCAAACCTGTGCTCTTTTGTGCCCATCGATATAACTGAGTGAAATCGAGCCTTTTCCATCTTTTTTTCCATGTACTCATTGACCCTTCCGCAAAAACGCACTCCTGGACCATGAAGTAAGGAAGCGGCTGATGCGTACCGCTCCCTAAAATACCTTACACATCCATACATGATGAACTCAACAATGCCAACAAGAGGAAATCCACGAACACGACACATTACCATATTGTAACACTCAGCATGGTTGGTCGTCTCGATCCCGTAACGTCTCCCATCAGTGTCATACAGAAGTGACCACTTCTCTTTAGGTGCACCATCAATCCACTGTGTAAATGTTTTGGCACCTCGAACTAATGAATCTGTAGAACGTCTCCTGTTGGATGATGAGGCCTGTCTCTTAAGCAATTCGGCGCTCATGTCATCAATTATACCCCACAAAGCATCGAACTTCCTCTGCTGATTCTGAGTGCACAATCGCTTGAACAAATTCATCAGATCCTTATTCTTGAACCGCTCATAAAAGTTAGCAGTCATATGCCTCACACACCACCTACTGACAATATCTGGCCATATAGGAGGTGAAAATGGACTACCTACTTGGAGCTGCCTTATAGCTGCAAGTAGACCTGCATGCCTATCACTGATAAGGCAAATATTAGGTCTTCCAGCAACAACGTGATTCTTCAGACGTTCAAGAAACCAGTACCAGCTTTCTGTGTTCTCATTCTCAAGCATACGAGGTAGGTTGTCATATGAAGCCTCATAAGTGCCAAACCGCATCTCAAACATTTTTTGTTTAGCCCGCCAAGCCTTTGCATAGTTGATCACATACTGGAAATTCTGTTCAATGTCCCTAATTATCAATGCAGGCTCGTAATCCATTTTGTCAAGAATTACCCCATACATCTTTTTGGCCACGAAAGTAGATGTGATATTACGGTGATGTCCCACAACACCTGTCAATCTACAAATACGTGGTGTAACAATTGAACATTCCTAGTGTGTTTTGAACTTCCCCTTGTAGGCATGCACTCGCCATGTATAGTCTCTATCTGCACACCTCACCTCGTATTCTTTGCTGCTAGACTTTAACACTCTGAATTCCTTCCTAAGAGATATAGCCCAGACCTTCACAACATCCTTCACATCTTCAATGGTACGATACTTTGTCCTTTGTATGACCTCATTCACTCTGTATTCAAACTCCGGACATCTAATATCTTGTACCACTGGATTTCCAAAACCCTCTTCACGCCATTCACCTAGCACTGGGAAGCGCTCATCGTTCTCATCGTCCGATGAGTCCCCACATTGCTCCATTATTTGTGCATCCTGATCTTCTTTCTCTATGTCCTCCACAATTACAGGTATCCGCTCGACTTCATCTGCTAAACCTTGTGGTTATGGTTCTGTAGCTTGTACGTTCTCTTCTTCTTTATCCTCTTCCAACTCTTCATTCCAGTCATATGTTGTGTGTGTTGATACTTCACCTAAATCACCGACCTTCTGGTGAATCTGAATTACCATTGCAAGAGGCCACCCTCTTTGAAGAGCTGCGTGCATGTAATGTTTCCATTCTTCCGTACTACTTATAAGCGTCAACTCCCAGAAATCCCCATTTGTTTCCCAGGAAGTCACAGTATGAACCGTAAGCAAATGATTCTTTGGATTCACATTGAACTTCCCGTGAAGCCATTTGCGTATGGAACCAAAACTCCTCTCTAGGGGTTTATCTAGACTGCACTGTCTTCGTTCCAATGCTGATAGATTTACTCCATAGGAATCACGAGTAATTCTATAGAAATCACCGTAATGAACTTGAAACGCCACCTTGCTCGACATATCTGGCCATCCAAAGACTTAATTTTAATTAAACCAGTTTCTAAAACCATGTTACGACTTCAATTATAACTACTAATCCGAACTCTAAGCGGTTACAATTATAAAAAAACACTAATTATAGAATTAAAAATACAAAAAATTTAGAATGACAAAGTTGAGAAATATTGGTTACCTGCGGTTCGGATCCAAAATCCGGCAGGGCTTCGCTGTTGCAACTCCCTCCCTCACCACACGTCTCTCTTTTTTCCCTCTATGGATGTTGTTTGCTGCAAATGCAGGGGGGACCTCGGCTTTTATATTAGGGGGAGCCTGCCGCCCCCCTGCCGGCGGCAGGGGCCTCCATGCGATAAAACATAATTTTAATTACATATAGACCCCTACCGCCCGGCAGGGGGCCGGCCGCCCCGCAGACGGGCGGTAGGCCCCCTGCCGGGCGGTAGGGGTATAAACCTGTAAATTGTGAAACCGAAAATATATTTCTGTAAAAAACGATTTTCAAAAATATAAAAATATAAAAAACGCCTTTGTTTGTGGTGTTTGTTTGTCCATGCTTCAGATCGGCCCAACTGCGCGCGTGGCAAACTGGCAGTTGATGAATGAAGTTATGAAGCACAGTTTCACATTTTTTTCTGAAAATATTAACGAAAAGCAGGTTTCAGAACAGATGGTTTGCACGCGCTAACAATGAACTGCGATGTTCAGACAAGGGCACTCTCGGGGCCTGACATGGCTTTACATCATCTCTACTTAACAAGAAATCGCTCATGTTCAGACTTCACCAGGACAGCACCAGTGAAGCGCTAGTCAGAAGGATTACGTAATTTTCCTCTTGTACAACTGCAGCCCTGATTTTTTGAAACGGAACTATAGCCCAATTTTATAAGCCATCATATAAAACTAGGATATTGTTCATGCAGTTTACAGAAAGATCATATGTTGGCAGTCCACCTGTTCAGAGAGAGACAAAAACACCCCAAAAGGATACCTAAAAAAAGCACCCAAAAAGGACAGGCAAGGAGGATGATATGCACCAGGCTCTTTGCTTGCCTTGTACTCTAGTAGCTGCAAGGATGCCAGATTTGAAAGCAGTACAGAACCAAACAATCATTAAATACCAATTTTTATGAAGTGATTTGATGACATTTGCTTAATGATCCTTTCTTTTTTTAGGAAGGGCGAACCTTACTGACTAAAGATGACGGACATGAGAATAGAGATGAATGCAAATGATGTCGCTGTACTGACTGATCTTTTCTTTCATTAGCACGAACTCAGTTTGTAAAATGAGCAGAAATGCAGTACTGGGACGCTGCATTCTCTGCATCGCTTGCTCCATCTTCAGAGACGACGTACAGCGTCGTTTCAGGATCCAACGTTGGATCTCCCAGTTTGGGATCACCTCCAGATCGATCTACGCAGCGGCGTAAAGTCGCGCAGGGTCTTTTGCTCGCGTGCATGCTTTGCAGCCACGGAAGGTTTCTGAAACCACCCTGATTTCCGACGAACGCGGCGACCTTCTCGTCGCTCTCTTTTGTCGGCGCCCCATCTCATCTGCACTGCACTGCGCCTGCACGTAGCCAGCACCTGGTGCAGCACGTGCAGATGAATCTTAGCTTTGTGCTCGATGGATGCTGAGTTTGCCGATACGATGGAGTGCGATCAGATCTCGTTTCGTCCCCGTGCAACCTTTTGGCCTTGGTATACCTCCCATTGCTTCAGTCACCCCCGAAAGATCAGGCAAGGCATTCTCCAGGGAAGATTTCATACATGAGAAATCAGAAGAACGACACTGCAGAGACCACAACAGGGCTGCTCGAAAAAGGAAGACATGGGAACGGGCCTGCAATGATACATATAATTCAGTCGTGTGCCATTCACAGTCCTAGCTGGAGATTGTCCCTGCAGCTTACTGGCAACTCCTCTGTTGGCTCTGTCCACCTGTTCAGGGATGGACAAAAAGCACACACACAAGAAGATAAGGAGGCATGATGTGCAGCGGCCTCTTTGCTTGCCTGCTACTCTGGCAGCCGCAAGGATGCCAGGTGTGGAAGCAGCACAGGACAAAACAATCCTCAGGCTCCAAAAAACCCGGACCTGGCTGGACGACATTTGCTGCAGAACTGTTTTCCCTTCCCTTTCCGCTCTGCAAGTGTGAACTCTGCTGAATAAAGATGGTGAACGAGAGAGCAGAGATGAATACAAATGATGGTAGCTCTGATGGAACCCTGCATCTGAATTCTGAACTAGTTAGCTGAAGAGGAGTGTAGGCGCTTACGTGCGAGTGAACAGGAGGCGAGAAGTTGCTCGGTTGCTCCATCTGTTGCTGCATGTGACGCTTCCATGATGCCGATCACGCCGGGGATGGGTGGGGCCTTCCACGCATGATGCATGTGACGCTTTGTTCTACTGTTTGATCTGAACCTTCCTTTTCCATTGCATGAGTGAATGCAGGCTCAATCAGCAGCGTCCACGGATTCAACGTGTAAAATGGTCTATGGCCTATTGGTGCATCCAGTAGTAGTGGGACTTTGTGATGAGTGTCTTGTAGTACAATCAATGTTAGCTTAAACGTTAAACGGTGAACGGTTGGTCACCCACCGTCTAGCAAATAGTCGGAGTACACAGCTGTTTAAACGGTTTTTTAAACGGTCGAAATGGTTTTACACGGCTACCGATCGAGTAGCATTTACACGCCGTGTAAACGGCCGTATAGACTATTAGTGAGTACAATTCGGCCAATGCTCGTGCAGCTCGTGTTAGTTCAGCTCCGAGTTGCTTGATTTGCCGCTATATAATAAGTAGGAGTATATAGTTGGGTGTTATCAGCAAGCTGTGGTCTCGTTCGTGGCCCCCATGCCATGCGCCTCTCGTCGTATGATTTGCTAAAGAGTCCATTGTTTTCTTCACTCTGGTCAGTCTGGGCTCTTGTAGCACATACGCATGGTCCCGGTTGGATCTAGCTGAAGTGGTCTCAACTCTCAAGTGATACCACCATGCCAAGTTGTTCGATCATGTACTGCCACAGGCTGCTCCAACCTGCAATTCCTCTTGAGGCTGTGTTTAGATGGAGGGAAAAGAAATGCGAAAAGGCACATCGGACACTGTAGCGCACTGTAGCATTTTTCGTTTGTTTGTGGTAAATATTGTCCTACCATGACCTAACTAGGCTTAAAAAATTCGTCTCGCAATGTACATCAAAACTATGTAATTAGTTTTTTTATTTACCTACATTTAGTACTCCATGTATGGTTCATTTCCTATATTTAAAGTTTCGATGTGATGGAAAGTTTGGAGGAGTTTGGGGGAAGTGAACACAGCCCTTCAGGCTTTATTAGCTTTGTAGTACACACATTACATATGCTACTGTAGGTCTTAGGCTCTTAGTCTGAATCTTCCGTAGCTTCAGGAGGAATTTGAAGAGATGATGCGCATTCCTTTCTTACAGCCATCGGCTTCTTGCATCGCAAGCTCTATAGCTAGCTATAGCAACTCATGATGATTGATGCAGATCAAGTTTGAGGATGGACCTCCAATGCATGTGTCACCAACTTGCCATTGTACTGCGGTTCACTCGCTCTGGACTCCTGTTGCTGCGTACTACGCGCGCGTGTGTGCATGGTCCCGTCCGTCAGCTCAGGCTGGAGTGGTGTCAGGTCTCGAGCGACGACGCTAGCTACACCTCTGGCCTCCAAGATTTTTTTTTCTGCAGGTTCCCTGTAGGCTGTAGCTTCCATTCCCTTCATTCAGGTGACACAGCAACCTCTGTGCATTTCTGGCCCGTTCGTGCTGTCTGCTGCGCTCATGAGCAGAGAAACGCAGGTCCAGCTCTCACCAGATACGACCGACCGACCCGCAAAGTGCAAACGGCTCTGCACTCTGTAAAGATCCCTCCGCGGTAAACTATCCTCCGATCCATCTCGCCGGCTTCGCCTCGAGATCGACCAGCGATCGCGGTGTAAAGTCGCCGTCTCGCCGGAGCACCTCGTGGGCGCGCCGCGCGCGCGGCGGCCTTCTGCCGTCGGCGGTTTTCCCTTTAATTTCGCGTTTCCCCAGGAGGAGGAGGACGGCTTCCTCGGACCCGATCCCGCGGTCGAGCGGTCAGCGCTCGCCGGTTGGGCTCCAAGTGTGCGCGCCACGACCGCCGATCCTGCCGGCGCAGGACGGCGAGCAGAGAGGGGATCCATCGAGCGAGCACCGACACGCCAGGTGTGGGGCTTCCGGGCCTTGTCCGGCTCTGACCTCCAACCACTCACGCTTAGTGCAGCGCATGAACGAAGCTGCAACGACCATTAGCTCAGTATAAAATTTGCTAACAATAGACATGTCAGCATTAGCAAGAATTCGTCTACGTTCAGGTATACGTGAGTTAAAACCGATCGCAGCAATCTGTTGTTAACACATTCTCCACACACACACACATACTCTATGTATATACATACCTGATCGCATTGACGATTTGGCGTGCAGCGCTAACCTAGCTTGCGAGCGAGCGAGCACGATCCGTGGAATCTGTCCAAGCCTCCAATGAGGTGCGATTCGCTGATTGGCGGAGTACAGTGTTAGATTAGTGAGGTTAGGTGGCTGAGGTTGATTAGCTTCAGACTCGTACGCAAGTCATTGCCACGTACGGCAGTCGGCAGCCTTCGACTGCAGCTTCAGTTTTTTTTCCAGGCAGGCCTGCTGTTCCTTGCTTATACAGTAGATCCCTTTTTTTCTATGTAGAAAAAAGTCCTTTTAAAATTTAAAGTCAACCGGAATTATGTAACACGGGGATTAATGCGAATAATGTGGTTCATTCACTCGCATGCTCGTCGTTCTAGAACTAGCAATTTAGAATGCACCAACAACGAAAGATTTACACGGACAGTGAAGAAGAGAAGATTCAGTGGCAAGGTAACTAGCACGAGATTGTCCTCGGGCTGAATAATTTACATGTGGTTAGAGGCGGAGGAAGTTTCTCACGCACGCCTGTGCAGGAATATCTCGTCTGAAAGCGCTGGCACGAGTAGTGCTTGCTTGCTTGATGCTTGGGTTCCTCGCCTCGAGGAAATCTCATGCCACTCGGCCATCGAGATCTGAACGATTCAGAGTTCAAGATGACAGTTTCGACTCCTTTTCCACAGTCTCGTACTGCCCTCACAGTTCGGTTGTACGTACTGAAATGGCATTTTGAAATATATTTTCATAATTTACTTATTTGATGTGTTAGATGCAGATATTCTTCTTTATAATTTTGATCAAATTTAAACCACTTTAGTTTAGATAAAATGTATGGAGCACCGGGAATCTTAATCTAAAAAAAAACTGCGACCCTTCCCCGCGTTGCCCCCGCGTGGGCCACACGGGCGGTCATGCCGCCGCCGCCGCAGCCCCCCTCCCCCCGCGTCCCTCCGCCGCGCCGTCGCCCGAGCGGGCCGCCGAAAGCCCGCGCGGCACGCCATGACAGCGGCGGCGGGGCCCCTTCTCTTCCTCGGGCGGATCCGTGGTGGACGCGGCCGCCACGTCCGGCTGAGCTGCCTCGCCGGCATAGGCCTCCCCGGCGGCGGAGGCGGCAGGAGGCGGCGGATCCGGGCCCCCCCTCGACCGGATCTGCGGCGTCCGACACGATTCGGCGGTGGGCAGGCGCGCGGTGGTGTGGCCGGCCGCGGGCGGCGGAGAAGCGGCAAGAGCGGCGGCGGCTGGGCCCATTGGACGGCGGCCGGCGCGTGGGGCCAGAGGGCGGCGTGGCTCCCTGCGGCCTGGGAGCGGGGACGACGGCGCGGCTGCTGGCCGGCTGCGGCGGCCTGCGTGGGGACGTGCAGGTCTGCGCGCGGCGGCGGCGGCAGTGCTGCGGCCTGTGCGCGGGGCCAACGCGGAGGGCGTGTCGCGGTGCGAGGCAGGCAGAGGCACGGCCTGGCCGCGCCTCTGCCTCGTGGAGGAGATGCGGCGCGGGGCGGCGTGGTGGAAGCGCCGGGCGGCCGCGCGGATGGCGCGAGGGAGGTGCGGCGTGGCGACGGGGACTGTGGCCGGCGTGCGGGGCCATGTGTGCGCGCGGCAGTGGAGCAGCGGCGCGAGGAGGAGATGCGGCGCGGGCCGAGGCCGCGTCGCGTGTGCTGGCGGTTTCTGCCCGGCCGGGAGGAGGTGCGGTGGTGCGGCGTGCCGGGAGGAGGTGCGGTGGTGCGGTGTGGCGCCAGCGCGTTGCCGGGTCGCGAGGACAGCGGAGAGAGATGGAGCTTCGGCAGCGGGCTTTGTGGAGCTGCGACAGTGGCGTCCCTCGGTTGAGGCGGCCGTAGTGGTGGTGCCGGCTTGAGGTGACGAACGCGTGCATTGGGGTGCCGGCACTCCGGGCGAAAGCCCTCGCCAGATTCATTCTGGTGAAATGATCGCGGCGCCTCCGGGCGTCGCTCTCCCTGTTGATGGCGTCATTTTGGAGTTGCAACCCTCCTGCACGAGGTTTCTGGGTGAAAACCCGGTCCAGCTCCTGGACGAGCGACGGCGGTGCCTGTGGGCGCTTGGAGGCGTCGTCTCTAGAGACACCGTTCGGCGACTTGGCCGGCCTGTTGCTCGCGATTTGCTTCGGCCGGTGGTGACAAATCTGTCGGAGGGCGTGCGGGGAATGGGGTTGCCTACCTCACGCCAAGACGCCTGCTCTTCTGTTGGTGGCCGGGGGTCATCACTCGGCTGTTGTTCGTCTGCTTGCAGCGTTCCGCGGCGTCTGGAGCTACGTGGCAGTCTCCAATGCGGTGCGGGACAGTGTTTGAAGGATGGTGCTAGTGGCAACGACAATCAGTGACGACTTGGCCTGCAGCGGATCGCGGCGGGGTGTTAAGCACGGCTGAACCCTTCCGGTGCGGTACAACGTCGGAAGACGGCGCGGGCGACATCTTCTGTCTTCTGGCTCGAGGGCGGCGTCTTCGTGCGAGGGAAAAACCAATTTGATGATTTCGAACCACGACGGTGGTTTGGTGGCTTGGTTCAGTTCCCGGAGGGGCGGGGCACCTCTTTTTGCTGCCTCGACGGCAATCCTTGAAACGAGTACAGAGCGTGGTGCCGTGTGGCGGGTTGGAGGTTCCCGTACACGAGAGAGGCGTGCTGAGTGGCGGGTTGGAGGTCCCCGCGCACGAGAGAGAGGCGTCCAATGGCGGAAGTGACGAGGCCTCCGCGCGTTGGGTTGCTCCGGACTTGGTATTTTTCATGCCGTCGGGCGGTCTGTTTGGGTGCAGCAGCACTACGGCGTTGGTTCCTGCACGGCAGTGACTTCCTGGTGTGGTGGTGTCTGCCCCTTTGCTCCTTTATCAACGCTGGAACACTTCAGATGTTTCGATATCCGCAAGAGTGCGATTGTGGGTGGAAGCTGCGGTTGTGCATTTTCTCCTTTGTCGTCGTTGTGAATAGAGTTTGGTCGTGTTGATTTCCCAATCCAACCGGCCAGTGAGAATAGTTGAGCGGTAACCCGTGTTGACATCTCAATCCAACCGAGCGAGTTTGTTGTTTTTTTTTCTTTTTATTTTTCTGCCTATGGCCTCTCAGGGATGTAGTCTTGTTTTTTTTGTTATATTAATAAAAACACACTCGTCGAGTGCCGTTTGTTAAAAAAAATTTAGATAAAATACAATACCTTATATTTCAGGATGAGTGGAGTATGACCAACTGATCAGAGCAGCAGATTGAATTTTACCACGGACTGACGCCCGTCAAA
This sequence comes from Panicum virgatum, assembly GCF_016808335.1. Lineage (NCBI taxonomy): Eukaryota > Viridiplantae > Streptophyta > Magnoliopsida > Poales > Poaceae > Panicum > Panicum virgatum. The sequence continues at coordinate 20,173,336 of NC_053147.1, read as the reverse complement.
TACAATTAACAACTTAGAATTCAGGGTTGCAGGCCTAGAAAAAAAAATCTGCCGATGGAACTGGAACCAGGACCGAGGGCCTGCAGATCAGCAGATGGGAACGGAACGGAACGGGACGATCCCTCCCTCCATTCCTGCCTTCCATGGAGAGCAACCAAGAGCAGAGCAGAGCGTCAGCACAAGCCCAAACGCCAAAGCCAAAGCCAAAGCCAAAGCCAACGTGCGTGCATCGTAGTAATCGTATTCAGGCAGGCGGGCGCAGGCAACCTAAAGCAAGCTAGCGCCGCCGCATTGAACGTGCGCACGTCCACCGCGTCGCTCGCTGGCGGACGCTGCTGCGTCTGCCTGGAACCTGGATGATCGAGATCGATGACGATGATGGATGGGCATGGGCTCAGCCTTGTTAGGGATTGGATCTTCGGATCAAGCTCTCACCCTCGGAAATGCTCCCTAAATCGTTTGCAGGGCCCCAACGAGAGGAAGACAAGCATACCCGAAAGTGTCGGATGATCACTCAGAAGCGCAAGCTCAAAGACCAATACCTTCGGAGACAAAGGATGTCTCCTTCGGGTGGCCGAAGGTGACGAATGGCCGCCCAGAAGCGCAAGGTTAAAGACCAAGACCTTTGGTGATGGAGGATACTGCCTTCGTTCGGCCGAAGGTGACGAACAATCACTCAGAAGCGCAAGCTCAAAGACCAAGACCTTCGATGACGGAGGATACCGCCTTCGTTCGGCCGAAGGTGACGAACAGTTGCTCAGAGGAGCAAGTTCGAAGACTGGGACCTTCGGGAAAAGGGATCGCCTTCGGGAACGAAGGTGACGGCTGATCGCTCGCTGACGGAACCTTCAGGGCCGAGACCCCCGGAGCTCCCCGAAGGAAACGAAGGCCTCCGCCTGGTGCAAGCGTGCGTGTAAAACGTGAATACATGGGAAGGTCGGGTTTGTACACCTGAATACGTGAGAAGGTCGGAGTTGTACACCTCTAACCTTGTAATTTTACTCTGAAACCGGTTGTAAGTGAGTTATAAATGAGTTGGAATGGGGCAGATTAGGAAAACCCGGCCGAAGGCTAGGGGTATAAATAACCCCCTCTCTCCACAGTGTAAAGGGTTGAATTTTCCTGGCTATTACTGGAGAATTTAGTTTCTACTTTCATTGCCATTTTCATACTGTTCATGCTCCCTGTCTGGGCATCTAAGAAGCTAAGATCCCAACAGCGGCGCCCACCGTTCCAGCTCGTGAAACAACCTTCGATGGCCCCAGCGAAGAAGAAAACCTCCGCCGGCACCACAAGCAACACCGCTAAGCAGCACGAGCAGCACGAAGCAGACAACACACGAATTCAAGACACCAACAACGAAGCTGTTCTTCATGGAGATCTGGTTGATGACACCGAAAACACCGAAGCTCACCAAAACCAATCCAAGGAGCTCACAGAGACAGCACTCAAGCTCAAGGCCCTGGAAATGAAGAAAAGAAACATCGAAGCTCAGTTCTCCACAAAAAAGAGGGCACTAGACCAAGCAAACAAGCTAGCTGAGGCTAGGCGCAAGCTAGCAGAAATGGAGGCGGAAGTTGAGAATTTGCAGAGGGCATACCAAGAAATGCCCGAAGGTTCCCTCCAACAAGAAAACCGCATCGTCCACCAGACAACCTTCGCTCACAATGAAGACCGAAGGCCACCACCGGTCAACCTCCCATATGACCCGACCTCGCCACTTTCAGTCGCTCTGCAGCGAACTTCATGGCCGCCCGGCTACAAGCCTACACAGCTCCCCAAGTACAATGCAACAACTAATCCAACCCAGTCCCTCATGGCCTACGAAGCAACCATCGCTTCGGCCGGAGGTGACGACTCAACCATGACCAAGTCCTTCGTCATGGCCTGCGAAGGTTCCGTGGCCAACTGGTACTCATACCTTCCCCCGCAATCAATCAACAACTGGTACCAGCTGAAAGGCAGGCTCCTCCAGGACTTTCAAGGATTCAGAAGGCTAAATACTAATACTGTGAAAGACTTCAAGTGCCCACAGCACGACCGTGAGCCTCTCTATGACTACTTCCGGAGGTTCGTGCAGAAGAAGGCTCAAATCCCAAACTTCCCAGAGAAGGATGCAATCGAGAAATGCATCGAAGGTCTCCTGCCTGGCCAGCTTGCTTCTCACCTCACAAGAGAGCCCCCGAGGACCCTCAAGGAGCTCTATACAGAAGCAGAGAAGTACGCGAAGTCAGACGCCGACCACCGCAGAAGGGTCGAGCAAAGAAGAATCATGCGTCAAACAGAAAAATACAATCAGCAAACACGGCAGCAAGAGCAGCCAGCTCAGCAGCTCATCCTACCTCTGTAACCTTCGTATGATGATGAGGATCAGATAACCTTCGATCCCTTCATGATACCGCCAAAGTCAGAACCTAAACACTCAAACGACAATCAACCTTCGTCCGGAGCACGGGGCAGAGGTCGCGGCAGAGGAAGGGGCCGAGGTCGCGGACCTTCGCGCGAACCCAAAAAATTGCTTCTGCCACTTCCACGGGTCTGACTCCGACCACAGAACAAACCAATGCCCGAAGAAGAAAAAGACCGTCAACAGAATGGAGTCCGAGAAAAAAGCCAAGTAAGTTGGGCACACTACATGGCCTCAGACTCCACAAGCTCCTCAACAAATACAGTATACACAACCTTCGTTCGCTCCACCCCCACATTTACCCAAGCATACCGCCCGCCCATGTTCAACTACAACTACAACCACAACCGGCAGCTGCAGCCAAACCCGCAAACACAACCCAGTCAACCCACCACCCAAGTTCAACCAACACAAGAGCAGCTACCACCACCCCCAGCCCACCCACCAAAACAAGAAAACCAAACCACAAATGGCCAACCCGCGGCACTGCCAACCTTCGGAATGATCATGTCCATCTCCGGAGGATCCACCCTGGACTTCGAGAACAAGAGACAGCGCAGAGACTACTTCAGGCAAGTCCATTGCATCATCTCCGAAGGTCCAACCAAGAGAACCCAGTGGTCACACTCTCCGATCACCTTCTCTGAAGAAGATGTCAACCTCATCAGCTACCCACACACAGATGCTCTTGTCATCGAGGCAAACATTCAGGGCTGGAGGATTGGCAAGATACTAGTTGACACTGGCAGCTCTGCAGACATTATTTTTTCCGACACCTTCGACAAGATGGGCATCGACCGAAATCTTCTTCAGCCTTCGGATATCCCTTTAATGGGTTTCGGAGGAAAGAGAGCGAATGCAATCGGCAAACTGTCGCTTGCTGTGTCCTTCGGAGACATGGCCAACGCAAGAATAGAGCACATCACCTTCGATGTGGTAGAGATGCCCTACCCATACCGCGCAATCCTAGGAAGGGAAACAATCAACATGTTCGAAGCTATCGTTCATCAATTGTACTTGTGCATGAAGATTCCAGCTCCCGCGGGGGTCATCACCGTCCGTGGGGACCAGCAGCTTGCGCGGGACATAGAGCGGGGATACACCCCAGGCCAGAAAAATGTCCACAACCTTCGGACTGAATCCAAGCCTACTACCTCAAAAGAGCAGCAGAGAGACAACGAGAAAGTCACCTTCGAGGAAGACTGCGAAGTCAAGAAGGTCCCCCTTGACGTACATCTACCAGACAAAATGGTAACCATCAACGCAACACTCGAGTCCGAGGAAGAAAAAGAACTTCTTGAATTTCTCCACAAGAATCAAGATGTTTTCGCATGGTCCGCCAATGACCTTCGGGGCGTCAGCAGAGATATCATTGAGCACCGCTTGGATATCAACCCAAACATCAAGCTAAAGAAGCAGAACTTCGCAAAATGACAGATGAAAAAATCACAGCAATCAAGGCCGAAGTCCAGAGACTGCTAGATGCAAAAGTTATCCGAGAAGTCAAATACCCAACATGGCTGGCAAACACCGTGCCGGTCAAAAAGAAGAATGGCAAGTGGCGCTTGTGCATCGATTTCACTGACCTCAATAAAGCCTGCCCGAAGGATGACTTCCCGCTGCCAAGAATCGACAGAGTCATCGATGATGCGGCAAACAGTCAACTGATGTCTCTGCTGGATTGCTTCTCCGGATACCATCAGATTTGGATGAGGAAAGAAGACGAAGAAAAAACAAGTTTCATAACCCCCTTTGGCACCTACTGCTTCGCGAGGATGCTCGAAGGATTGAAAAATGCAGGACAGTCTGAAGCGCCCCGACCCAAAGATCAAGGCTAAACCATGTATTAATTACCGAATAAAGTCTCCGGCATAATACATGTTACATCAAGTGGAGTCCAGAGTCATACAGAGCTTTATTCAACATGTACACGAGGGATAAAGCAACAACACAGAGCTACACAGAACAACCATAGAATAACGACTAGCATGACGGCATGGAGGACTAGCTCTTCATCCATCACGGCTCCACTCGATCAGCTTGGGTGCGGACACGATCTACTCGTAGTCTTCTGGCACAAAGTCAGGATCCTCTGGAGAAAATCAACAAGGGTGAGTACAAAAGTACTCAGTAAGCTCCACCTCACCATACGGGAGGGGAATGACATGCACGACACATAATAAGCACATTCTACTAATAATACAACTAATGGTATGCAACCCTTCCCGACACAACCCACAGTAGGTAGCTCACTAGTTGTCAGGACCACACCGTAGCCTGTCCATACCGTGGACACGGACCATTCGAATGGATTATACACTCTGCAGAGGTCCTACACTGTACGCACATGCTCGACTGCCCAAACGGACAACCGACATAGCCGACACCCAGCCGTGGTCATGCCCCAGCCCGGCCGCACAAACCCTCGGGCCCTGACCCCAATGGTCTATACCCGTAAACCATCCCTGCGACCGTCAAGCTAACCAGAGGGATTAGGCTAAGTCCGGCCCATACCGGAACCTGTGGTCGTACTAAAGTAAGCTAGGTGAGATGTCAAAACAACTCGGTCCTTATGGTTCACCAGGGCAGCAACCATCCCTTAACATGTCAACTCGAGCCTACCACCACGGTAGCACTCACCTGCCAGTCAACCACCACGGTAGCGCCGGCTCCAGCATACCCAGGTGTCCTAGCCTCAGCCAAAACCCTTCATATCCTAGTCTCAACTCTGGATATGCATAACTACTCATATGCATGTATGAGCACACTCAATCACTCAAGTACCGGTATATGTAATCGATCCTAAACCAGGGCTACAACTAGACGTCCTCACATGGATGCAACCGCTCACGTAGGGGTCGATGAAACTTGCCTTCGCTTACGTATGCGTCGGCGGTGGTGGCTTCCTGCTCGTGGTACGGGTCTTCTGGCTCCGGTTCGTGGTACTAGCCTTCGTACTCCTTGGCAGGCTCCTCCTCGGTCACTCCGTGATCTACGGGCGAAAACGGCACAACCGGCAAACAAACACAAGCAAGCTATAAAATAAGCTCAAATGGAGATGAAAATAGGAGGAATAGATAGTATATGATCTGAGGAGAGTTTAGGAAAAGAGTTATGTGAAAATAAGTTGATATGAAGGAGATATTGAGTTTACAGTATTGGTTGGTATTTAATTTCGAAAATAGAATGATTTGGATTAAGTGCTCACGGCCTGATGGGTGTTTTGGGCCTTTATTAGTATTGCGGAGTTAATGGTCGGGGAGTTGCCTGTCATCTCACCTTGGCGCGGAACAGCTCGAGGAAGAGGGTCAGCTGTTGGAGCTTCGTCTCATGAGTGAGATGGGCTCGTGAGGAGTGGTTCAGCTAGCGGAGCGAAGCGGCTCGGTGTGCTTGGGCTGGTGACGGGGCTCGTCACGGCCTCGCTCCTTTTATAGGCGAGGAGAGCAGCGGCGGTGTCGCGCAGGGACAGGCGACGGCGTGGGCTGCGGCAGCTCGTCGTCAACGCGAATAGTGGCAGCGCTGAAAGCGCGAGCGTCGAGGCAGCAAAGCCAGCGAGGACGCTGCAGCGGCATGGGCGAGGTGGGGGCGCGGAGGTGGGCGGCATGGCGTGGTGCCGGCGGCAATGCGCGGTCCCGTCGTGGGGCCGGCGTGTCGCGCGTGCGCGAGCGAGAGCGAGCGGGTGAGGACGGCAGAGGGGGGGTCGGCTTCCAGGAAATGGAGTGAGTGCTGCCAGAACGGGTAATTTCAAGGTCAATGGTGTGGGTACTTTGTGGCTTCCAGGGGATGATGAAGTTATGGCGAAGGAGGTAGGCGCTGCCATGATTGTTTGGGAATTATGGTGTGGTACGTTGCCGTCGAGGCGAGAGTAATAGCGAGTAGGTGCTGCCATCGGTTGACTGTGAGTTATGGCGTGGTACGGTGACTCAAGAGGCTTCTATGGAAAGAGACGAGATGATATTTGTCATGGGTGCAAGCATGCGTATGCTGGTTACTGGAGGGATCGAATGTACTAACGTAAGGCAAGAGTATGAAATAGTTTGCCTAGTAATTATGTAATACCTCATATAACGTTAGTATTATTTTACGTTACTAGTTTAATTGTAACATAAGTTTTATTTTAGTGATTGTTGGAAATTGAGGTGGCCCTATTAAGTTGAGGATCTACAGCAACTCACTTCAGAGTCGGTCAGCTTCTAGTTACTTAGTGTACCGGGTCCTTTTGACGGCAGAGCCGCCTTTTGCTTCCGGATGGCAGAGCCTACTAACAGATGAAGCTGGCTTCCGGGTGGCAGAGCCAACCTTCGATGAAGCCCGGACCGTGATCCCGAGTGACAGAGCCAACCTTCGATGAATCATAACTTATACACTAAGTACTAAGCTTAACCGGAAGACTAACACTTATAAAGACACTTACCTTATTGGAGCAACAAAGTTACGAAGAAACAGACCTTGTGGTGGCTAACCTAGCACACTCTACCTATGCTCACTTCTACCATGCCCTTGGATGTGTGTGGGATGGAGTGGAGTAGTATGGCATGGCAAGGGGTGGCACCCTCCTTATATAGGCACCCATACCCTCTTGGATGAGTGACACATGTCACACTCTAGGAAGTTCCCTAAAAATATCTATTTCTAGAAAATTCTAAATTTTACCATGACAAGAAAATATCCAAGCTTCATGTCTTCTTATGATTCTTGTGGAGCATTCTAGAACCTTGTCATGGTGAACAAAATTATTCCATGGTTTATCCTTATTTTTAGAGAACCTTCTAGAAGTTTGCATTGTATAATTCAACACTCCCCCTCAATGGTGATGAAAACTGGGATGTTACATAGTCTTTTTCAAGAATGTCTTCGGTGGTCCTGGAGCACCAACTCAGAAGAAATGTTCTGGCTTACGTTGATGATATTGTAGTAACCAGTTCAATAAGAGGCAATTATGTGGCAGACCTGGCTGAAACCTTCGCAAGCCTAAGAAAAATAGGCCTGTCTTTTAACCCCAGCAAGTGCATCTTTGGAGTTCACAAAGGAAAGGTGCTAGGATGCCTCGTATCCACCAAAGGCATCGAAGCAAATCCTGACAAAGTAAAAGCTCTCTGGAACATGGAGGAGCCCAAAAATCCATCAGGGATGTACAGAAGCTCACAGGGCGGATAGCAGCCCTAAACAGATTTATTCCTCGCTCTGCTGACCGAAGCCTACCATTCTTCAAGGTCCTTCGCAATGCAAACAAATTCGAGTGGGGCCCCGAGCAAAGCGAAACCCTCCAGGCACTCAAAAACCATCTCCAGAACATGGTCAAAATGACCTCACCTGACCCGAAGGATGTGTTGCTCCTGTACATCGTGGCATCCTACTCTGCCGTCAGAGCAGCGCTCGTGCTCGAGAGAGAAACCGAGGGGAAGAAGAAGCAGCTGCCAGTTTACTTCGTATCCGAAGCTCTAGCTGGCTCGAAGCTCCTGTACTCAGAGCTAGAGAAAATTGCATATGCAGTAGTCATGTCTGCCCGAAAGCTTCGACACTACTTCGAAGCCCACAAGATAATCGTAGTTATAGATCAACCTCTGCATGACCTGTTCAACAACAGGGAGGCCTCAGTCAGGATTGCCAAATGGGCTTCAGAACTCTCTGAGTTCTACATAGACTTTGAGAGAAGAACAGCCATCAAGTCACAAGTATTGGCAGACTTCATTGCCGACTGGACATCCCCAATCTTCAAGGAGGAACCTTCGGCCGAAACCTGGACCGTGCACTGCGACGGAGCCTGGTGCAATGAAGGAGCAAGAATTGCTGCAATCATAGAATCTCCTTCTGGAGAAAAAACATGATACGCAGCACGACTAAGCTTCGGAAAACTCGAATCATCAACCAACAACACCACTGAGTATGAAGCCTTGCTCCTGGGCCTTCGCAAAATGAAAGCCCTCGGCCATCAAAATTTCATAGTCAGAACAGATTCTAAGGTCGTCAGAGACCACGTCGAAAAAGACGCAGAGGCAAGAAAACCAGAACTAATCGAGTACCTCGATGCCATCAGAGCCATGGAGAAGCATTTCAAAGGCTTTGACATCGTCCATATCCTGAGGCATATGAACGACTAAGCTGACAAACTGGCAAAAGCAACATCTAGAAAGGAACAATTACCCTCGGATGTATTTTTTGAAGAAATCACAGAACCTTTGGTCAAGCCTAAAAAAGAAAAACAAGTTTCAGTCATCTCAGCCGAAGATTGGAGAACACCTATAATGGAGTACCTTCGAGGAAACATCGAGCTGCCAAATGAGAAAGAGGAGAAAAAAATATTCCAGAGGGCGAGGGGCTATATCATCTCCGAGGGAGAGTTGTTCAAGTCAGGTGTCACCAGCCCATGGTTAAAGTGCATCTCGACAACCGAAGGAATAGAACTCCTTAAGGAAATTCACTCCGGGTTTTGTGGATCACACATTGGCTTCAGACAACTTGTCTCCAAAGCCTTTAGGCAAGGATTCTTCTGGCCAACGGCGCTGAAGGACGCTCAGCACATAGTGAAAACATGCCAAGCATGCCAAATGATGGGCCCGAAGTCTTCTAAACCTTCGGAGTCTACTCAGCTGATACCTCCGATCTGGCCTCTTCAAAGATGGGGAATTGACCTAGTTGGACCTCTACCCACAGTTCAGGGCAATTACAAGTACGCAGCAGTTGTTGTTGAGTACTTCACAAAGTGGATCGAGGCCAAGCCACTCATCAACATCACATCAGAAACAATCAGAAAATTCTTCTGGCAGAACATCATCTGCAGGTTCGGGGTCCCAAGGGAGATCACTGTCGACAACGGCAAACAATTCGATTCACAGCTCTTCAGAGAATTCTGCTACAGTGTGGGCATGAAGGTAATCTTTGCCTCGATGTACCACCCGCAATCCAACGGGGCCGTTGAAAGAGCCAATGGCATCATCTTCGGCAGCATCAAAAAGTTCCTGTTTGATCAGAAAAAGGGCAAATGGGCCGATGAACTCCCGAAGGTCATCTGGTCCCACAACACCTCAGAATCAAGAACCACCAAGTTCACCCAATTCAGGCTACTCTACGGTGCCGAAGCAATGACACCAGAGGAGCTCAAAAACCGAAGCCTTAGGGTAACCCACCAAGTTGAGGCCATCCCCTCGGATGACAAAGACCTCATGGAGCTAGACATCCTAAAAGCCTCGGAAAACGTAGAAAAGTATCAGCAAGAAACCATGAAGTGGAGGGACAAGAAGGTCGTAAAAAAGAGCATCACAGTCGGAGACTGGGTCCTAAAAAGAAAGCCAAACGCCGAAACCTCCGGCAAACTTCAATCCAAGTGGGAAGGGCCATTCCTTGTAATCAAGATCAACAGGCCAGGGTCATATCACCTGTCTGACGCCGAAGGCAATGAGCTGCAGCATCCTTGGAATGCCAACAGCCTCAAAAAGTACTACATTTAAGATTGTAAAAAGGCCGCATCACGAAACTATAAGCGATTGCGGACCTTCGCAGACCTTTTCAGATCTTTTTACTTTGTAAAAGGGCCGTACTCTTTTCCTCACAGGGGGAAACTCCACACCGGAGGTGAGGTTTTTGACGAGGCGGACCCATTGTAAACCATTTCAATGAAATAAACTTCCTCCAAACAAAATGTCACCTTCGCCTAAGCAGCCCAAATGGCAAGCTTCGGCAAGCATCTATATGCTACATAAAACAATAAGTTAGCAAAGTATACAGAATCTGTAAACTTTGCATACTTATCCAAACAAAGGCCAAGGGGCTTCGACCTTCCAAAAGGTCCGAACCAAAAAACCTTCGGCACAAAAGGCACAATAAGTGCAAAAAGAACGCCAAGGAGCTTCGAACTTTTAAAGGTCCGAACCAAAAAACCTTCGGCACAAAAGGCACAATAAGTGCAAAAAGAACGCCAAGGGGCTTCGACCTTTTAAAGGTCCGAACCAAAAAAACATTCGGCACAAAAGGCACAATAAGTGCAAAAAGAACGCCAAGGGGCTTCGACCTTTTAAAGGTCCGAACCAAAAAACCTTCGGCACAAAAGGCACAATAAGTGCAAAAAGAACGCCAAGGGGCTTCGACCTTTTAAAGGTCCGAACCAAAAAACCTTCGGCACAAAAGTCACAATAAGTGCAAAAAGAATGCCAAGGGGCTTCGACCTTTTAAAGGTCGGAACCAAAAAACCTTCGCCACAAAAAGCACAATAAGTGCAAAACAAAGGTAAAGGGGCTTCGACCTTCCAAAAGCTCCGAGCCAAAAAACCTTCGGCACAAAAGGCACAATAAGTGCAAAACAAATGCCAAGGGGCTTCGACCTTCAAAAAGGCCCGAATCAAAAAACCATCGGCACAAAAGGCACAATAAGTGCAAAACAAACGCCAAGGGGCTTCGACCTTCAAAAAGTTTCGAACCAAAAAACCTTCAGCACCAAAGGCACAATAAGTGCAAAACAAATGACAAGGGGCTTCGACCTCCAAAAAGGTCCGAACCAAAAAACCTTCGGCACAAAAGGCACAATAAGTGCAAAGCAAACACCAAGGTGCTTCAACCTTCAAAAAGATCCGAACCAAAAAACCTTCGGCACCAAAGGCACAATAAGTGGAGTTTCTACTTTTAAGATGAACCAAACCAAAAGACCTTCGGCAAAAAAATAAAAAGAAAGATACCCTCGGAACGATCGAAAAATCAATGCCAGAAAGGGGGGAGACGTTTTTCAATCAAACCCCTCGGCATCAATCACTCGATACATAACATAAAGAACAAAAACACCCGAAGGCAACAGCGCGCAAGAAAGGGGAGAGACGTTTTCTCAAAAACTCGAAATTTCCTCGCGTTGCCTCGGTGGTAAACAAATAGTCTATCAAAGTTCAACAAAAGAGAACTCACCTTTCTACATAAACTGCCTCTAGGCAACAACTCGTTAGGAAGGGGGAGACGTTTTTCCAAAAAAACAAAACCCTAACGAGCGTTGCCTTGAAGGATGCACATCACAAAGCACCTCGAAGGATGCACAAACACAGCACCTCGAAGGATGCACATCACAAGCCACCTCGAAGGATGCACAAAACACAGCACCTTGAAGGATGCACATCACAAGGCATCTCGAAGGATGCACATAGAGGAGGAGCCCGAAGGATACGCAAAAAGAAGCCCCGGGAAAGGCAATCCCGAGAGTACATACACATCGAGAAGCAATGCGAAGTTAACATTCGAACGAAAGGAAAACAAGATTACAACGAATCACGCACGGACCAGCACAAGTATTCTGCAACGCTGCATCTGGGACGAGCAAGGCTGAAAGCCTCCCAGCTCACCGATACCCTAGCATTGTTTGCGTCCTGCAGCATGGGAATATTTACAAACAAATTCTAAAGCCCCCAAAACAAAGCCCTACAAGCTAATCTTTACACCTGAGCTCTCGGCGATCCGTCCGCTTCGCGTCCCGAAGGAGACCTGCCGGCCTCGGGCATGCTGTCGACCTCAGAAGGATGGTCAACATTTAATTCCTGCACAAACAACAAAGTTTTACCATGGGAAAGCAAAAAAACAAAAACAAAGGGCAAGCCGAAAGAAAAGATTACCCCTGTCGCAGCAGCCGCGAGGGTCCGTACAACGACCTTGCCCGAAGGTTCCCAGAAACGTTCGAAGTATGCCATCTTGACATCTTGTATCTGGCTAACCTCTTCGGACAAACCCTCGTAGGGGACGTACTGAAAGCCCCCTTCGAGCTTAGAGAGGTCGACGGCGCCGGCACGGAGAAGGTTCCCTACAAGCCCCTCGAAGGAGACGGACGCTGCGTTATCGTTCGCAACGCTCATCACCTCCCCGAGCCCCGCAAACTCCGACAGCAACCAATCCAGAAGCTGAAGGATAACCTGAGAACCCTCGGCCGGCTCAGACAAGGGCAGAGGCTCTGCCCCGAGAGCAGCAAGGCCCTTCTTGTACTCTCGGTACACTACCTCGGCTCGGGAAGCGACCTCAGCGAAGACTTGCTCGAGTTCACCCACCTTGGCGTGAACCCTCTCCAATTCAGTAATCCTTCCCTTAAAGGCAGCCTTCTCGTTCGCATCCCTCTCCACAGTCTTCCGAAGGCTCTCTAGAACCTTCTCATTATCCGAAGCAGTTGCCTCCAGCTTCGAACATTTGGTATTTAATTGCTTGTTCTCGTCCTTCAGCGCGCGAACCTCCGCCTCAGAACGCCGCAATTTGTCCGCCAGATTCAATCTCTCAGTGGCGCTTTTGACCCGAAGGTCTGCATCAGCCTTCGCCTTCTGCATTAAAATACGGCTGGCCTGGGCAAGCTTCTTGCTCAGATCAGCAACGATGAAGGCAGCATCGGAGGTGGATGTTTCTGCCATGGCTGCAGTAAACTCTGAATCAAACACAAAATCACCTTCGGGGACACCAAAAATTGAACGAAGGATAAACGCAGTCAGGCCCTGACTTACCCTTTTCAGGAGGGAGAATACCAGTCGTGCCAGGCCCGTGCATCACAGCCAAAAGCTGTTGCATCGACGCGGAAACAACTGCAAAGACAACAAGAAGGGAGGCCATCATATCACAAACAAACCAAGCACTCACGCAAAACAAAGTAAAGAAGCTTACCGGGTTCGTTGAAGTTCAACCCCTCCAACATCTCCAGCTCATTGTCCGCAGGAGGAGCCGAGGACCCACCTGGAATTTCCCCCGCCCCTAAGAGAGAGCAGTGTCTCTCCAACCAAAACCTCCCCCTCCTCGACACCAGCCGAAGGGGTAGGAATGGCGGCCACCGTCACCGGCGCAGGAACCTCCGGAGCACCGGCCGCAGGCCCCGTGGGCCTAGGCTCCAGCGGCTTCGGAATGTCCAAAGGCTTGGGGCCAGTCTTGACGAGACTCTGAATCCTCCGGTGTTTGGTTATACCTTCGAAGGGACAATAAAGGTTAATCAGAGCCCTCGCCACCTAAACCCGACGGCCGGAACCAAAAATCATTGTACCGTACTCATTGCTAAGATCATAATGGGATCTAAAAAGCCTCCCTTTGGGAACAACAATCTCCCCACCCACCGCCCCCATGAGCTCTTCCATAAATGAGGGCGTACCGTTGTCGCCTGAAGAAACCTCCTCATCTTGTGCCTTCCTCTTGGCGCTCTCAGCCCTCACAACAGAAACCTTCGTGCTCGAAGGTCTCCGGCCACGCCTGCGCCCACGCGTGCCAACAGCCCCGGAACTCCCCACCTCCTCCACCTTAGCCTTACCTTTAGACTTCGACCCGGGAACCTCCGAACCAACGTTCCCGGGTGGCGTCATTCTCGGAATGGCGTTCGCCGGCAATGGCCGAGGCTCATAGGCCACGCCCATCTCAGCCAAACACCGGTTCAACCGAAGGTTCTCACCACACACCTCCACCAAAGAGCAATACTCCTTCCTGTTCTAGGGACCCAATATCTCCACAGCCTGCCGCTCCAGCTCAGCCACAATAACTTCGTCGCTGCAACCTTCGGGTCTCCGAAGCCCAAAAACCGGAGACGTCACATCATACTTCAAGCCAGTAAAGTGCTTACGCTCGAACCTCTACGGTGACCAGCCAGCAGACAAAGGCCAAACCTTCGCAGCCAAAAACTCCTCCACCACATCCCTACCGCCAAAAACTTGGCAAGCCGTCATGAAGGCCTCCAGGCATGATTTGAAACCCGGCCCATGCTTGCTGAAGGTAGGCTGATAGACATGTTCGAACATCTCGATGTCCAAAGCCAACAGATACTTCTCCTCGTCAGAACCTTCGGGATCAGGAAAACCAATCTTGGCGTAAAACCAGTATCCCAACCAGTTCCCCTCCCGCTTATTCTTATAAGCCATCGAAAGCATAGCCTTCTCTAGGCCTATCCTCTTGTTCAGCTTGCGAGGAACGAAGGTGCAACAGCCGTTCTAAACCTCGCTAAGCTCAACCTCATCATCTACATACACCTTGCGAGGCTGGCAATGCAGCTGAAAAAGCCTACAAAAGGCATCCACGGAAACTTCTCCTCCGAAGGTCCGCACCACCCACAAAAACTTGGCCAAAGCAACAATCCCGTTCGGGGTGAAGTGGTGCAGCTTCACGTTGAATGGCTCCAAAAGCTTCGGCACAAGTGGATCCATCGGAAGTCTAAGCCCTGCAGTAAAAAATCCTTAAAAACCACAACTTTGCCGGTCTCCAGCACAGGAATCACTTCCGCCCCTGGAGGACGACAAACACCTTCGGCGAAATAGCCTTCCGAAAGGTAGAAGTCTATCGTGCTCTGAGAAACAACAGATGGCTCGAAAAGCAAAGTCTTACATTTCTCCGGAGCCATTAGTTCCGAAACGTCCGCAGACACCGCCGAAAGGCTCTCGCTGGACTGCTACTGCTGAGGCGGCTGTGAAGCACCCGTCTCTCCTTCGGGAGCTGGACCAGAGTCTGCACGAAGAACCGCCCTCTTAATGAATGCCTTATCTACACAAAAACGAAGGCAAATTAGGAAAAATGGTTCAAACGAACCTTCGATCAACCTCGCAGTTTGCTTAGTGCGAGCCATGAACCACTAATCCACTTACACTGAGAAAAATGAGCAGCTTGATCACGCACTAAAGCGGAACCTTCGAAAGAAGCGCTTTATAGTGGAAAGCGCCGAAGGTAAGCAAAGCTCGAGAGGGCACAGGATTTACTCCCCCTCCACTTATATAGGCGAGGGAAAGCAACAGTACCAACGGTAAAATCGAGGAGTCGGCCGCCCAAGCGGCGTAATCGGAGCCCGACACGTACACCACCAAAACCAACCGTTGCAGCTGACGGTTCGGGAGACGTTTTTCCTCAGGAGCTTCCCGAAGGTTACATGCAATCTTCTTCTTCAACGCGGGTTCGGACCGTCGGCTTCGGACCTCGCCCTCGAGGGGCTACTGTTGGGGATTGGACCTTCGGGTCAAGCCCTCACCCTCGGAAATGCTCCCTAACTCGTTTGCAGGGCCCCAACGAGAGGAAGGCAAGCATACCCGAAGGTGTCAGATGGTCACTTAGAAGCGCAAGCTCAAAGACCAAGACCTTCGGAGACGAAGGATGTCTCCTTCGGGTGGCCGAAGGTGACGAATGGCCGCCCAGAAGTGCAAGCTTAAAGACCAAGACCTTCGGTGACGGAGGATACCGCCTTCGTTCGGCCGAAGGTGACGAACAGTCACTCAAAAGCGCAAGCTCAAAGACCAAGACCTTCGGTGACGGAGGATACCGCCTTCGTTCGGCCGAAAGTGACGAACAGTTGCTTAGAGGCGCAAATTCGAAGACTGGGACCTTCGGGAAAAGTGATCGCCTTCGGGAACGAAGGTGACGGCTGATCGCTCGCTGACGGAACCTTCAGGGCCGAGACCCCTGGAGCTCCCCGAAGGAAACGAAGGCCTCCTCCTGGTGCAAGCGTGCGTGTAAAACGTGAATACGTGAGAAGGTCGGGTTTGTACACCTGAATACGTGAGAATGTCGGAGTTGTACACATCTAACCTTATAATTTTACCCTGAAACCGGTTGTGAGCTGTAAATGAGTTGGAAGGGGGCAGGTTAGGAAAACTCGGCCGAAGGCTAGGGGTATAAATAGCCCCGTCTCTCCACAGTGTAAAGGGTTGAATTTTCCTGGCTATTACTGGAGAATTTAGTTTCTACTTTCATTGTCATTTTCATACTGTTCATGCTCCCAGTCTGGGCATCTAAGAAGCTAAGATCCCAACAAGCGTGGCTGCACGCGCCGCACGGTTGGGATCTTCAGGGGTGACCCCGGTGGCCCGGTGGGATGCTGCTGTGGATCTCCTGTCCCCAGTAATCACTTCGGCACCCCGCATAACCAAGAGTGTTAGTGGCGGATGTCATGCTGTCTCTTTTTTTTTCTTTTTGAAACTAATGTCATGCTGTCTCTGGCAAACCCTAATCTGAGAGATCTCCCGAGCTGCCATCTTTTTTTCGCGGATGCTAGTTTTGTCCGGGCGCCCGGATTCGATCGATCACCGGAGGTACGTACTCCCGCTGTTGTCCCGTGCCGTAAGCCCGTAATCATGGGGGCGTTGTTAATGCAACCAAGCAGGTAGCTTGTCTCCACTCCGGCCGCGCCGTAGATCCAATCTCGCCCCCCTTGTCCTTTCCGATGACGAGCCCTCTCATCTCATCGCTCCTGCTCTAGCCTTCCATGCCTGATGCCCTACATACACACAATAGTGCCGCACTGCATCCGTGCCTGATGTCTCTGTACCAGTAGTGATCCAGTATCACCTCGTCGATACGAGAGATTAACGCCGGTTCTGTTGCTTCATTTTGGTCAGATTTGTTTATTTACAGAGCCTTGGCTAGTGAATGGGATGGACGCGTCTTTGACCCGCCTTTTCTATTTATCACGTGCGCGGTTTTTGGTCTTGCTATGGCAGAAACGCGCCGCGACATTTGTTCATCTTCCCCGCCGAGCTTTAGCCGGGTTAGGGCTCTTCGGGGTTCGGGTTGCTGGTCCCGTGGCCTCCGGCGGCCTTAGAAGAGGAACGGAGGGGGGGCAGGGAAGCCCAGCGGCGGAGGCGGATTATGGGCAGCGGCGGGGAGACGTGCAATGGGCCAGGCATTGGGCGGGGGAGCGTGGATCCGAGCTAATTAGCGTTGGTGGCGGTGGAGGGTGGCGGCGGAGGCCGGAGGCGGAGGGCCCTTTTGATAATTAGCGTCATGGCTAATAAGAGCAGGTATTCTAATCGGCGGAGAGCCGGCTGAATGCCTATGTGTCCCATGAGAGAGAAGGAGGCCGGCGGTCTGCCAGGCGCCCGCTTGAGCCGGCTGGGAGGACATGCACGTGCTGTCATTGGTCAAGACCGTAGGACCCACCACTATCCAGGTCTCCCTTGCAGCCGGCGGCCGGCTGGCTTATAAGTCTTGGGCCCTGTTTAGTTCCCTTCAAAATTCCAAAACTTTACAAGATTCCCCATCACATCGAATGTTTTAACACATGCATGAAGTATTAAATGTAGCTAAATAAAATAACTAATTACACAGTTAGATTGTAATTTGCGAGACGAATCTTTTGAGCCTAGTTAACCCATGGCGGGACAATAATTATCAAATACAAACGAAAGTGCTACAGTATTTTACACCCAAATCTTTACGCAACTAAACAAGGCCTCGCTCTAATGCGATGAATAGAAACCCCTTTTGATCTGACTGGTGACTGGTTGAGTGCTAGTAGTAGGCTACAGCCTGCAGCAGGCAAGCAAGTACTAGAGCAGTGAAGCTGCTGACGGCGCGCCGGATATTCCTTCCTGCGAGCTGTGCCGGCGTGGGAGCCGATCCGAACCAGAGCGCGCGCCTCCGGCGGCCACCGACAGGCGCCAGGCTACTGCAACCGCACGCAACGAATAGACCGTCGTGCGAGCCCACTCGGCGGCACGCCCACGCGCCGCGGTCAGAGGCCCGGAGCCCGGCAGGAACCAGGCAAACCGACCGACCCAACCGCGGCCGCGCTGCGCGGTTGAAAACAAGGAGGAAGGAAACTGGAAAAGAGCAGCCGCTTCCGGTTTCCACCGGCAGCGCAGCAGCCAGAAGCCGCTGCCCGCTGCTTTTAACCACTCCACTCGGTTTACGCGGCGGTGGTGGTCTGGTGGGGTGTGTCTCGGACGGGGCGGAGGGGGAGAGCGAAAAGGGCGGCTTTTTTTAGTCGACGGCGACGGTGGCGAGAGACGGGGACAGGGAGGGGCGGCCTGCGAATAAATACTAGACCGACGTGGTGAGCTGTTCTTCCGCTCTCTCTCTCTCTCTCCCTTCTCTCTCTTGTGTCTGGGCGCGCGACATATGTTGGCTGGCCTGCCGCGGTGGTGGTCGTCTTCCGGCTATTAAGGCCGTTCTTGATGAGTAGGTGAGGGAGGAGGAGGAGAGCTCGGGTCGTCGCTGCGTGCCTGGGTTCGTGTGCGGCTGTGACAGCTGTGTGAAGGAGAGGGGGGTCGTGGTGGTGCTGTGGCCGGGCCAATGGCGCCGTCGTGGTGGGGGAAGGACGCGAGGGCCAATGGCGGCGGCGGGACGCCGGTGGTGGTGAAGATGGACAACCCCAACTGGTCCATCTCCGAGGTCTCCGCGTCGGAGGTGGCGCCGGGCTCGCCGGCGGGCGGCGGCGGGGGCAAGGCCGGGCGGGGCAAGAACGCGCGCCAGATCACGTGGGTGCTGCTCCTCAAGGCGCACCGCGCCGCGGGCCGGCTCACGGGGGCGGCCTCCGCCGCGCTCGCCGTCGCGGTCGCCGCGCGCCGGAGGGTGGCGGCGGGGCGGACGGACTCCGACGCCGCGCCCGGGGAGAACACCGCGCTGCGCACGGGCTTCTACGGCTGCATCCGGGTGTTCCTCGTGCTGTCCCTGCTGCTGCTCGCCGTCGAGGTGGCGGCGTACCTCCAGGGGTGGCACCTCGACGTGGGCGAGGGGCTCCTCGCCGTCGACGGGCTCTTCGCCGCTGCCTACGCGGGCTGGATGCGCACCCGCCTCGACTACCTCGCGCCGCCGCTGCAGTTCCTCACCAGCGCCTGCGTCGTCCTCTTCTTGATCCAGAGCGTCGACCGCCTTGTCCTTTGCCTGGGCTGCTTCTGGATCAAGCTCAAGGGAATCAAGCCCGTGCCGCTGGCGGCCGGCAAGGAGGACTTCGAAGCCGGCGTCGAGGACTTCCCCATGGTGCTCGTGCAGATGCCCATGTGCAATGAGAGGGAGGTAAGGTCAAAGCGACCCTTAATCGCCCTTCCCCTTCCATAGTTCCTTTGGTTCTTGCTCGTGCGTGCTCAAGGTGGAATTTTGGGATAAAAAGATTCGGTTTTCGAGCTGCAATTTGGGGCTTATTAGTGACTCCTGTCTCCTAGCTCTAGTCAACCAAGCACAAATAGAGTGGAGGAGATACATTGGTCTGGATCTTTGACTTAAGTCTCCAATCACCGTTTTTTGTGCTTTCTGGAGTTTAAAGTTGCTTTGGTCATTAACTAATTGGCACCTTAGAGTGCAGAAATTAATTTCTTCATTGTAATCTTTAGATTTTTTTGGTTGGTATTCGTACTTCAGAAGCAGGGAAGCACACTTCGTTTCTTGGTATCCAAATCTCGGTGTGCATGTTGTCACCGAACAGTTAATAATTGGGAATGCTAATGAGTGAATGTCAAACTTTAGCATAAATCACAGCTTCACAAAACCTTGAGTATGACAAGCGATCTAAGATATAATCCGTCTTTACGCACAATCACACTTTCTCTCGAAAACATCAGTTCAATTCAGTTAACATCTATAATTTGAATGTTGCAGGTGTACCAGCAGTCCATCGGTGCAGTTTGCAGCCTGGACTGGCCAAGGTCAAACTTCCTTGTCCAAGTGCTCGATGATTCTGATGATGCTACCACTTCAGCACTTATCAAGGAGGAAGTGGAGAAATGGCAGCGGGAGGGTGTGCGCATAATATACCGGCACCGGGTAATCCGGGATGGCTATAAGGCTGGAAACCTAAAATCAGCCATGAACTGCAGTTATGTGAAAGATTATGAGTTTGTTGTCATCTTTGATGCTGATTTCCAACCACAAGCGGACTTCCTGAAGCACACCGTGCCCCATTTCAAGGTTTGGCTCAATTGAACAATGCTAGCCGCTCTACTTGTCAACTAGCCCAATTAGTTTTGTTTTCTGACACTTCTATTGTGCAACTTCCAGGGAAAGGATGATGTGGGGTTGGTTCAGGCAAGATGGTCTTTTGTAAACAAGGATGAGAACTTGCTGACCAGACTTCAGAGCATAAATCTTTGCTTCCACTTTGAGGTGGAGCAGCAGGTGAATGGTGCGTTTCTCAACTTTTTCGGGTTTAACGGCACTGCGGGAGTGTGGAGAATTAAGGCACTTGAGGATTCTGGAGGATGGATGGAGAGGACAACAGTGGAGGATATGGACATAGCTGTCCGAGCACATCTTAAGGGATGGAAGTTTGTCTACCTAAATGATGTTGAGGTATTGGCACAATTTTCTCTGTTTCTTAACACAATATTTCTGATGTAAAGGCATGACAACTAACCTGTCTAACTTCTCTTTTAGTGTCAATGCGAGTTGCCAGAATCCTATGAAGCTTACAGAAAGCAGCAACACCGGTGGCACTCAGGTCCCATGCAATTGTTTAGGCTGTGCTTTGTGGACATAATCAAATCTAAGGTATGGCACATTCGGCAAGCATGACTGTGAAAGCTAAACTGTCTGGCAAAAGTATTAAGCATGCCCAGCCAAAATGTAGCCTGTTTGCTAGGGCCCTTTTGCTTTATATTCTTTGGTTTCATAGGAATATGTCACCTTATGAAGTAATTGTGTCATTTGTGTGAAGCATCAACTACATAATTTTGCAAAAACGAAAACATTGAACTAGAACCTGATCTTTGAAATAGTTGATATGTTAATCTGATGCATTTTTTTCAATTCAATTAAATCGTTTTTTTTAATCTACCACAATTTCTGAGTGCACTTGCATAGTTGGCCTGATGTTGCCGCTTACTTTCTACTGCAGATTGGATTCTGGAAGAAGTTCAATCTCATTTTCCTTTTCTTCCTCCTCCGGAAGCTCATCCTACCATTCTATTCGTTCACTCTTTTCTGTGTCATCCTTCCCATGACAATGTTTGTTCCTGAAGCTGAACTCCCCGCATGGGTAGTATGCTACATTCCAGCTACAATGTCCATCCTAAACATCCTCCCAGCCCCCAAATCCTTCCCGTTCATTGTTCCGTACCTTCTGTTTGAGAACACCATGTCAGTAACCAAGTTCGGTGCCATGATTTCTGGCCTGTTCCAGCTCGGGAGTGCCTACGAGTGGGTTGTCACCAAGAAATCAGGTCGTTCTTCTGAGGGTGACCTCGTTGCCCTCGTTGAGAAGCACTCTAAGCAACAAAGAGTAGGTTCTGCACCCAATCTTGATGCGCTAACAAAGGAGGAGTCAAATCCCAAAAAGGACGCAAAGAAGAAGCACAATAGGATCTACAGGAAGGAACTCGCACTGTCCTTCCTTCTGCTAACAGCAGCCGCCCGCAGCTTGCTGTCCGCCCAGGGCATCCATTTCTACTTCCTCCTGTTCCAAGGGGTCTCATTCTTGGTCGTCGGTCTCGACCTGATCGGCGAGCAAGTGGAGTGACAGAAATAAGGAGTATAATGGGTTCTTTCTCTCTTTTTTTTTTGTCTGAAGAAATCTTTGCAAGCACCTAAGCGGCTCTGTGTAAAGGGAAGGGCGTCGCACTCTCTGATGCTTACACGAGGAAGCTCTGGTCCCCTATTCCAGGGGTCGAGATTCACCAGAGATTTACTTGAGATTCACCAGAGATTTACTTGAAAAAAAGATTCACCAGAGATTTACTTGAAAAAAAGATTCACCAGAGATACTGAAATGTGGAGCTGTAGATAGGTATAGTTTGGATTAGCCTGTGAGATGCTTTTATTCTTTCAGGTCTCGATTCTTTTGTAAGAATATTTCTGTGCCTAGATGGGTTCTTTCTTTCTTTCTTTCTTTCTTGACAGACTTTACCTTCAAATGAAGATAATACTTGTGGTTACCATGTATTTGATCAATCAATCAATTACCATGATTGTTGAGACACATGACCTGCATATAGTTCAGTCGTTTTTCTAGGAAATGTGATATAGATAGAATTACTCACCCGTTACATCACCATCATGTATCATGCTTGCAAGCTGAGAAGGGGTACTGGTATGGGTCACAATTGGAGCCCGGGGGCCGTGTTCCATCTTTGCTACAAGCCGTCCTTGTCCTCATCATGTGCATTTGGCAGGGATATGCTTGTTTGTGTGATTCGTGTCCCAATCCCTGAAAAGGACAGCGATCCATGAGTGTGTCCCTCCTGCTTGCAGCAATCCATGTGGAAGCAAAGCAAATTGGGAAATGCTAGCCACTAGGAGTCTAGGAGTAAGCTCGTTTGGCCTGCCGCCTGATGGCGCTTGCTCTCCTAACCTTCCAATTGGCGGTCTGGCATCCAGAAGTAGAAGTAGTTGCTGTCAAGTGAGGAATGCACACCGATGGATTTTGTGAGTGGTTTCTGAGGACCAGCAGCTCTGTTGGTTTTTCCTTCGGCCTTTTCACAAGGCCTGGCCGTCGGGTTCTGGACATGTGACTGGGAGGTCCCGTCTGTTGGAGGAAAAACCTCAGCTCCGAGTTCGGACCAACTGAAAGTTCGGCCGCACTTCCTGACGAGAATTCAGTTTCTACCAGATCTGATCACGGGCCACCCGACCCAACCCGTTCGAAAAAATCTGACCCGATCAAGTGACGGGTCAGGTGCGGACTGAGATATTTGACTCGAAACTTAAAGAAAATTCGATCCAATCCAAAAAAACTACATACAAAAATGAGGACCAACCCGACCCGACCATATCATGGAATAGGCACAAACTAACATTTTTTGCCCGAAACCCAAATGATCCGACCTGAATCCAATCCGACCCGAAGGATGAGCAGATCTAGTTTCTACTACTTACAGCATCTGAAAGCTGTAACGCTGATCGAGCTGTTCGTTGGAAACAATCAGCCCCACCTCACATCAGCTCAGCTTTCAGAAACCTTAGCTTGTTTCCCGAACAGCGGATGCCAAAAAAAAAAACGATGCCTAATGCCGTGATGCGGACACCGCACATGGCGCCAATGCCGCGAGGAAAGCCGAGAGGAGGGGCATTCTACGTCGCCACGTCCCCATCGCGCTCGAGATCCCGGACGTAATCAAAGCACGCTTTTTCTTTTTCTCGCGCGGCAAGTGAGTGATCCGACACGAAACAGGCCCTTAATTTTGTCCGTCAACAAGCTAAGCAGAGTTCCTCCGGACGGCCGGACGGCGACGTGCCATCGGCCGGTGACGCGCGCGCGGCGGACGCTGCGGCCGGACGGACAGCGGCGCGGCATTGCCATCTGGGAGCAGACCACAACGGCCGGTGGCGAACGCGGCCGCGGTTTTCGGCTGGCCGGAGCTCTGCTTGCTCGGTTGCATCTGGGCGTGTGCGTGTCCGTGTCCGGCCCATGTGCGTGCGCGACCGGTCGGGTGCCCGGCGCCTGGTCGTCTCCTCCTTATCTGGTTTGGCTTGGCCGCGGGCGCCGTCGTCTGGTGCGGATTTGGTGGCGCGTGACGCGCACCGGCGCGGCCGCCGCGGTCCGCCCCCGGATCACATGGGCTCCATATCGCTCGCCGACCCGGGTTTAGTTAGGAAAGAGAGACGGATGCTCACGCGGCCGCGGATGGGCGGCGGCAACATGCGCGCGCGAGACACGCGGAGCGGGGTTGCAATGCAACGGCCGCCCCCGCCCCCGCCCCCGCCCCCTGCCCGGTCGCTTCGCGCTCCGGGACGTGAGAGGGAGAGGCGGCGCCGGTTGCCGGAATCGGCCCGGCAGCCGGGCGGCCTCCGCCGAAAGGCGGAGAGGGAGAGCAGCGGCGTGGTGCCCGTCCCGTCGCTCCCGCCGCGCCCACCTGACTCTGACCGCGCGGTCTCGCCGTCACGAGGGGGGGGGGGGGGGGGGCACGCCGATGGCACACCACGAGCGCCGCCCGCCCGCCCGCCCGTCAGCCGCCGCGGCGCGCCCACTCGCCACTGCCGCAGGGCCTGGCGCCGCAGCGACCAGGCCGCGGCATGCCGGCATCCCATGGCGCCGTGTCCAAAACAACGCAGACTGCTACTGCTGTAGACTTCAAATGAAAGAACCGAAGGATCAGACCCAGAACAGAACCGACAGACCGCGATCGCCTTGCCGACGGAATATCACGACCGCAATCACGAGTGCACACTGTTAGCAATCCTCATCGTGACCAAAGATTCAGATCTGAATTATTGCTCGTATGAAATGGACCAGGAGGCAATCAAGTTCAGATAGACAGAGTGGTAGGTTTACACGACAGAGACGGCCCATAGGGTGCTCTCTATGTACAGGGCGAGGTTAATAATACAGATGCAGTGCTCGCCATTAACACTAACACGAGCTGCATAGGCATGCTTATCATTACGATTCCGCATCTAGGGTATCCAAGACTGAGCTACGCCCTTGGATTCATTAATTCCGGGCTCTAATAATAGTAACAAAGCAATGATCCTTGGATGTGATCTCGTCCCTACTCCCATGAAGCCAGCATGTGGTTGCGGGACTGTCGGATCAGAGATGATTGTGCAACAGGACCAGATTTTGAGCTAACCTGTCCACTTGGCTATTGCCCATCCCTTTTAGTCGCATCATCGTCCTCGTCGTCTTCCAGATCGCTGAAGGACACGTCTTCCTCATGCCCTAATGAAGTTCTGTTGTTGGCAGCACTAACCTCTTCTGCAGGATCATCATCAGGCCACTCATCAATTTCATCTTCGTCAGTTTCAAACCGAAGCTTGGACTGGATGGGTGAAGTCTTGCTCTCGTTTTTCACTGCCAACTCTTCCTCAATCACAGACTTGTCAACTATTTCAACGTCAGTGGTTGAAATCAGGAATTTTTCAGACTCAATTTCTGGCGTGATATCGGAAGTGGGTTCTTCAAATGATGAAATCTCTGATGTCTCAGCTTTATCTTGGATACTTGAAGGTTGAATCACCTTCTCTTCAGCAGGAGCAGTGGATGCATTCACATTCTCTGATGATTCACCAGAAAACTTGGATCCCCGCTTATTCTGAGCCTGTAAACTTTGCAACAATTGCTCCCTTGCTTCAAGGATCTGTGTGAATAAGAAGGTTTTAAGGTATAGTCAAGTGAAATTAAAGTAAAAAAGAAACTAGGTCCCCAAAAAATGAAAGGTAGGAAAGAACTAGACTGTTATTCTACAGTCTGCACGAAAAACTGCAATTGTGAACCATCCATTGTAATGCGAATAGTGCAGAAATCCATAGCTAGTAAAAAAAAATTGGGCCACAACAGAAACATGCTGCAGTTGATCTAGGATATTACCTGTGGTGTTGAAAGAAGTTCAGCATCTTGCTGGTTGAGTTTTGACTTTTGAGTGCAAAAGAACAAAGTAGATCTTCCAAAAACACGCTTCAGTCATATCAGTAGAGCAAATCTGAATCTTTAAATCTGATAAGCCTGGGACAAGGTGCTCTATAGACAATCCATGCACATATTGAGCATCCGACAGTTCAAAATCTAGAAAAGCAAGAGAAACTAAGTTACGATACAAGTCCGCAATGACAGAAATCTTTGAGATCTGTTCCACATAATGTGATTGCACGTCTATTAACAACAACTGGAAAGTATAAGTAAAGAAGCAAAAGAAGAGGAACACGATTTATTCATTCCATAAGTAAATGTAAATGAACGTCAAAACAAGAGAACTACAGGCTAACTTAAATAACTAAAGTTGTTCATTCTTTCAGCATCTATCTAGTATAATGTATCACTTGGTGACAAATGCGGTAGAAAAATGGCAAATATTATGTCACGGGATGTGATCCTGTGATCAATAAAGCACACAAACAACCAACAAATGAGGAATGATAATCGCAGGATATAATATTACAGAATATGATGCAGTATATAAAAATCGTATATCCATTATTCTTTTTGCTATTTTCCATCCATGGTATGGTTCACAACCTGAATATTAAGGAAACTGTAATTCCCATTGTCAGACAAAATATTAAGGAAATGTGCTGTTTCTACCATATGGTCACATTGATCTTGGCAACAAAGAAACCACTTTTTGAACCAAGTGAGAATGATTATGAAATTAGTTCAATTTGAATAATTGATTCTAACACAAAATGTATATCCACTAGCTCAGGACAAGCAGATTACAGGGTGCACTGTGTACACAGATTCTATGTGTAACATTGTGTTCCATATTTTAGGCTGCTAAGAAGCTAAAGTAGCAAAATATAGGCTAGCAAGTACGGGCCAACTACCAGTATCGGTAACACCCGGAGCAAATATAATGATATTCCAGATTTCAAAGTTAGGCTTCATCAATTTACTAACTGCATAGAACTAAACATGAATGATCCAGGGCATTCTAAAACATGAGAACTAAATGATATATTACCAATCAATGCTTGTATGGTTAAAGCAAACAATATCAAAGATACAGAGACTAAATTCTGTGGCCTGATAACAGAAATATGATACAAGGCATTTTGTCAAAACTTCCTCAACACTCTAACAGTACCAGTAATAATACTAAAATAAGGAATACAGTGTCCACCTAGTCGTAAGCCCAAAAAACAAAACCAATGGAAAACAGATGCATCATCAAAAAGCTTTCCAAGGCCCAGTATATGAGGAAACAGAAGTCCCAGCAAGCTAGAACAGTCAAATAATGTTGAAGCAAATATAATGATATTCCAGATTTTAAAGTTAGGCTTGATCTATTTCACTAATTGCGTAGAACTAAACATGAATGATCCAGGGCATTCTAAAACATGAAAACTAAATGATATATCATCAATCAATGCGTGTCTGGTTAAAGCAAACAATATCAAAGATACAGAGACTCAATTCTGTGGCCTGATAACAGAAATATGATACAAGGCATCTTGTCAAAACTGCCTCAACACTCAACAGTACCAGTAACACTAAAAGAAAGAAAAAAGTGTCCACCTAGTCGTGAGCACAAAAAACAAAACTAATGGAAAACATATGCATTATCAAAAAGGTTTCCAAGCCCCAGTATATAAAGAAACAAAAGTCCCAACAAGCTAGAACAGTCAAATATATTGTCGAAGCTCCAGAAGAATCTAGTTCCACCCTAACTATGGTATCTGTTTATCAGCATTAATAGTGGTAAACATCAGAATTTTCATCATTGACTCATACTACTCGTGGAATTGTGGAGTTAAACAAAGCAGCCACCAGTCCAACAGCTTATCTTTCACAGTAACGCCCGAAGTCCAAACAAAACTAAATCAAACTAAATGGCTCAACTTTAGCATGGGATCTAACAACATATGGTTTGGGCGCTGATCAATACTCTTTCTCAAGTAGCATTAACAAATGTAATCACAATTCACAGGATCAGTTCATGTCAACATAACTTGTATTGTTTCCCATGCATGTTGACAGAGTGAAAAGAAGTACTCCTACTTAGTAATCCACTCCACTTAAATGCTCGAGTTAATATAACACAGTCTGAGCAATCATAAATTAAGGATTGGCAAAAATAAGCAAGCAAAATATAGAACTAAGTTTTCTGACTCCAATTACTTTTCTTCCCCGCCAACATCAATCAAATGCGCTAACATTAATAAAGGAAAACACTCCATTTAAGCTTTCCCATTCCAGTTACTTCTCTTTCCCACCAATCTCAGCCAAATACACTGAGTTAATATAGGAAAAGGGCTCCATACTACCAAAATTCATAGAAATTTAAAAATGGAGCGCTACTCAAGAGGCACTAACTGTTACCATCGGCATAGCGCTCGCTGATGAAGAGGGGGAAATCGATCCATGTCTCGGGCCGCGTGGATATGTGCCTAACGAACACCACCACCTCCTCGGTGATGCCGGGAACGGGCTCCCCCTCGTTGGCGTCCCCCTGCCCGAACGGCAGGAGCGACGAGGCGATCTTGGAGATCTCGGCCACGGCCAAGTTGTTCTGCAGCATCGAGAAGCCGCTCCTCACCCTCCCGCCGATCTCCGCCAGATCGCTCCGTATCCCCGCGATCCGCGGGGACAGCGCCTCGGCCTCCTCCTCCTCCTCCACCCCGTCCGCACCCCCGTCCCCGACCTCCTCATCCTCTTCGCCCTCCGCCGGAGCCGCGGCGCCAGCGCGCGGGGTCGACACCTCTGGCGGCGGCGCGAGGAAGGACGCGACGCCCCAGAGGCGGCGGGTGAGGGTCTCGGTGAGCTCGGAGCTGTCGTCCTTAACGCCGCGGCTCGGCGTGCCGGGCTGCTGCTCGGGGTCCCGGACAGTGCCGCGGCCGCGAGGCGAGGACTCCTCCTCCTCCTCTCGGCCCGCCGCGCTCCCGGCGGAGGCGCGCTCGGGCTCCGGCTCGTCCGCGTCGGGGTCGGGCTCCCCGCGCGGCGAGGAGAGGGTGGCCGCGATGGAGCGCGCGAGCCACGACATGGCGCGTGCCTACGGCTGCGGGCGGGAGAGGATTCGGGATTACTCGCTCCGGGTGGGGACCGGGGCGAGGCCAGATTCGTCAGGAGCCGTGCGATGAAGAACCGACGGCGGAGCAACCTGGGGTACTCCGAGTCGAAGACGGGCACTCGGAGCGCTCGGCGGACCGTGCTCGACGACGAGGGCAACCGCGGCCAACGGGAGAACCAACTGGTACATGGTGGAGTCTAGTGATGGCCAGGCGCCCCTCCTGCACGGTGTGCATGGCTACGGCTACGGGATGGCAGAGACCTTGTGGTCTTGTGGACGACAGGTACATCTCAGGCGAAGGAGATGCCGGGTTCTCTGCTCCCTGGACAGAGGGCTGGTTTGTGGGAGCGTCGCCCAACATACGACGACTCGAGCACGGCCGCACGGGTCCGTCAACCAATAGTTCAGACTTCAGAAGTTCTAGATGAGTGAGGAAGACCGAAGACGTGGTCCCTCCCAATGACGATGTGATCCACCTGGGCGCCATACAGGCTCGAAGTAAGGAAACAAGTACTTCCATTATAGCACTGGTTTCTCCGCTTCAAACCGTGCAAAAAGGGTCATGTTTTGACTTGGGCCTTAGAGCAACTCAGAAAATAGTTTTGTAATAACGAAGTTCTGTATTAACGTAAATCTGGTTACAGGGGCATAGACCACGTTTGTTTCAGCTCCACTGTAAGTCTGTAATCAGGGGCATAGATTAGGTAGCAAAGCCACCTGGGGGATTCTCTCCGCCTCCATTGAATCTTCACTCTTCAGGGGGGAAAAACTGATTCAACTAACAACCAGCATAGCAAGTCGCTCAGGGAAAACACGGAGCACAACTACGAACTCAAAGGTTGCTCTGTATAGCCTCTTCATCCTATACTATAGATCACGTCCCAGTCGATGAATTCTCCAGTCTAAAGTCAAATCCTCTCTGGGCTATTTTAAGCTGTCTGAAAGTGCTGAAACAAATTTTCAAAAAAGTGCTGAAACAGTAAAAGGTTGGATCAGGGGGTCAGGACCCCTACCAACATAGGTGGCCAACCGGGCCGCACGGCACGGACACGGCCCGAGCACGGCCGGCACGGGCACGCCGGGGCACGGCGGCTCCGCCATGCCGTGCCGCGCAGTGCCGCTGTGCCGCCATCCCGGCCCAGGCACGGCCCGGTGAGGGCGCCGGCGTGCCGTTGGGCACGCCAGCACGCCAGGCCGGCGGCGGCGGTGGCCGCTGGCCGGGGAGGCGAGGACAGGGGGCAACGGAGGCGGCCGGGTGCGGCGCGAGAGGGAGGCACGGCAGCGGGCCGGCGGCGCGGTGCGAGAGGGAGGCGCGACGGCTGGCCGGCGGCGCGGTGCGAGAGGGCGAGAGAGAGGGGCGCGGAGAAGAGGATAGAGGCGTCGGGAGGTTGAGGGAGGGACGAAACGAGAGTTACGAGAGGGGGTGGCGGCTGAAGGATGGCGATGGGGGTTGTGGCCTGTGGGAAGGAAAAATGATTTGATTTTATACCTAGGTTTGCAAATTGGGCCATTTCTGTTAGTGTTGTCGTGCCGGCATCGTGCCGGCCCATTAGTCGTGCCGTGCCCGTGCTAGTGCCGCGGGCTGGACCTGCGGCCCAGGCACTATATAGACCGTGCCTCGTGCCGGCACTGGCACTATGGTGTCGTGCCCGTGCCGTGCTAGTGTCGTGCTTTTTCGGATCGTGCCCGTGCTGGCTCATCGGGTCTCTGGCCCATTTGGCCAACTATACCTACCAACAACACAGACGAACTCGACCCGGCTATCGCTTGGTTTTGTTCAGAAAAGTAACGGAAAAACGACACGCTGCAACGCTTTGGTGTTTTTCCTTGTCCTGGCAAAGCAGGGCAGCAAGGCAGGCACGTGAAATCGCGGGATCGGTTTGGCGACTGCCTCGGCGGCGCATGAAGCAAGCACTAGCCAAGTTCCTGTGTCGCTGAAGATGCTTTGCACGAAAATGTTCGACGATTGTTACGAATCGCGATTCTCTCACGATCAAAGGAAGTGAAAAACGATAAGATAAGAGCGAAACAGAAAAGGTGTCCCCAAGATTTGACAGCCTTGTCTTCTTTTCGGTAAAAAGGGAAAAGAAAATGAAAAGTAAAGAAGATTTCATGCAGCAAATGGCAAGGTCAAGGTAAATTATTTGAATTTGCAATTCAGGCAGGAAGCGCATGTTAAACGCTCTCCCATCTGAACAGTTCGGCACGCAAGATTGTCCCTCCAACTCCAAGAACGATCCAGTCCAACACAGCAACTATCCCACCCCTACAGGCTGCAGGCAGCAGCCTACAGGGCAGCAACTTGTCCCCAATCCCACGCACCCGACCCGACCACTCGAGCGAGATTGCCTGCAAACTTTGACGTGTTCCGGGTGTTCGTTCAGAGTCTCCCACTCTCGAGCTGAACCTTTATTTCCCCCGGTGCCTTTGACTATCGCGGCGCCCGCTGCTTCCCTTTACAAAATCATGGGCGCGGCTACTGGTTCAACGAGACCTTCCGCGAAGCAAGCCGCCGCGGCCACTACTACGCCGGGCTGCCATCCTCTTTATATGGCCGGCAAAAGACAATCATCGCCTACTCATCAGGAAGGGGATCATCGATCGCCCTCGTCCCCATCCAGGCATCCACTGCCCGAGCCGGAGCTTGCTTGCACGCACCCACCTCGCCATTGACTCACTTGAGCAGCGCGCGCGCGTGCCCACCAAGCGCTGCTAGATCGCCCTGTTCCCACTACTCGGCGGCGGCTCTCTTGGCTGTTGCAGCATCGGCGGCTGAGGAGGGAGAGGGATCGCGATGAGCAAGAAAGCGGAGGGCAGCAAGCTGGGGCGGTGGCTGGGGGCGCCGGTGCGGGCGCTGTCGCGGGCGTGCGACTCGTACGCGCGGAGGATGTCGGCGTGCGCGGGGCGGATGCCGACGCACGCCGCCGCCTACGGCGGGCGCGGCGGGTTCGCGCCGGGGAGCATGCAGGCCGCGACGTTCAGCTCCCGCTCGCGCCGCGGCGGGGCCGGCGGCGAGGAGGACGTTAACGAGCTCGTCCGCGCCATGTCCAAGAGCCGGGCGGCCGGCCGCGGCGGCGAGGGCAGCGTCCCTGCCCGGAGCCGGAGCGTGCAGGTGGGGCGGATCGACGAGGACGCGCCGTACGAGTTCGGCGCCGACGACGCCGTGCGCGTCGGCGGGCCCCCGGTGCGAAGGGCCCGCAGCGTCGCCGTGGGAACCGCCGGCCTCGCCGCGCGCGGCGGCGCCGTGGGTGGGTACGGCGCCGCCAGGAAGCAGCTGGGAGCGGCGGGCGGCGTCGTGCGCGGCTGATGATCCGTCCGCCGCCGCGCGCCGGCGGTGCATGCACGCGGTCGATCGGCGCCGCCTGTAACCTCCTACGCGTGCATAGCTAGCTTGACGTGCTCAGCCGCCCGTCGCAATCCTGAGTTAGCTCAGCATCTAAGTTTGTTTGTTTTTTTCCTGCGTGAATGCGTGATGTGTGTGCGAGTTTAGCTAGGGATCAGGGTTTGTCACGGCTTGCCGGTGGCGTCCATGGCCATGTGAGCCATGGACGCCGCCAACACATGCGTGTGAAGGATTGCAACGTGTGTGCAAGCAACAAGAGGGCCGGGTCTGGTGTACATACAATATACAAGGTCGTATACGCACCGTACTATCCACGCTCTTGATTCGGGTACCCCGTCTCGTCGTCGTCACCGCTGGCGGTGGCCTGCATCCCCATCGCAGCCCGAGCCGGTGGAGTCCATCCGCCAATTCCAACCCGGCCATTCGACCGTCATTGTTTGTTTTTATTTACCTTAAGCTTTGACCTTGAGCATGATGCATTTGCTAACGGCATCTACGGGATAGCTAACTCGTCCGTCCGTCGTCCTCGCTCGATCGTCAGCGTGCATGTGTGTCCGCTGAAAAAAGAGCATTAGTTCCCGATGATTGTTGATCGTATCTGTCGCTGTCCGTGATCGGTTTCTATCTAGTGCTGCGTCAGTGCCCCAGGTGTTGGGATACGGTGTACTGGTAACTTGTGGGCTCGTACGTCTCGCTCAAATCAGATGTGTATGAGTTGACAATAATGTTCCAGGCGTAGTATCGCGATGCCCACGATGGCATGGCAAAACCCAAGTCATCTTGGACCTGATTGAGAAGCAAGGAACGAAGCTAGAAGTCGCCGGTCTTGGACATGCGACTAGCGCCGTGTGTCACAGCCCAGGAAAAAAAAGAAAATAAAAATCCAAAGTCGGGCCCACCTGTCAGCCTCTCTCTCTCCTCCTCTCTTTGTTTTCCTCCACGCGCCGCGCGCACGCGTCGCCGCCGCCGGTCAACCCCGGCTTCCGTGCCACGTGCCGGCCATCCTCGCGAGCCGTGCCGCCCCTTCACTCTTCCCCTCGCCCTCTCCTTATCCGCGCTCGGCCGGCCTCGCTCAACGCCCCAAACCCTAGCCCTTCCCCTCCACCACCGGCGCTGCCCCGAGCTCCGCTCGCCGCCCGCCACCGCGATTCGCCGCCCTCGGTGAGCCCCTCGCCGATTCCTCGCGGGAGCAGCTCCCTCTCACCCTCCTCCTCCGATTTTGGCCCTCATCCGGCCCCTTCCCCTCCCCTGCAGGGCCGCCGCAGCTCGCCTTCGCCCGCCGCCGCCCAGCGTCGCCGGGACGCCGCCTTGTCGCCGCTCCTTGCCTGTGCCGCCGTCGGTAGGGCTCGCCGCCGTCCCCCCCCCCGTGCGCGCCTTCCTTTCCCCACTCCGGCCCCGCCTCTCCGCGCCGCCTCATGCCGCCGTCCGCCGGCGCCGCCGCGCACGCGGTGTCCGCGCGCACCAGCGCGCCGTGGCCGCGCCCCGCCGCGGGTCAAGGCCCCTGGTCGGCCTTGACTCGGGCTGGTGGGCCGCTGGCCAGCGGGCCCCACCCGTCAACGCCTGCGGGTGTGGGATCCGGGTGCACCTAGCGATTTAGCTAGGGTTTTCTTAGGGTTTATATTTCTGCAATCTTGCAAAATCCATAGAAATTCTTGTATAGCTCCAAAAATTGTGAACCTTGTTTTGTTGGATTCCTCTAGCTTAGATCTACTCAAGAAAAATATTGTTTTGCATGTTACTTTGCTGTAAATTTATCTATATTTTTATTTTGCAAAAGTGAGTTTAATGCTTAGTTATTTGTGTACTGCTCGAAAAATGTCAAACCAAATTTTGTTAGACTCCTTGTGAGGTGTAGTTTTCAGTGGTGCAACTTGATCACATGGTTCCTTGCTGTTTATTAAAGTTTTAGTTTGTTTTCTTATACTTTGTCTAAAAACGGTTTATTATAGAACTTCTTGTTGGAAAGTGATAAAATGGCAAAGCTAGTTTTGTTAGCTTTGTTTTCATGTCTAGTATCCATGATAATTTTCTTGGATTTATTTAGTTCAGTTTGCTTTCCTTTTCTGATTTACCTTGTTTAGAGTGGCTAAAAACTCACATATTTATGGTTAATTATAGGAAAATGCCTTTGCTGCAAAACCAATTTTCATGAGTTCCTTGTTTGGTTCTATGAATTCTCAAATTATTTCATGATTTATTCTTGTTGTTTAGTTCATTTCTTAATTCTTGCATCGCATTTATGCATTATAGTGACCGAACCGTCGGAGGTCGAACCCGAAGAGCCCACCGAGTCCGTCGAGCCTGAACCCGGGATCCCGTTCATGGTCGAGCCGGAAGTTAACCAAGGCAAGCAGCTAAGCATATTCGTTGCACCTATTTAATCTGATTTAGTTTAGCTATCTCACCGGGTAATGTTGAGTTATATATATTATGTGTGTATTGCATGCTTGTACCTACTTTGATGCATTATCCTTCCTTGAAATGTTCAACCATGTCCTTGCCACACATTAGTCTGTTACTCACTTAAACTTGACTAGAAGCTTAGCCTTGCTTAGAATAATAAATTGCTTGCGAGAAAGGAATGGTTTGGAGTATCACACTTACCTGATTATCCATGATCGCACTTGAGCAACTGGGGCAAGTAGAGTTTGGTAGTACCGAGATTCGAGCGGAATGGAAGGGCCTAAAGAATGAAGTCACATGGGCATAGTCCGCTTGGATCGATTAAGGACCGAGTGGATGTCATCGGCCTTGAGCACCTTTCCGTGCTACCACATATCCAATATAATGGAACGGATGAGCCAATTACCTTCTTTGACTTGATCATTGATGTGCAGTCCTAGATACGTGGCTACGGGTTATGCAGAGAGGCTTAGTGTGTCCCCAGGTGGACCTATGTGTAGGAAAGTTTAGAGATGTCCCTGGTGGAACTAAATCTCTACTCATAATCTAGGTGTGAGGTTCAATGATCGAGCCTTGTTGGGAACGGTTGACATGAGTACCCCCTTGCCTGGCGTGATCGGTTGGGTGAGTCGCATGGTCCTTGCGTCGTGTGGGTAAAGTAGTACACCCTTGCAAGGTTATAATCAATTCGAATTGCCGCGCTCTCGGATATGAGCAAGCTCTTGGTTCGCCGAATTCCTCTTAGAGAGTTTCGGTATTGTTGGATTTGGATTCATGTCTTGTCAATGATCTATTGATTATTATGTTATTCTCTTAATCAACTAAAAGTGTTTGGGGTGGGCAAGAGTAATTAATTCTGATAGGTGATAGTGTAGAGAGCCAATGCTTATGCAATAATTACTTAACCTTAAAGATT
The DNA here is from genome assembly GCF_016808335.1 of Panicum virgatum. NCBI lineage: Eukaryota > Viridiplantae > Streptophyta > Magnoliopsida > Poales > Poaceae > Panicum > Panicum virgatum. The sequence goes on along the minus strand of NC_053147.1, from coordinate 20,138,217 downwards.
TTACTTGAGCTAATGCATGATCCTTACTTATTTAATCGCGTAAGTCTTGCGGAGTACCTTTGTACTCAGGGTGCTTTCTAAACCTAGTTGCAGGTGAGCCGGAAGTGGTGTTCGGCCACTTCTACCCCGCTGATCCAAACGCGGGGGAGGAGTAGGTCGTTGTGGCTGTGGTGATATCCTTGAGCAAGGCATCATCATCTTAAGTATGTTTTATCGTAGCTGAACTCCGTGAGAGTATGTAAATGCAATAAACTTTATGTTTCTGTTTAATATGACTTTCGTGAGCCCAAGTCTTGTAAGTGAAGCTTGAAACCCACCTATATTGAACTTGTAATATTAAGTTTCGAACCCTGTTTTTGATAAAACTGCTCTTTATGGATTATTGGCGATGTATTCGATTGTAAACGGTATGTGCATATGCTGATTCTGGGCGTATGTTGGAGCACATACCGGGACTACCGGATTTGATATTATTTTGGGTGAATGACGTGTCAGTTATTCGTGTCTCTAGATGTGGGATAACACGTGGCACGCTCTCCGGCAAGCACGTGTTAACTCTCATCTAGATGATAATGACCGGCGGTTCGTTTAAAATAGTATCAAATTGGGCGGTTCTCACACCGTGGAGCTCGCCGGCGCCGAGCCAGATAGATACTGAGGGCGAGGGGGAGGAAGAAACTCAGGGGTCAGGCCGTCAGGGCCGGGTGGGCGTTCAGGCTATGTTTTTCTATGCCTTGCCTCTCTCCCCTATAAACTGGAGGCGTGAGGACTCTGTAAGCATCTAGGCTCTCAAGGTATGTTTCGGTGATTAATGACAACCATTATTGTGACTAATGAGTTTGTGCAGCTTAATAGATCATTATCGCTCATTTGGTCATATGTCAAAAGAGGCCCCTTAATTTCATTATTCAAAAAGGCGATCTCGGTATTTAACTCATATATATGTCAAGACTAAGGATCTTTCTAGTCCTAAGTGTCACAAGGTTGAGAAAGACACTTAGGTTAGTATAAGTTTTATAGTTTTGTAGTGATCGCACTATTAAGAGGGGTTAAGGCCAAGTAACTTGAGCATGGACATGGTCAATCAAAAATGGATGCACACTATGGTCACTCAGGTTCCTAGAAGTTCAAATAAGTGGCTTTCAACTTATATCTCAAGAATATTTGGATTTCATTCAAGACTCAAATCAGAAAAGGCAAAATCAGAAAAAGTCGTTAACACCGGTTTAACCGATGCTCTCCCTTTTATATACGTCGGTTAAACGAAGTCAGCAGAGTCTGGACAAGTCAATACACCGGTTAAACCGACGTGTTTGAATTTAACGTCGGTGCATTAGTCCAGAGTTGGTTTTTCCAGGGTAATTCAAGTTCTATACACCGGTTAAACCGACGCTATTTGAAATGAGACGTCGGTGCAATTGACCAGTGAGATGGTTTTTCCATGGATTCCTGAAGTTGTACTCACCGGTTAAACCGACGATGGTTTTGAGTTAACGTCGGTGCAGTTGTCCAAAGACTTGGTTTTTCAGTTAATCAGTGGACAACTACACTCACCGGTTAAACCGATGATACGTCGGTTAATCTGCCCAAGTTGTAACGGCTAGTTTTCAGAAGGGGCAGTTTGCATTCATCGGTTAAACCGACGATGACTATTGGAGGTACGTCGGATTAACCGGCGCTACGCAGTTTTCTGGCAGCTTTTTCTCCAACGGCTCTATCCGTGTGAGCTGCCTATATATACCCCTCCAATGGGTCATTTTGCCACTCTTGACACCAGGCAACATCCAAACACTCATACTATAGTCAAGAGCCACCTTGAGCTTCATCTTTCACATACTTGTTCATTCAATCAATCAAGAAGCAAGATTAAGGACTTGAGTAGAGAGAAGCTTGTGTGCATCCGTTCTTGGTGATCGGTTCTTGCTCAAGTGAAGGCCTTAGCTTGTTACTCTTGGTGATTGGCATCACCTAGGCGATCTTGGTGATCGAGGTGTTTTTCGCGGAGCTTGCCAAGGATTGTGGGAGCCCGGAGAAGAAGATTGTACGTGGCTTGATCTCCACCACGCCGGGATGGTGAACGGAGACTCTTAGTGAGCGCCCTCGTCTCGGTGACTTGGGAGGTGACAAGACTCTTTGTGAGTGTCACAACGTGGATTAGGGGTGTGTGCCAACACATCGATACCACGGGAAAAAATCCGGTCGTCTCTTGTTCACTCTCTTTATTCAAGCATTTTCTTTCATGCAATTTATTCATGTGCTTGACTTAGAGATCATAACTTAGCTTTACCATGCTAGGCTTTACTTCTCGTTTTATCTCTCATAGCTTGTGTAGGTAGCTTAGTTATCCGGTTGGTGAATTGGTGCCTTACTAGCATTGCATAGGTTAAGGTTGCTTAATTGTGTTTTAGAAATTGAAAAAGGCCCAATTCACCCCCCCTCTTGGTCCATCGATCCTTTCAATTGGTATCAGAGCCTCGTTGCTCATTTGGATCATTAGGCCTCACCACCTAGAGCTATGGCCAAGATGGGTGGTTCGCCGCCTCACTTCGAGGGCAAAAACTTTGCTTATTGGAAAGTTCGCATGGCCGCATACCTTGATGTGATTGCCCCTGAAGTGTGGTTGGCAACTAAGACCGGGTTCACCGGAACTCCCACCTCGGAACAATTAAAATGGAATGCCAAGGCTAGAAATGCAATTTTCGAAGCCATTAGTGAGGAAGTCTTTGCTAGAGTTAATGGCATGGACTTAGCAAGTGATATTTGGAAGGAGCTCATTGAAATTCATGAAGGCTCCACTAAAGTTCGTGAGCAAAAATATCACTTGTTTAGAGCTAAGTATGATTCCTTTAAAATGCTAGCTCATGAAAATTGCAATGATATGTATTCTCGCTTGAATGTCATTGTCAAGGACATTAATGCACTTGAAATATCCAAAATTGACAGTGCCTACATCAATCGCAAGATTCTCATGCTCCTCCCGAAGCCCAAGTATAACATCATCAATGCTATGCTTCAAAAGGAGAATCTTGACACAATGGAAGTGGGAGAACTTGTGGGCGAAATTCGCGCTCATGAAATGAGTATCCTTGGTATGTCCGAAGAGCCAACTTCAAGCAAATCAATTGCTCTAAAGACCAAGGCAAACAAATCCCGCAAGCTCAAGATGATCAAGCAGGATTCAAGCTCAAGCAATGAAGAAGATGATCATCATGAAAGCTCATCCGATGTTGAAGATGATGGAGAACTTGCTCTCATGATGAGAAAGTTCACACGCTTGAATGATAAAATCAATAAGAAGGGTTTCAACTTTGACTCTAAAAAGGGAATGTTCCGGCCAATGGATGTCAAGAACAAAATTTACTACAATTATGGAGAAAAATGTCACATCGTCCAAATTGCCCCAAGCCGGACAAAAAAAAACAAAGATAACAAGAGCAAGCATCGCCATGATTCAAGCGATGATGAAGAAGAAGAAAGGAAGAACAAAAACAAAAGACTTGGGAAGAAGAAGAGTCATGACAAGAAGATCAAGCTCTTCCCAAAGAAGAAAGGGCACACCAAGAGAAGCTTCTTGGTGGAAAAACAAGAGTGGGTGACCGATGTCTCATCAAGTGAAGACTCAAGTGATGAGTAAGAAGATATCGTCACCATCGCCCTCACAAATGAAGAACCACCACTACCTCCGCCTCCTATGTGCCTCATGGCAAAAGGTAACACCAAGGTATGTGAGGTGGATAGTGAAGATGATAGTGATGAAGAGCTTGACCCTTATGAATTCACTAACCTCATTAATGAGTATACATCCATCATCAAGAGGGGAAAGGGCAAAGTCAAGATTCTTGAGAGCACTCATGCCAAGTTAGAGCTTGCCCACTCCGACTTTCTTGGCAAGTATAATGACTTGCTCAAAGAGCACAATGAGTCACTTGTACTCGCTAAGCAAGTTGAAGATAGCCACAAAAAGCTTAAACAAGAGCATAGGGAGTTGGCTCACAAGTATCAAGAACTTGAATTTGCCTATGAAGCAATTGACCCAAGTCTTGAGAACTTTGCTCATGAAACAATTGAGAAGGTCAATGCTTCTACTTCATGTGATGACCTACTCATCAATGATAATGCTACTAATGCTTTGCCCAAGCTTGCTTCTTCTAGGGAAAAGGAATTGATGGATCAAGTAGCAAGCCTCAAGAGTAGTGTGGAAAAGCTCTCAAGAGGAGAATACATCCACAAGGAGATTCTCTTCAACAATGCCCGTGACTATGGCAAGAGAGGTCTTGGTTCATTTCCGGAGCCAAACATAGCTACTACTCCTTCTCCGGAGATCAAGATTAGCTTCATCAAGAAAGTTGGTTCATATTGCCAACATTGCCAAGTCACCGGGCACCACACTAGGGAGTGCACTTTACCATCACGTCCTCTTCCTAATTTACCCAAGAATTACTCATCAATGTTTCAAAATAATCATTTTCTCTTGAGTAAAGTGAAGGGCAAGGTGAAGGCCAAGTTCATTGGCAAAATTGCTAAGGAGTCAAAGAAGAAGCTCCCCAAGTAACTTTGGGTCCCAAAAGCTCTTGTCACACATGTGCAAGGCCCAAAGCTTGTTTGGGTTCCTAAAACTCAAAAGTGAATTCTCATGTGTGTAGGTGAACTACAAAGCCGGTGGAAAACATTGGGTACTTGATAGCGGTTGCTCTCAACACATGACCGGCAATGATAGCATGTTCACCTCTCTTGAAGACCCCGGTGATCATGAACATGTCACCTATGGTGATAACTCAAGGGGGAAAGTCTTAGGTTTGGGTAGAATAGCTATTTCTAAATATTTATCTATTTCTAATGTCTTGTTTGTAGAATCTCTTAGTTTTAATCTTATTTCTATTGCTCAATTGTGTGATCTTGGACTAATGTGTACCTTTGACAAGAATGGTGTTGTAGTAACTCATGAAAAAGACAAGTCATTGGTATTCACGGGGTTTAGGCATGGCAACATCTACTTGGTGGATTTCTCTTCAAAGCAAACAAGCACCATGACATGCCTCTTCACCAAGTCGTCTCTTGGGTGGCTTTGGCATAGAAGAATTGCTCATATCGGCATGAGCAACCTCAAGAAAGCCCACAAGAGAGGGATGATCACCGGCTTGAAGGACGTTACCTTTGACAAGAACAAATTATGCAAAGCATGTCAAGCCGGGAAGCAAGTTGCAACACATCATCCCATCAAGACGATGTTGTCTACCTCCAAACCGCTCGAGCTACTTCACATGTATCTCTTTGGTCCAACTACATACAAGAGCATTGGTGGTAACCTCTATTGCTTAGTAATCGTTGATGATTTTTCACGTTACACTTGGGTCATGTTTCTAGGCGATAATGGTGAAACTCCGGAAATCTTCAAGACATTTGCAAGAAGAGCTCAAAGGGAGTACAACTCCCCAATAGTGAAGATCCGGAGTGACAACGGCACCGAGTTCAAGAATATGAAGATTAAAGAATGGTGCGATGAAGAGGGAATCAAGCATGAGTTCTCCGCCACCTACACGCCTCAACAAAATGGAGTGGTGGAAAGAAAGAACAAGACACTCATCACCCTAGCAAGAGCAATGTTGGATGGTTATGGCACGTCCGAGAAGTTTTGGGCGGAAGCAATCAACACGGCGTGTCATGCATCCAACCGAGTGTATCCTCACCGACTCCTCAAGAAAACTCCATATGAGCTCATCACCGGGAAGAAGCCGAATATATCCTACTTTCGAGTCTTTGGTTGCAAATGCTTCATCTATAAGAAGAAAATGCTCGGTAAGTTTGAGAGTAGATGTGATGAAAGTTTCTTTCTTGGTTATGCATCAAACTCCAAAGCATATAGAGTATTCAATCAAACCTCCGGGTTAGTTGAAGAAACATGTGATGTGGAGTTTGATGAATCTAATGGCTCCCAAGAGGAGGTTGTTGGCTATGAAAATGTAGGTGATGAGGAGATTGACGAAGCTTTGAAGAAAATGTCCATTGGGGATATCAAGCCGGAAGAGGTGCATGAAGGCAATAATCAAGGGGGGGGACCTTCCTCATCTACACCAAGCACCTCCATGGCACCCCAAGTGGATGAAGATCAAGACAAAGATGACACACAACCTCAAGAAGATGTGCCAACGCCAACACCTCAAGTCCAAGAACAAGAAGAGCAAAGTGTTCCACCACAAGCACAAGTCACCCACGATCCACCCCAACAAGCATCCACGCAAGCACCGCTAGTGAAGCATGGTCGCATCTCCAAGGATCATCCAATTGGTCAAATCATTGGTAGTCCTTCCAAAGGAGTAAGAACTTGCTCCAAGCATGCTTCATTTTGCGAATATTACTCGTTTGTTTCTTGTATTAAACTCACTAGCATAGAGGAAGTGCTTGAGGACTCGGATTGGGTGATGGCCATGCAAGAAGAATTGAATAACTTCACCCGCAATGAAGTTTGGGTCCTCGAAGCTCCTCCGAAAGACAAGAACATCATCAGCACCAAGTGGGTCTTTCGAAACAAGCAACATGAACATGGGGTGGTGATACGCAACAAGGCAAGACTTGTGGCAAAAGGGTTTTCTCAAGTCGAAGGTTTGGATTTTGGCGAAACTTTTGCTCCGGTCGCAAAACTTGAAGCTATTCGCATCCTTCTTGCTTACTCTTCACATCATAATATTAAGTTATATCAAATGGATGTGAAAAGTGCATTCTTAAATGGCGTAATTAACAAACTTGTTTATGTTGAGCAAACTCCCGGGTTTGAAGATCCGAGGAATCCTAATCATGTTTATAGGTTGCACAAGGCACTCTATGTACTCAAACAAGCTCCAAGGGCTTGGTATGAGAGGCTTCGTGACTTCCTAATCATGCAAGGCTTCAAGATCGGGAGGGTGGACACCACTTTGTTCACAAAAGACGTCAACGGGGATCTTTTCATTTGTCAAATTTATGTTGACGATATTATCTTTGGCTCAACTAATGATTTACTAAGCCATGAGTTTGCTACCATAATGTCTAGGGAATTCGAGATGTCCATGATTGGCGAATTGACCTTCTTCCTTGGTTTTCAAGTCAAGCAAATGAAGGAAGGGACATTCATCCATCCAGAAAAGTATACTAAAGATATCTTGAAGAAGTTCAAGATGGATGAGTGCAAGCCAATCAAGACACCCATGGCAACTAATGGGCATCTCGACTTGGATGTGGACAGTAAACCGATTGAGCAATCCCTCTATCGTTCTATGATAGAGTCTTTGCTTTACCTTACCGCATCTAGGCCCGATATAATGTTTAGTGTGTGCTTGTGTGCCCGCTTTCAAGCTAACCCAAAGGAGTCACACCTCTCGGCTATGAATAGGATCCTTCGGTATCTCAAGCACAGCCCTAGCATAGGCTTGTGGTACCCCAAAGGCGCTAGCTTAGATCTCTTGGGATACTCGGATTCGGATTTTGCCGGAAGCCGTGTGGATCGCAAGAGTACCTCCGGGGGTTGCCACTTGCTTGGGCGTTCTCTAGTTTCTTGGTCGAGTAAGAAGCAAAATTCCGTGGCTTTGTCCACCGTGGAAGCGGAATATATAGCGGCCGGTGCATGTTGTGCCCAAATCCTATATATGAAGCAAACCCTTTTGGACTTTGGTGTGAAACTAGATAGGATTCCACTCCTTTGTGACAATGAAAGTGCCGTAAAAATTGCCAAGAATCTGGTTCAACACTCTCGCACAAAGCACATTGATATTCGCCATCACTTCTTGCGTGATCACGAAGCCAAGGGGGACATTTCCCTTCAAAGTGTGAGATCCGAGGAGCAATTGGCGGATATATTCACAAAACCATTAGACGAGAGTACTTTTGTAAGGCTAAGGAATGAGCTTAATGTTTTAGGTGCGGCAAACACCATGTAAGTTGCCATGTCATATAGAAAAATGCATACATATATGACACTTGTCTAACCATGGTAAGATAGTGATGAGCAAGGGTTTAGCTAGAGGTGGTGGTCCACTTGTTTTCCTCTAGGCTTGTAGAAAGGCTCATCATGAGGAAGCTTCCCGTGGGTTCAAACTTGACAAGTAGATCTTAATTTCTTGTTATGCATTTCTTGTCATATAGATGTGCACTTCATGTTTACTTTACTTTCGCATGTGGTTGTAGTTTGCATTATCATTGCATGCGTAAGGGTCACAAAGGAGATCACTTGATGAAAATAAGACTTGTTTCATATACAAGATCTTAATTCATGAAAAGTGAATAGAGCAAAGTGTTAGGTGCGTTATTACCTAGTGAGTCATGTCATGATGAGTTTGAAGCTCTCTATCTTCAACATTCCTATGACAAGGCTCATACATTTTATTTGGCGTTTTGTCTCTCTTGCGGCTTTTCCTTGTGTTTGAAAAGAAAATTATTTAAGCTAGTGAGCTATCCTATTTGGTTTGAGGGGTAAAGTCGCCTATGCAAGTCTATTAACTTGAGTTTAGTTGAATTTTATAAGTTTATTGGACTTAGCATAGAAGAGTGAGCTGAGTGAGGGGTTTTTGGCTTCACCGGTTAAACCGACGCTCAACGGATCTATACCCATCGATTTAACCGGCGTTACTAAGTTGTGTGTCAGCTCAGTCAGTTTCAGGCGTTCAACCGGCGTATACAAAAGTGACAGCATCGGATCAACCGGTGAACATAACGCAGTTTTGACCTGTCAATCAACCGGTGTTAGCATCAATCAACCGGCGAGTTCAATTAACATATCGTCGGTTCAACCGGCGTTCAGAAGGATTTCTGCAGGAGTCTCGGGTCAACTAAACCGACACAATCAACCGGCGTTCAAACCCTATGCGTCGGATCGACCGGCGTTAAGAAAATCCGTGGGGTCCACCTATCATATCTCTCTTGCCCCCGCGCCGCCGGCTTCACTTCCTCTGTTTCACCCGCGTTCTCCCTTCACGCCACCGCCCGACTCGATTCGCGCCACCGCCGCCGTTCCACGCCGCCGCCGCCGTTCCACGCCACCGCGTCCTCGCTCACCCACGCTTACGCCGCCGCTCGCCTGCACGCCGCAAGCCCGAGTCGCCGCCACCGCGCATCCACCTCAGCGCATCCTGCGCCGCTCCGCTCCCGCACCCGCGCCCCCGCCGCCAACGCGCCGCCCGTGCGCTGCCGCCATCGTGTGCCTCCACGCCGCCGTCAGGGTCAGAGCCGCCGTCCCTGCACCACACACCGCCCACGCAGCAGCACGCTTCACCGCAGCCGCAGCCGCAGCGCCTTCTCGCTCGCAGGGTGCTCGACGTTTTGCCCGAGCCACTTCTTGCGCTGTTTTCGCGCTGTGTTAGCTTTCCAGCACTCCCGCGCCACGTTCTAGCCACCGACAGTCGAGATGGGTCGCGAGAAGAGGAAGGGGAAGGAGGTCGTTGTGGAGAAGCCCGTCCGCAAGCGGACTCGCGCAGAGGGAGAGGCCGAGAGGGCCGAGATGGTGGCCAAGGCCGCCGAGGAGCAGGCGTCAGGCCGCGCTCGCCCGTTTGCGATCAGGGAACCGCCAGCCAGGGGCAGGGGCAGAGGTCGAGGTATGGGCAGAGTCAGAGGTGCCAGGGCCACCAGAGCCACGACTGAGGTAGCAGCAGAGTCAGATCGTTCACTTTCAGCTGCAGAGTCAGATGCAGATACAGAGGCAGAGCAGTCTGAGCAGTCGCAGGGGCAGGGCACACAGGAGTCACCGACTCTACGACGGTCTGGCCGCACTCGGCAGACGTCCCCAGCAGGAGACACTTCGCCAGCGACCGGGCGTCGCACTGGACCGAGGACGCGAGGAGGTCAGCAGCCACAGGAGCCTCGCAGGTCCGCAGCAGTAGCAGCAGCAGCAGCTCGTAGAGCCGAGGCCCTAGAGGCCGAGCGCGCAGTGTTCCGTATGGACACTGTTGTGCGTCTGGAGCCAGGTGTGCTGCTCCAGAACTTGACCAAGGCCAATGCGGCGAAGGTCAAGAGGCTCAGGTGGAGTGTTCAGGAGGAGGACTGGTTCCCCGTGACCCGTGACAGCAGGGTCGACTGTAGGTTCTGGACGCTTCTTCAGGCCAGTTTCTACGAGACCTACCAGAGGCGGGGCCACAGGATCTTCCTGCACAGAGTACTTGACTGGGTGTCACTGAGGACAGCCGCGGGGGGAGCAGACGTCAGAGAGCACTTCGCTCACTTCAGGGGCCTGCCCAGGTTACTCCAGATTGAGCAGAACAGATATATCGAGGACTGGGTCAGAGTCTTCTATGCCACGGCCTGGATTGCTCCTGAGCGTCGAGCAGTACACTTTGTTTTTGGAGGCCAGGTCTTTGGTTTGTCGAGAGCGACGATAGCAGGGATACTTGGAGTTGACTTGGTTGACGTATCCCTGCACGAGATGGTTTACGGAGATGCAGATCCACCGCGTAGAGCCATGATTGGCGGGATTGCACCTTCTCACGAGGCGATCTCTCAGTGTTTCCGCCAGCCGTTCCCTGCCTCCTACGCCAGAGTTCCCAGCCTGCTGACGCCAGAGGCATACGCAGTACACATGGCACTCCGAAGGACTTTGCTACCGAGGGGTGGCTACCCAGAGGGGTTTACAGGTCTGCAGCAGCTCCTGCTTCTACACATCCTCACTCACGAGCCGTTTGACATAGTTGACTTTATTCTAGCTGAGATAGAGGATGTGATCACAGACGGGATGGGTGTGGTGCGACAGTTACCATATGCACACTGGATCAACTATATATGTTCTATGATTGTGCCAATAGAGTCACCCATCAGTGCTCCTTACCGTCACGACGAGGCTCCCCGGTTCCCAGTTTACCGTCCGACAGCACCACAGGACCGGAGGAGAGGCAGACAGGCCGAGAGAGCTGCCATGGCTCAGTTGTCCCCAGAGGCACAGGCCCGAGTGGCACAGGAGGACGAGGCACTGCTAGCCGCCGAGGCACAGCTTCCCGGAGGAGAGGATGAGATACACTGGTCTGAGCTTGAGTCAGACTCCTCCGAGGACGTCGAGTACTTCCCTGCAGCAGCCCCAGCTAGTCACGACCACGAGGCAGAGGGGTCCAGAGAGCCAGCCCCAGAGTCAGCCGCTGCTACTACAGTTTCTGAGTCCCAGGTGTCTCAGCCGTCCGAGCTCACCACACTTCTACAGCAGCTCGTGACTCAGCAGAGAGAGGGCCGGCTTGCACAGGAGGAGGCCAGAAGAGCCCATGAGGCTCAGCTTGCTGCCATACAGAGGGAGGCCGCCCGAGGGCGGGCTGCGACCGAGGAGCGTTTTGTCGGGCTTATTGACAGAGTCTCTCAGAAGACAGACGCTCAGTTCCAGCAGATGCAGCAGGGCATGATGGCGATGTTCAGGATGATCTCACAGCTTTACTCTCACACCGGACTCGCCCCGCAGCAGTCAGGACTTCAGGGTGTTGCAGCACCTCAGCTTGCGGTCACACCAGCTCCTCCTCCGGTTACTACTGCAGCTCCTGCTCTCTCGACGACACCGGAGACCACGTTCTCGATGTCAGCACTTCTTGGGTCTGCCGGTCGTCCGCTTTTCTCGCCACTGTCAGCGACCACACTCTTCCAGGACTCACCGTCGACAGTCGCTCTCCCCGTCATTCCTCAGACACTACTTTCAGGGGGAGGAGGAGAGGGGTCCTTACTTCAGCAGTCGACACAGCCGGCAGCTTCAGCACTCACTACGTCAGATGTTGACACTTCTTCTGATGAGCCGGTTACCACGTCTACGGACCCTCTTCCAGGCAGTGCTAGCACGAGAGCATCTACCACAGCTACACCCCCAAGTCAGTTCAGATCCAGCAGGCAGTACTGACCAGCAGCTCCCGTCTGTCACCGAGGGTTCACCGTCTGACGACGATGACGACCCGGACCGCTTCCTTGCCGTGCCACGACAGCCGGATCAGTAGCTCGCCTTTTTGGTACTTTGATGCCAAAGGGGGAGAGAGTCAGAGTCAGGGGGAGGGTAGAGTTAGAGAGAGCTCGTAGTTATCAGGACCTTGATGCTTTGTATCACATTTGGTGTTAGTTCATGGATATGTACATTTGTCGCTTGAGTATGCTGTGGTTTGAGACATATCTATGGATTTCGTTTGAGCCGTTGAGCTCTTTGGTCCTTCTTCGAGTTTGCTTGTATTTATCTTGTTTTTATCTTTCTCGCTCTCTCGTTATTTATGTTTGTGTTGTCATCAATCACCAAAAAGGGGGAGATTGTAAGCATCTAGGCCCTCAAGGTATGTTTCGGTGATTAATGACAACCATTATTGTGACTAATGAGTTTGTGCAGCTTAATAGATCATTATCGCTCATTTGGTCATATGTCAAAAGAGGCCCCTTAATTTCATTATTCAAAAAGGCGATCTCGGTATTCAACTCATATATATGTCAAGACTAAGGATCTTTCTAGTCCTAAGTGTCACAAGGTTGAGAAGGACACTTATGTTAGTATAGGTTTTATAGTTTTGTAGTGATCGCACTATTAAGAGGGGTTAAGGCCAAGTAACTTGAGCATGGACATGGTCAATCAAAAATGGATGCACACTATGGTCACTCAGGTTCCTAGAAGTTCAAATAAGTGGCTTTCAACTTATATCTCAAGAATATTTGGATTTCATTCAAGACTCAAATCAGAAAAAGTCGTTAACACCGGTTTAACCGACGCTCTCCCTTTTATATATGTCGGTTAAACGAAGTCAGCAGAGTCTGGACAAGTCAATACACCGGTTAAACCGACGTGTTTGAATTTAACGTCGGTGCATTAGTCCAGAGTTGGTTTTTCCAGGGTAATTCAAGTTCTATACACCGGTTAAACCGACGCTATTTGAAATGAGACGTCGGTGCAATTGACCAGTGAGATGGTTTTTCCATGGATTCCTGAAGTTGTACTCACCGGTTAAACCGACGATGGTTTTGAGTTAACGTCGGTGCAGTTGTCCAGAGACTTGGTTTTTCAGTTAATCAGTGGACAACTACACTCACCGGTTAAACCGATGATACGTCGGTTAATCTGCCCAAGTTGTAACGGCTAGTTTTCAGAAGGGGCAGTTTGCATTCATCGGTTAAACCGACGATGACTATTGGAGGTACGTCGGATTAACCGGCGCTACGCAGTTTTCTGGCAGCTTTTTCTCCAACGGCTCTATCCGTGTGAGCTGCCTATATATACCCCTCCAATGGGTCATTTTGCCACTCTTAACACCAGGCAACATCCAAACACTCATACTATAGTCAAGAGCCACCTTGAGCTTCATCTTTCACATACTTGTTCATTCAATCAATCAAGAAGCAAGATTAAGGACTTGAGTAGAGAGAAGCTTGTGTGCATCCGTTCTTGGTGATCGGTTCTTACTCAAGTGAAGGCCTTAGCTTGTTACTCTTGGTGATTGGCATCACCTAGGCGATCTTGGTGATCGAGGTGTTTCTCGCGGAGCTTGCCAAGGATTGTGGGAGCCCGGAGAAGAAGATTGTACGTGGCTTGATCTCCACCACGCCGGGATGGTGAACGAAGAATCTTAGTGAGCGCCCTCGTCTCGGTGACTTGGGAGGTGACAAGACTCTTTGTGAGTGTCACAACGTGGATTAGGGGTGTGTGCCAACACATCGATACCACGGGAAAAAATCCGGTCGTCTCTTGTCCACTCTCTTTATTCAAGCATTTTCTTTCATGCAATTTATTCATGTGCTTGACTTAGAGATCATAACTTAGCTCTACCTTGCTAGGCTTTACTTCTCGTTTTATCTCTCATAGCTTGTGTAGATAGCTTAGTTATCCGGTTGGTGAATTGGTGCCTTACTAGCATTGCATAGGTTAAGGTTGCTTAATTGTGTTTTAGAAATTGAAAAAGGCCCAATTCACCCCCCCTCTTGGTCCATCGATCCTTTCAGACTCGAATCGGCAAAGCCCGCGAACAAATCCCGATGTTGAGTTTACACTCGCCCGTAACTTTTGCAAGTCATGATCGATCCGACCCACCCGCTCCTTATCTTCTCTTTTCCCCACTCTTTTCTTCTTTTTCCCCGTTTGGCGATGTGGGAGATGCGGCAGGGGCTCCCATGCTGCGGATCGAGCGGCACCACCAGCCCCCTCGGCGCCTCCCTGTAGCCACCGCGCGCTCCCCACCGCCGCCTCCCTAGGTCGCCGCGCATCCCCGCCGCAGCCGAGCTGAGTTTATTTGCGGCGCCCGCCGCGCTCCCTGGGGTCGCCGCTCCCCCTGGGGTCGCCGCTCCCCTGTGTTGACGATCAAAATTGGCACTGGTCGAACAGACCGGTCTGACCGGTGCTTGAGAGCGGTCTGACCGGTCTGGACCATGTAGCCGGTCTGGCAACACCGACCGGTCAGACCGGTGGGTCACCTGGAATCCGAGTACAACTAGAACTCTTTGTAGATTTAGATTTCTTGCGGGATAAGTCCACCCCACCCTATAAATATAAAGGGTCACGGCCGATTAGGATATCCAATCGATCAAATCAATACAACTTTTATCTTTTTACTTTTTTTTTGCCCTAACTTTTTCCCATCTATTATCTGCTGTTCCTCCTTCGTCTCTACGTCGATTGAGGGCGTTCTAGGTGGCCTGCCGACCCTAGAACTACCCTGCGTGCGCCTGCCCCGACGGGTCCTTCCCGGGCGACGTTCGTTGGTTTCGCCGCCGGCCTGCCCGGCAACAACCGGTCTGACTGGTATACCCGACCGGTCTGAGCATCGGCGTTGCATCGTGTCGTCGCTCGCTGCGCATTCAAGCATTTTCGTGTGTTGTCCCTAGTTCTGCGCCAACACCTTGAAGCCGTCGTACCCCCGCCGCCGCCGCCTCCCTAGGCCGCCGCGCCTCCCCGCCGCCGCCGCGCACTGGGTTGTGCGGCCGCGCGCCGCCTCCCTGGCCCCGCGGCGCCGTTTCCGCAGGGGAGCGGCGGGCCGCGCGCAGGTAAGTGATTTTTTTTGCAAATTTTTTCTACATATTTTTCTGATTTTCTTTGAGTTTGGATGAATTTTTTTTTATTCGAGCCTTTTTCTTTTTGTTTGGATGCAAAAATTTTTTTGTCAAAGCTTTTATGTTTTGAATGTAATAATTTTCTTGTCAATTTTTTTGTTTGTTTCTTGAAATTTTTTCTTCCAAATTTTTCTCGGCAATTTTTTTTGTTTCCTCAATTTTTTTCTTTAAAAAATTACAAAAAGTTACTAAAAAGAAAAAAACCGTCGGAAAATAAAAAATTACAAACTAGCTAGCCCCGAACAAACAAGCCTTCGGTCGCGTCACGAGCAGGGTTTACGTTACCGACCGGTCCGGCCAAACCGGCGGGGTCCGGTACCGGTATACCGAACCGGTTTGGCCGGAAACCGGTCCAAACCGGTCGAAGTTAAATTTGAATTTAAAATCCTCTGTGCAAATGGTTCGTATGGGTATACCGGTCGGTTTGACTAGTAATATTTTTTTTGTTTAACTTCAAATCCCGGCAAACTATACTAAATGAACAAATTTTTGAGAATATTTGACACCATTAGATTCGTCGCATCTTGAAGTATTTTCAGAAATTTTTTATTTTTTTGAATTCAAATTTAAATTTTAAATTTAGGCCGGTTTGATACCGACCCAAACCGGAACCGGCCCGGACCGATTTGATCGGTTTTGTGAACCCTGGTCACGAGTCGCGACCACGAGCACGGCCAGGGCGCATCCGAGTATCCGACCGAGAGTCCGAGACGGCGCTAGAAACCCGAGCGAGCGAGAGCTCCCCGCCAGATTCCAGGGAACCATCCGTTGCGGCGCGCTCGTCTCGACTCCACGGTCCACGGCGGGTGGCCACCAGCGCCTCCCAGCCACCCGCCGCCTCCGCGTGTCGCCCCATCCAGCCATCAGCTCGGACCGCCTGCAAATCCAGCGCGCTGTAACCGCCGGGGCCCCGAGAGCTCCCCCCAGCCGCAGGCTTCGGAACCGAGAACAGCAGCAATGGCAGCCGCAGCCGTGGCCTCCAGCCCCACCCCGCGGCCGCTCCGCCTGGCGCCGCGCCGGGCTCTCGGCGGCGCGCCCGACCACGTCAACGCCCCGCCCCTCCGCGCCCGCTTGAGGCCGCGGCTCGCCGTGTCGGCCTCGGCCGGGCCGGAGGCGGAGGCGGAGGCCCGCGGCGGCGAGCGGTTCTACTTCAACTTCACCGGGTTCCCCTTCCCGCTCGGGCCCTTCCTCAACCGCCGCACCATCCGCACCGAGGTAACCTCTCGTCTCTCGCCCGTAGGCAGCCCAGAGCCCTTTTTTTCTTCTCCCTCCGTGACGACGACCGGACGCCGCCGAGTTCCCTCACCATTTACTTCGTTGGTGCGCGCCGGCCGTTGGGGTGGGTCAGGCGGTGAAGGGCAGCATATGGCTGTTCGAGCAGGAGCAGGCGCTGGGCTTCAGCAGCGTCTCCACCAACACCCGCATGACCGTCATCAGGCTCAAGTCCGGCGGGCTCTGGGTGCACGCGCCCATCGCGCCGACCAAGGAGTGCATCCAGGTACGCCCGCTACGCTACCTACCTGCCAGCCCGGTGCGGTGAGTTCCCTTCCCCCCTGGCACGCCGCTAACGTGGTCGCGATTGGGTTGCAGCTGCTCAAGGAGTTGGGCGCGCCGGTGGAGCACATCGTGCTGCCGACCTTCGCGTACGAGCACAAGATCTTCGTCGGGCCCTTCTCCAGGAAGTTCCCCAAGGCGCAGATATGGGTGGCGCCCAGGCAGTGGAGCTGGCCGATCAACCTGCCGCTAGAGTTCTTCGGCATCTTCCGGGCCAAGCCCCTCAAGGACGAGGACGACGCCACCCCGTGGGCCGCCGAGATCGAGCAGAAGGTGCTCAGCTCGCCGGAAGTTGGTATTGACCCTGCAAATGTTCAGCGTTGTTTTCGTTCCATGCTGTGTGCATTTCTGTCTGAAAGTCCGAATATATCGATTTCTTTCAGGGATTGGGCCATACGTGGAGGTGGCTTTCTACCATAAGCCTTCAAAGACATTGCTGGTGACGGATGCTGTCATCTTTGTTCCGCGGCAGCCTCCGGAGTGTATCAGCAAAGAATCTTTGTTAGCTTCTGCCAAGAACGGATTGGCAGTAAAGTTATTGAGCAAAGGGAAAGAGGTTCCAGATGAACCAGTTGTGGACAATACACTGAATCGTCAGAAAGGTAACTAGGACAGTCAAACCTTACTTTGCACTTGTCAGTTTGTCACTACATTGATACACAAGAAAACAAGACAGATGAAATTAGTGAAACGTAATTCTCATATTTTAACCAAATGTAATCTAGAGTCTAGTAGTATCACATCCCTTTCGGACTATTTTTGGTCATCATCTGCTAAGTCGTCCCATATTGTAGCTTACATACTAGGAACAGATGATGTTCACATAATTCAACTGGTTGATCGATATTATCAAAAGAAATTACCCTGTAGACAGGCCTAATTTGCAAATGATGTTTTTTATGTCACTGATTAAGAGCTTTACAACAATTTTTTTTTGGACCTCCCTTGGTAACTTCATTCTCTCTGACGTTTTGGTGTAACCATGTTCCAGCTGGTTAGACTAGTGATTATGCAATATTTTCTATGTGTCGATTCAAGATTCTAGACAACAGAAATAAATGTTTTTACATATTTATTTTCTTGTCAAAGGTCAATATTTTGTGGAAAACAAGAACAGCATAATGGAATGCTGAATAGTAAAAAGTCATGTACCACATCAAAAATACTGATACAATCTTTATTCATTATACAACAGGATGGGAAAGGATGGTGCTTCAAATACTGTTTCTTGGCCCCTCAAATCTTCTTGAGCCAAATGCAAGTTTTGCTCAAATGTCACAAAAATTGATCGTCTCACCAATTGTCAAGACACTCGTTTTCAGCAAAGTTCCAGAGAAGGTATAAGTTTCTTGTGGCAATTGGAAACCTAGTATCACACATCACTGTTGATACCTTAGTGAGTTACTTGAGGTCGCTCTTGTGCTTATGGTTTCTAAACCATTTATCCCTCACAATACCAGCGTTTAATGTTTGCATCTTTGCACCAAATAGGCCATTTGCACCTGAAATATCACAGGTCCTAGGGATCAGAAACGTGTTCAAGAAAAAGAAAAGGATCATAGACAAATTATGATTTCACTGTCTTTCAGTAGGCATTGTCTATTAGCAAATTAGTTGTCAAATCGTCAACTTGTTAGCTGTTATTATGTGCTCACTGACACAAACCGTCAGCACGCAGCAGCATTCATCTTTTCAGTAACTGGTTAGTAACTTATATCTTCTTCAGATTATAGTTAGCATTTGAAATATAGGCATTCTTTTCCATGTGGTATTCTCAGAACTGAATGTTCCAGATACTTGTGTAATGATCTCATCTTACCAGTAATCTTTCTGAGGTTTCTAAAGTTGTACATCAATCTACACTCAAATTTAGAACACAATCGTATATGTTTGGTGCTAGTTCACTTATTCTCCAGCATTTGCATCCAACCCTAGATAAGGCGAAGTCAACACTACAAGCTAGCACTGCATAATAGTAGCCATTCAACTATTCAAGCTAATGAAGGTCATTTGCCACGATCCACAGGTGAGGGATTGGGTCGACAGGATCACTGCCGACTGGCCATTCCGACGGATAATCCCTTGCCATTTTTTGGCCCCAATCAACGCGAGCCGATCAGACTTCCTGGCCGCCTTCGCCTTCCTTGATGAGCTGCTCCCTGATCGCCCTGCCCCGGTGCCTGGCCTCTCCCTGCTATTTGCCTCGTTCATGGGGAAGGCGGCCAGCTACTTCCCTCCTGACGACATGAAGACGCTTTCGTCGCTGGACGAGTTCTTGGTTTCGGTTGGTGCTGTCAAGAAGACCGTCTCCGGAAGGAAGAGGTGATGCGGAGACAGCTGGTGGATTGTGCATAGTTTTGTAAGGAAACATAGTTGCTCATGCTTGGAGCACGGGTTACACTGTCAAATCTGTACGTAGTTAGTGGACAAAAACTGGTCCATTTTAGGCTATGACATAGGAAAGAGTACATGTATCTTCTTGCCTTCAATAGAAAAGCCAGATTTTACTGCATATGCATTTTGCCAGACTGTAGCAGAGCGATGTTTTGCCATGTTTGAACACGGGTGGCGAATTCGGTGCTGCTCATAATTCAGGCTACAGAATGCGCAAGATTGGGGCACTACTGTCTACCCACGGGCGATCGGCAAGGAGTCACCACTTGATCCGATCCAACTCTGTTTCAGTTAATGCTGCAGGTCTGCCGCCATGAGCAAGCGCACGCGGTACGCCAAGGCTTCTTTCACGCGTGAGAGCGTCGAACTCATCACAAGCTTGCAGTTCACACGTCCAAGGCTCGAAGCATCGTCGCCGAGATCCGGTCTACGGCTCGCGCGGCGCCGCCGCACGCCCGCTTTGCCGCTCGCCGCGCCGCCCAACCGATTCACCGCGGCCGTGTGCGTGGGCAGCGCGCGCCGGGGGACCAGGACGGGAGATCGTCTCGTCAGCGAGGGGGAGACGCTGCAGGGCTGTCAGCCCCTGTCACTGTCAGTTCGACTCGTCGTCAGAGCTTAGTACTGACGCAGCGGTCAGGCTGCCACGGCAGTTAAGTTCGTTACGACGGCACCCCGACCGGAAGTCGTGGAGTTTACCACGCCGTGGCCGTGCGCTTTTTTTACCGCGACCGCGAGCACGAAGGCGCGTCGCGTCCGCCCGTCGACGCCACGAAATCAATGCGGAGGAAGGCGAAGCCGTGGGGCGCCATTAAACCCCTGCGCCCCTTCCCTCCTTTTGCAGTCACAGGAAGAACCAGGGCGCATTAACTGTTCGGAGGCGTTGCGTCGCGGCGGCGATGCCGACGGCCGACGCGGACCACGGGGGCGGAGTAACGCGCGTGACCTCATCCCACCTGTCGCCTCCGGGTTCAGGTAAGCGGCGACGCGAAGCTAAAAAAAGATGGCGCGTTGGGGCACTCGTTTCGTCGGAGACGGGCGGCGCGCCCCGGCGAGGGCCGAACAGGAGATGGCGACTGGCGAGCGAGACGACAAATTCTGCGGACGTCACCGCGGGGAGGAAAACACCTCCAGTTTTCTGGTGAACAATGGAAGCCAAGAAGGCTACAGCTACAAGGGGAGGGGAACCCAGCAAGAAACAGAGCAGCGGCAAGAGCCAAGAAGTCAAGAATCGGGAAGACGACGACGAACTAGCCTATACATGCATGGCACACCCTCCACCTATCTATCCAGTAACAGTATCTCTGTTATTGTCATGCGGGCGCCGGCGTCGATCGGGCCTCCATTGTAAGTCCTTTCCGCCGGGCCGGAAAGCAGGAACAAGAGAGGCCGACGGGCGGCGACCGCATGGCGCTGCCTGCTCCTGACGCGCCAGGGACTTGGCGTCCAAGAAACCACGAACCGACCGCGCCGCGTCGTCGTCGCTGTGGCGCGGCGCGGCGCGGCACGCGTCTCATCAGTTGTGCAGCGGGTTGGGCCCCGTCGGCACGAGCCGCTTGGCGACGCCGTAGCGCGCGTCGATCTCCTCCCCGCCGCCGCGTCCGGGCGGTGGGAGCGGCGCCGGCTCGGGCCGGTGGTGGTGGTGGCGGCGATGATGCCCCGCGGACCCGGCGCGGCGCCTGAGGTGCAGGCCGTGGCACCAGGAGGCCGGCGCCGGGCGCGCGCTGCGTGGGTCGCACATGCGGGCGAGCAGCGCGTTGGCCGCGGCCGGCTCGGGCGGCGGCGGCGGCGGCGGCGGGTGCAACGCGGCAACGGAGAGGACGAGCAGGGACGCCACGAAGAGGAGGCGAAGGCCCCGGCACCACGACGGCCCCATGGCTGCGGCCGCGCGCGCCTGTCCGATCGGGAGGCCCGCCCGCCCGCTTCTTGAGGTTCCTGGGGAGGACGGGGGCGGGGGGCGGGGGGGGGGGGGTGGCGAGCAGGGGAGGAGGCCACAACTCGACGAGGAGGCGCGAGGGAGAGGAGGGGGATTGGAAATTTGGGAGGGGAGGCGGACGAGGGAGAGGGACGTGGGTGCGAAATTAGGAGGGCGGTGGGCTTAAAAGCTGCGGCATGAGGCGCATGAAAAGCTGCAGAAAGTGAAAAAACAACGGAAAAGAATGTAAAAAAAATTACGAATGCTAAACAGACGCCTGATTTCAGGCGTTTTCTCAGACGTCGCCGTCACCCTAGGAACTCAACTGGACGGCCGCGATGTCAAGTTCCACCACCTCCTCACCTTCTTTTTCAGCTGTGCGCGCTCGATGTTCGGAAGAAAATTGGGGTGAATCCCGGGCGCGTGCACTCCCACGCTGGATCCTCGCCACGTCCTGCGCTCCAATTTTCCCCTCTATTAAATACTCATGCCTCTATTAAAAACAGGTTAAAACTAAAAAAAATCCATTGTAGGCAGAATTTCTCCAATTTCAGGCTTAGTAGGTGAGAAAAAATAGCTGCAGACGAGTATACTAGCCCGTAAATCAAGCCAGTATTTGTGAGCACCAAACATAAGCAACCAATTTTGTTCCCTTCTAGTAGTATAGATTTGCCACCATTTGAAAGAAAAAATACCTTGCTTTTAACACTCGTAATTGTTCTTTATTGGAGTATTTGAGCAAACCCTCAAGAAAAACTGAAAAGGCAATAACTAGATATTTCAGTTTGTAAATGGCGTTGTTGACCACAACTACCCATAATATAAAGAATTCGATTTGGTGGTTACTTCTGTATTTTATGTAAATTCACGAAATCTAACAAACACCAGCTCTGTTTCAAAAAAAACACCAGCTTATGGGGAAAAGAAAGAAAGAAGTATCAACTTCACAGTTTCATAGTGCAAACGTGGTGCAACAAGGAAAAATCACACCGATCAGTTGTTCATCTGGGTTGCATACTGGTACTGTCAATGATTAACTGATAAGACTGTAAAAGATGAGTTGTTTAGAAACTTTTCAGCAGGTATTTTTCTTGAGCCCTGTTACATAGAACTTGTCATTTTTCTTCGCGGATCTAGACTGGACAGTGGACACGTTCAGCGATCAGTATTCAGATTCTTGTGCGGATCCACCCCTGCACAACGGTCTTGTTCAGAAATCAGCAGCAGTCAGTACTCAAGCATATCAATGTTCACAATCACTGCTCTGCCAATGCTGTATCCTGTAGGCAAATATGGTAATTATCACAATTATTCATTCGCTTCACAAGTTCAAAACATGAGGTATGGTTCAGCATGGCAGGAACAGTCTTATTTGAATCAACAGAACCGCACAAAATTAAGGCACACTAAAAGGAACCCTTGACAACTGATCAAACATAACAAATTAACAATGGCTGTACTTCTGGTGAAACAGCAAAATCACGCCATAAGCATGGGTCGGGCTGTCTTCTCAACCAGCAAGGACACCATCAGAATATGGTGGTACTGTGATTCATCGATCCAGGATAACAATGAGCATTGTTGATCAGAAAGAAACATGATTATTCAAGGACCTAAACGTTTCAGTTCAACGAAATGATTCAAGCTACAATTCTTGCTCTCAGTGCCAAAAGTTGATACTAGTACAGTAGTACAATCCTACAACAAAATGCAATTAACGGAGAGGTCATCTGAGCATACAGCTGCCCTAGTTCTAGAGCTCTACCATTTGAGAGATCCAATCTTCCCTCATGAAACATCAGTGTAAATGCAGCAACGAGATGACAATCCACAGGGTTATAAACCCAAGCGTGGCAATACATGATGCGAATAGAAAGCTATCTCCTCTCATCAGCAATCCTCCTTGACTCCATTTGCACGGGCATTGGTGCAGCAAGCCCAGGCTTACCATTAGCACTCCTCTTGCTAGGCTTCACCTCATATGACTCAGCAGAGCTCGAGTTTTCTGAGCTTTCATCCACCTCATTTCCGTTCTCCGTGTTTCCATTGAGCTCGTGAACCTGGCCATTACCAGAGAAACTCACCTTCTTGCTCGTAGACGGGCGTCCTGCCACGAACGCAGCCTTGCAGGCTTCATGGTACTCGTCAGTGTCCAATGCATCACCCATGGCCACCTGCTCGTGCTCTTTGACCAACACCTTGTCAACGAACTCCAAGATCCGGGTGAGCTCCCGGCTCACGGCGCGCTTCCCCTCGCGGATCATCGGGTCCCCTCCCTGATCCAAAACCCAATTCAAAACCCAGCACACCGATGGCATCCTGATCGAATCGAATGAGGTCATGGTGAGGCTCACATCACCTGGATCGCGTTGAGCCGGAGGAGGAGGCCCATGGCGGCCTCGGAGACGGCGGCGGGGTCGGCGCACCCGCGGCGCCCGGAGAGGGACCCCCGGATCGCCGCGGCCTTGGACCGCAGCACGGCGAGCTCCTTGAGCTGGCGCAGCGTCCGGGAGCGCCGCGCCAGGAACCGGCGGAAGTGAGCCTGGATCGTCCGCGCCGCGCGCTCGCTCGCCGCGGAGGGCGGCCCCGCCCGCGCTGGTCGCCGCGGTCGCCCCCGCGGCGGAGGCGACGGCGGGGATTCCGGTTCCGCTTCTGATTCCGATTCCTCTCCCTCAAGCTCCTCCTGGTAGCGGGCCCCACGGCGCGGGCGAGGGTTTGGGCGGGGCGGCCGCCGCGCAGGGGGAGGAGCGGCGAAGCTGCCGGGGAGGGCGGACTCGAGCGCGGCCACCCGACGAAGGAGCGAGTGGAGAAGGAGGTGGCCGTGGTCGCCGGATGGGTTGGGCTGCGGCGGCGCCGGAGGGTGGGTGTAGGCGTGGGTTTTGGCCTCCTGCTGCTGGTGGTAGGGGTAGGGGTAGGGATAAGGATAGGGATTCGTGGCGTGGTGCGCGGCAGGAGGAGGAGGCGCCGCCGGCTGGGCCTGGGGCTGCGGCGGAGGCTGGGCGGGCGCCGGGGAGCTGAGGAGGAGGTGGGCGGCGATGGCGTGGAGGAGGTGGTCGGACGCGGCGGAGCTGGGCGGGGCCGGGACGGGTGCGGGGTAGTAGCACGGCGCCGCGCCCGCGCCCGCGCAGCCGCATCCGCAGCAGCAACAGGCGGGCGGGGGCGGGTCGTGGTGGCCATGGCGAGGCATCCTCGCCCGATGCGGCGGGGATCTCTCGGCGGGCCGGGGCCGGGGAGCGGCGGCGGCAGCGGCGGAGTGGGTGTCACTGGCTCATCCGGGGGAAATCAGATGCGCTTTGGAGCGGAGGCCGCCCATGTGCCGGCCGCTGCGGCCTGTCCAGCCAGCGAGCGGAGCGCACGCACGTCGTGGCCTCGTGGCGCCGCGGTTTTCGGTCGCTGACTGGCTGGTGGGGCCTCTGGCGCCCGGCGCGGTTTTTTTTAAATAATAGCAGGAGCACTGTTATGTCATAGGAGCACAGGTATGTCATATAAGAAGAAGAAGCATCATTCGTACATAACGCGCCGAATCGTACATAACACAAACAAACGCACACAACACTACACCACCACCATCTAGGAGAGAAGCTGAAAGCAAACCGCCAAGAATGCGTCGTCGTCACCAACGCTGGGTCACACCATAAGCTGCAGCCCGCTGCAAGTCTGAGCAGCCACCTGAACTCCTCCACCACGGGATTATCACCCTCAAACCGCACACCCACGATCGCCGAAACCCCAGCACAAGCGTTGCGATAGCAGAAGACTCACATCACGGCACCAATAAAAAACACTGATCCCGGCCACTCTGCGTGGGGGCCTCGCCTCACTCACCGTCTCTCTGTCAAGGACTCAGATATCTGAAACCGCTTTGAGAGCACCACTTCCACCCAACCGTCACCAAGATCACCACTGTCATGCGTGCCGATTCAAGACCTCCAGCACCTCTGGGCCCTCTACACCTTGCCGTTAACACAAAGACCTTGCGCACCTCCTCAATCTATGCACACGGGCCAACCAAACCACCACAAATACTGCCACAAGCCGTGAGGGGTCGCTCGTCCAAAACTGGACTAGGTTTTCACCCTGAAACCTCTAGCTTCAGGACACGGCGTCTCGTAGTGGTGCCCTCACGGGAAGAACGACGCCCCAAAGACGCCGCCACCACTACCACCGGCAAGAGTGCCGATGAACGACAAGAGTGCCGATAAAGACTTTCGTCTGGATTATCACCGTGCCTGTCGCAGACTCACGGACAAGCAGCAGCAACATGCTCCCCGACACCTCCGCAACACCATTGCCGGAGAGATGACTCAGGCACATCCCGTAATGCCACCACGGCACCACGAGAGCACACCGCAAGCCGCCTAGCCCCACCACCGAAGCAGCGCCGAATCTGTCAAGATGTCGAGGAGAACCAGAGAACACCAGCCATGTCATCTCCGTCCCCACAGCCCGCGCACAGATGTCCGCCGGCACCACCTCCAGGCCACCATGGCCCAAAGCAGCCAGCCACGCCGGCGCCCCCACGCAGAGCCTCCCGCGGCAACAAGGCGTCGCGCCTGCACCTCGCAGGCCGCCGCCGCCGCCGCCGTCTCTGCACAGGGACGCGCCTGTGCGCCTCCGGCCCCTCCGCCGACCGCCGTCATTGTTCCACGCCGGCCACAGGCAACGCCGAAGCCGCAGCGACGGCCGCAGCGACGGCCGCGCCATCCGCGCCGGCCGAAGCAGCCACCGCCGCCGCCGCCGCCGCGGGACGCCCGCACCGCGTCCCCCCACACAAACGCGCGTCCCCGCCGCGCGACCACCGGATCCGCCCGAGACGACGCCGGATCCGCGGCCACCAAGCTCCACCGCCGCCGGCGAGCACCCACAGAGGGCCGGACGGCCATGCCCGCCCCGACGCCCCCCCCCCCCCCCCCCCGAGCCAGAGAGATGGCCACACGCCGCCGCCGTCCTCGACGCCTCACGGGCTTCCGGAGGCCCCTCGGGCGGCGGCGCGACGGTGGGAGCGGAGGAGATGGGAGGGGGGGGGGGGCTAGGGTGCGCCCTCCGGTCGCCCGACGCGGAGGGGCGTATTGTTTTTTTCCCGATTTATGATTGTATCGGCGCGGGGTTTACCTGTCGGGTTGCTCCGGTTGCGAGCCCGTGGATTCGCTTTGGACGCTGCTGGGAGGGAAGCCGCCGGCCGTGGGGGGTTTTGGCGTTGTGGGGAGTTGCGTGCCGTGCCGGACTCGCCGGAAGCTGGCCGTTCACCACGGTTCTGAACTTCTTTCGATCGCTGGCCAAAGGATGGGCTGCTCAAGTGCAATCCTGCAGACTGCAGGCCACGGAGTACCGACCCTCCTACTTGCCTCCAGTTCTCTCAAACAAAAACTGCTCCAGCTCAGTGTTAATTGCTGCCGTTCAGCCAGTATCAGGCCAACATCGTCCTCCATCCTCGTTACCTTCTAAAATATAAGACTCTAGTTTTATCACAACTCACAAATCAAACTTATATAAAATATGTAAATGTTTAAAGTTAAATCGTTTTTACTAAATCCACCATGAAATAATTTTAATAGTGCGTTTCTTTTATATTATAAGTGAGTATGTACGAAGTGGTAAGAGAAGATACTTCATAATTAACATTCTTTGGCATAGTTCTATAAGATTAGCTTGAGCCCATTATGCTGGCAATCTTTGGCATAGTTCTTATTTCCCTCTCTTCCACATGGGTAAAAAGACTGATGTGGCATAGTTATGAGCTACATCAGCTTTGGAGGAGGCCTAAGATTAGCTTAAGCCCATTATAACATTACAAATTATTGGGAATAACACATGCGCCGTTAACAATTGTTGTGCTTAGTGATTATCAATATTTGACAGCATTTCAAATCTTATTCAGCAGGAAGAACTCAAAAAACTCCATCTGTTCATTAAGAAGTCGCTCCCTGAAATTGTGTGCTTCATGATATGTGTTTGAAAATTCAGTAAAGCTCGAAGATACGTTTAACAATGGAAAACCTTCTGAGACATTCAGGCACACTACCAGGGTTTCTTTCTTTCCAAATAGAGCTAGGTCCGTATCAAACTACTGTCTAAGCTTTCAATTTGTTAATTATCTCTTATCCCCAGTCCAATTTTGGTTCAAGGCCGCGTAGAACAAGCCAAGCCCATCATCAATGACTAAAACAAGCATTCCACTTCCACAACATAGTTGAAACGAATAAAATGTACATTGCAAAATCCATGTAACTAGAAATATGGAGGGCAATATTAAGGCGTTGCTTTTCTGCATGTGTTAGAAGGCAAGGGTAATGCTTAATCGAAGCTACCGCACAACTCCATTGATTGGATATCCAAGAGTCAACAAAAGCTGTACAAGTCAGTAAACACGAACACAACTGAACAAAACACAACTTCAGTGCGGATGCCTACTACCAACGGATGGCCTAGACGACATCTACTAGGAAGTTTTTTTTTTGAACGAACGGGCACGAGAATGTGCCTATTTCATTGATAGAGAAGAAGACATCTACTAGGAAGTGGGAGTCGCTAAGAACCAGCTCCCTGATTTCTCTTCCAGAGGACACTCAAAGTACCTGCAAGACCAGAGCAATTTAGGATCACAATTGTACGTGATGATCAGAAAAATAACAGCAAGCTAGAACCATTCAATTATTTAGAAGCTGTACAATGCCTACCTTGGATGACATTGTGAAGCATGTTATGAGCTACTTGCTATTATTCTTCCTTGTTGAGGAAGCTCTCTGGCAAGGAAAATTCTTCCCCTTGACTGAAGTTGTCCTTTTCATCATCCTCTGGTTTCTGCATTTGTTTCGACAAAACAAAAAATAATAATTAAGTCTTGCAAGCTGCAACCACACTGTAGACTCTAGACACCAATGTGAAATTGGGGTAAACTTATGCACAACTCAAGTCTAATTGATTCCAATCATTCACATACATATAAGGTCAGGATAAAAGGAACATAGGAAATTGAGATATAGGGTTTCTCATATTACCAGCATTTCTAGGTTAAAGAAACGACCCAATAGTTGCAAAACCTCATCAGCAGAGAATTGACGGTCAAGGCTGCAAAATATAATACATTGTCAGCCCAGATTCCATATATTTTCAATGTGGTGGAAATTGAAGGATTCCAACGCAGCCACCTTTTTCTCAAATATTCCATGAGGCCATAGAGAACAAAGTGACGATGAACGCCTACAAACAAGCATGCCAAATTAGAACATATGTAAATAAAAGAAAGGTATTCTTTAGAATATTGTTTATGTTGGCTAACAAAACAGTATTTGCCAGAATTCCCAAATCGTAGACAAGAGACAGGAACTAGTTGGTTCCCAGTTCTTTTCAGACAATCCATTTTATCTATTTCTTTGTAGTATTTCTTTACTGAACCTCTTGTGTCCATTGATCATGTATAAGTATCACCACTCTTTTACTAGCAATATAATATAATCTGTCATTCTAATCATGGTGCACCAATTTTATGTTGCATCAATTGTCAAAGATTAAAAACTTATATACTTCTATTGCAAAGCGCTCTGTCAACACAACTTGACAATATAGGCAATCGTCTATGAATGCCAATGGTGCCCCGCTATGATATTTTACTCAACACAGGGACTTAAATGCCCTTCTACTAACACCATACAAATTATTTTACTCAGGTGTGAAGCTACTTAGGGTGCGTTTGGTTACCTGCATTAGACCCTAGCCAGGCTCCAGTAAAACAGGCTGGACCTGTTTGGATGCCTGCAGTCACTTAGCCAGGCCCCAGCAATGCAAAGAAGGCCCGCGGGCCTGGCTTAGGTAGTACGCGAAATTCGGCCGAATTAGCTAAGCCAGGCTCGGTCTGCGCCTCCCGTGAACTCCCTCACCTCCCTCTGCCGCAACCTTTCCATCACCTCCGCCCACTACATCCCTTCCGTCTCCACCTACGGCCTCCGGCGAGCGCACGCGGCTGTCGGAGCACCCGCGCGGACCCACACTAGACCTTGGCGCTCCTGCACGCATGGGCGGCCACATGATGGATGCGCTCCCGGCAAGTCGGAAATCGCTCGCCCCGCAAAGCTCGCCTGCGTGACCGGTGACGATGCATAGCCCACGACGGCCTTTAGCGCGCTGCAGGCTCAGGCCCCATGGCGGCCGGTTAACGCAGCCATAGCTGACCTTAGATGAGGGCCACGGGCCACCGACCACGGCGGCGGTGACTGTGGGGCACTGCGCTTCACTGTGCCTTCTACTACTAGGACCGCTTCGATTGAGAGGATTGAGCAATGGCGACACAAAGAAATTCCATGAATCAGAAATTCAAATCACCTTTCTCTTGCCTAATTCAATCTGATTCATGGGCGATGCACAAGATCTTGCCGGGGAAATAAACGGTCAACATTGCTTGGTGATTTGTTTGATTTGATTTTGATCTTCAAGACAAGGGTAATCCGGAGCCTTTTTTTTCTTGTTTATTCATGTTCCTTTTCTGCTTCCTAGACTACACCGCCAGAGCCCAAAGCATTCTTGCAAAAACGGCTGTGCTAGTTCACTGCCGGCGCCTCCTCCATCACTCATTAGATGGACTGTTGCCGGAGCTGGCGGCCATTGGACCGGCGAGCCTGACTTGCTGTGGCAGTGTGACATGTGTGGAAGGAGTGCTGTAAGCTTACCCTTGAAAAGAGAAGGTGATTTTACACAGAGCAATGCATGCAACCAAACAAGCACGATTCTATACAGACTTAGCAGATGCATACAACCAAACATGATGTAGTTGTATAGCACTAGCCTGGCTTATGATCTAAGCCTGACCAAACTAGTACATGAACCAAACAGACCCTTAATGACTACTGGGTGCGCATGCACTCAAGCAAAATGTGAAAATAGTGGTTGCCCTCAATTTTTTTAGTTTTCTACCACTTGTGCGCCCCCACAGCATGAAGCGGTGCACCCCTCCCCCGCAAAATGTGAATTAGTGGTATTAGCATGGGTGTTACCAAAACTGACGATTATTCCAAAAGGGAAACCAAGCAAGGAACGGAGATACGGGTCTGGTTACACCTTTGAGTTTGGACGGAGGGTCGAACTCAAGGGCCTGGAGAAGCCTCAGCTCCAACTCCACCTGCGATTGCTCCTACCATACCAAAAACAACAGGAAACAATAAGTGAAATGATAACACGCCCCCTTCCTTGAGAAAGAGAAGAGGAGGAGAGGGGATAGAGGGACCTTAGGGAGAGACGAGGCAGAGGACGGCGGCGCTTGCACCGGGGAGTCAGGGGCGGACTCGACGTTGTCCATGCGGCAGGAATTTTGAACAAAAACCCGCACTGTCACCTGGTGCGCTGAGAAGAACAAAGGACAAAATCAATCCACGATCGGAGGGATCTCCACTCCAATAGACTCCTGCTGCAACACCGCTACACGAGACACCCGCTACACCGAGGTGGGAACGGCGGTTGGAGGATCCGGCTGAGAAAATAGGGGAAGTGGCGGTGGGGTGGGAGCCGGCGGCGGCGTGCCCATCGCGTTGGATTTGCCGAGGCCGGGTGCGTGCAGAAGAGACACCATCTTCCTACTCCGCCACGAAATTGCATGGCCCAGCACGGCCCATCTTCCGTAAGGAGTTCGGTCTATCTTTTTTGCTAGAATGCGGCCCATGTTTGTTTTTCTTCTTCTTCTTCTTCTTCTTCTTCTTCTTCTTCTTCTTCTTCTTCTTCTTCTTCTTCCCTTTACCTTTCTAAATCTTTGTGATTTTTTTTATGAAATACAGTACAGACGGAGACGTTAATATACACGCTCCACAATCACCCCCCTATAAACACATGCACGTGATCCTACCTCTATGAGCATCTCTAAGAAACTAAATCGGCAGATTCTCAATATTGACATCGTCCGTGTCATCGTAGTCATCTTCTTGTTGATGGGCATGTCACCTACCACCTACTAGCTA
This sequence comes from Panicum virgatum, assembly GCF_016808335.1. Classification (NCBI taxonomy): domain Eukaryota; kingdom Viridiplantae; phylum Streptophyta; class Magnoliopsida; order Poales; family Poaceae; genus Panicum; species Panicum virgatum. The sequence goes on along the minus strand of NC_053147.1, from coordinate 20,107,419 downwards.
AGCTATCATATTTCACACTCTGCTAATCCATTACAAACACCATTTAATAGATTGCCCCATTTTCAATGGTTTGTAATATTTTAATAAACACTTTTCAAACTTATGTTGATAGTTAAAGACTAGATTTAGGTTCACTTTTTTCTAATATTGTACCATTGTATGTAAAAATTTTAGACTACTCTATGAAATGGATCTTTTTACAAACTAAAAAGAATTTGTGTTTTATTTGTACTACTATTTCCGTGGATACTAGATTTGAAAAAAAAACAATATTTATGACTTGACAAGAAAGATGCATTTAAAATCAATCCCATATTCTCCTCTAGGTTCAGTCATCGCTAATTATGCACCAGTATCTCATGTCTGATATAAACCTCATCATGAATGTGCAATATATACGTGTACTATATCAGGCCTCCTCTAATAAGACCACCTTAGCTAACTCGTAGAAGTTCAACTCATCATTTTGCTTACATGGAAGAAAGAGAATGTAACGAGAGAGAAAGAGTACTATCTCATAAAAGTCTAACTCATCATTTTACTTACATGGAAGAAAGAGAATGTGAGAAGAGAGTGTACTATTCCTTTTTCAAGAGCTAGCTCCTGGAGAAAAAGTGGGCAGCATACTCTATCAATGTCGGGTCCAATGGGTAGCGATGTCGCTGGCTTTGGTTCAGTTGGCGGAGAGAGAAACGAGCAAAATTCTTCCACTAGTGAGTAACCTGAGCCTGAGCCTAGACAAATGGGTTGGATATTTCAAAGTAATATGCAAAATCTTACTATTACTAATTGGAGGTTTCTTTAGAGCCTTCACGTGAAGCCACCTAGGATCTTAGGTGGATACTCTGAAAAAAATAAAGAAATCCTATAAATTCTCACAAAATTCAGAAACATCCAGCCATCAATCCAACAACTCTAATTATAATAACCATCGGATCTGTTATCTTTCGCAATAAATTACACACCTCTGCCATTATGAAAATAGATTAAAGCAACCCCCTAAATATGTATCTAAATTACCCACCTCTGCCATTATAAAAAAATCTAAAATAACCCCCTAATCTTTGTATAAATTACCCACCTATGCCATTATAAAAATAATACAAATACCCCCCCTAAATTTGCACATAAATTATCCAATTATGTCATTATTATTACAAATTAAATTACTCATAAATCTGATTCTAAATTATATAATTACAATAATATATTAAAGTGCACCAATATAAATTCTAAAATTACTATTTCTTTCATTATTAATATATTATTTATATAAAAATACTACCCACGATATATGTCACCATATATTCATGTATGATGGAAGAGACAAGAACATCAATTCACAAATAAATAGTTTGACTAAACATATATTGAATACATATGGAGGTGCACAAAATGAAATCTATTGTAACTAAATAATGAAAATATATATTTTAGAGTATGTGATAAAATATTTAATAGATGAAACGGGCGTGAGATGGATAATTATAATTATTGATCTTATTTTTATATTAATTCTAATTAGCCCGTGCTACCGCACGGGTTGACAAACTGGTACACCTAATTAGTGGAACTGTGGAAATGATAATTGGATGTAACATACCACTTCGTAGTGTTGGAGGCAACTTTATCAAACGAGCCTTCAATTCTTGAAAATGGTATAAAATATCTCCATCTTTAATGCGAGCAAAAACATCTCGCTCAATATAGCATGTCATCCGATGATTTAACCAATTATTCCCTATCTTATTTTTCAACTCTGTCTTAATGATTTTCATAACTGAGACTAATTGCAAGAGAGACTAATTGGGAGGTAGAATAAAAAATTAACCTTTCTTCCTGTGGCTTGCTGCCTTCGATGCTGGTTGCTAGCCTGCCGATGCACGTGCTAGATGGTCACTGAGCGGAGCTGTGGAGGACGCCAGGCGCTGGCCGCTGGCCGCCTGGAGCCCTGGACGCCGAGCGGCTGGGGGATCCTAGCATGCCGCGCCGTGCGCCGCCGGCCGGGACGCCGCCCAGTCCTGCGATTGCCAGAGCGGTCGCCGACTCGCCGTCACGGACGCCGCGCGCCGTTGTCGCCGTTTGGAGCTGGAAGAGCCAAGAGGCCAACAGGGAGATGAGCAGGAGGCGGCGGCGCTGCGCTCGTTAGGTTAGGCGAGCGGGTGGTTGCTGCGAGCGCGTGCAGCTTGCCTTGCGGGTCGTTGGTGGGCTGCGAAACGAACTGGCCCACCTCATTCTATATAAATTCTCGTTGGACCGTAAAAAACTATAGAGGGTATAAGAGATTTTTTGGGCCGCGACTAGGGCCATGGTCCTAGTTGCCATAAACTCAAATCCGTCTCACACTTCGAATATTTGACCACGTACTATTAAATGTGGATAACTGACAAAACATATTCCACGACCTCTGGTGTAATCGTGAGACGAATCTAATGAATATAATTATGCCATGATTAAACAATATCGCGCTATAGTACAAAAATATCTAATGATGGATTAATTAGATTTAATAAATTCGCCTCGCGATTTTCAATCCATCCGTGTAATTAGTTTTACAATTAGTCTATATGTAATACTCCTAACTAGCGTTGTAAAAATTGCCAACATTTTTGGCAAAATTTCTTTGGCAACTAAACAGAACCTTAATGTAGTAACCAAATAAGAGAGCTCGGTACTGCGCAGCCAGACTTAGTCTGGCCATGGCTAACTCCCGACCAGGCTTCGGTTAAGCCAAGTAACCAATCACAATCTATAATCACTGTGTTTGTTTGGCTATGGCTGGTGACTGGTACTTATTTATTATGAAAGAACAATACTACTGACTGACTGGTAGCTGGTGGCTGGTGCTAATTTAATACGAGAGTATAATATTGTTGCCTGGTTGACTGACAAGCTAAACGAACACAGCGAGTGGCAAACTCATATATGTACCTTCTTATCCCCGAAAAAATCCGCGCGATGGCAGTGCTTCTCCCGTTTCAATCTATCATTGAATGACACGTGTAGCCATATAGCCGTGTTTTACTTTTTTACTGTTTTTTAAGAAACTTTTTAACTGCTGCTGACCTGGGTTGCTACGTTGTTGCAGACCATCAGTTTCGGGGCCGTCCATTCCGACGTCCTTATGGGTTTGACCTGCTGTGTCCACCGTCTGTGTCCTAGAATACCTTCTTATCCCCGAAGAAATCCGCGCGACGGCAGTGCTTCTCCCGTTTCAATCTATCATTGAATGACACGTGTAGCCATATAGCCGTGTTTTACTTTTTTACTGTTTTTTAAGAAACTTTTTAACTGCTGCTGACCTGGGTTGCTACGTTGTTGCAGACCATCAATTTCGGGGCCGTCCATTCCGACGTCCTCATGGGTTTGACCTGCTGTGTCCACCGTCTGTGTCCTAGAAAATTTTTGCCCAACAGTTGCTGGCCCAAAAGCCAGCCGCCACCATGATCAGAGATGTTTTTGAAAAGAGAAAAAAACCATTGCAACAAATTCATTACTTTAGATAAGCTTTCACATCGCTAACTTGCTCTTTAATGCATGGGGCAAATAATCTATTAAAATAATTATTTGGTTTAAATAGATCTTAAACGCATCACTAGCTTGCTCTTTTGATTAATACTCACTCTGTTACAAATTATTAGTCGTTTTAACTTTTTAGATACGTAGTTTTTGCTATATTTAAGTGCATAGTAAAATTAATGTATCTAGAAAAGCTAAAATGACAAATATTAAAGCAGGACAAAGTGTCGCTACAACAAGATCAAAGCTCTCCGTGAAGATTTGTTCCGCCGACCGACTATGAAGCTACTACCTCTTGCTACTATTCAAGAAGAAATATAAGAAATTGCTATAGTTATCACTTCTATCATACAAATTTATAGTATGGCAGATCGTCTACGTCATCTGCATCTTTCAGGCACTATAACTAGCATATTTACATATCTCAGTTAATTTAGTATTTCCAAATCATATAATTACTGCAATTTTATACTCCAGCATAGATTACTACCTCCATTTAATGTGTTGCATTTCTACAAGTGAATATCCTCACTTTTTTATTACTCCTATTGTGGTATAAAACAATAAATATCATGCTTAAATCAATATGGTAAAGATAATTCTCCAGACTTTAGAGAAGTTAGCATCATTCGTATAAGGGCGCGGCGAAGCGCACTGTTCATCCTAGCACTAACCGTTCAAAATCGATAGGAACTGAACCTAACCAAACTGGTTGGACCCGACCCCCGAAATTCAAGTTTCGTGATTTTTTACGGTTCAAACCGGTACTTGTCTCACCCGTTTGCCGACATAATCTTAGCCGCGACAATCATTCCATACCAAAAAAATAAAAAATAGAAAATAAAAAGTTTACCACTACTCAAGCCTTTCTAACTTTCTTTACTGCAGAAGGGGGCAGGTTATGCCATGCCCTGATGCCCACCATTAAAAAGAATCCTTGGGACGCAAAGCGGTCAAGCAGACAACCTGCATCCGAACGTTGAAACTCCTCAGGCGTCCGCAATTGCCGGTTTTGCCCCCGCCCATCGCCACCACCATCTCGATGCGAACGAGAGCCAAAAGCCAGCCAGGCCCCAAAAACACAGGTAGGGATGGCAATTGGACCGTGGATACGTGTACCCGCGGATTTCAGATCCGGTAAATGCGGGTGCGGATTTTAAATTCAATCCGTGGATGCACCTGCACCCGCACCACAATATGCAGGTGCGGCCGTGCGGGTTTAGAATTTCACCCGCGGATGAATCCGCACCCGCACCATACATAAATTCTGGCCCAGATAACCTTTAGGCCCAGCCCATTTATCCAACACATATATAGCTGGTTGTAACCCTAGCTCCCAGTCCAATCCCCCATTCCCTCGACCCCCACCCATCTCAGCCGCCAGGCAGGCAGGCAGCCCGCACGGGCGCACCGCGCCCGGCCGCAGCCGCTGGCCTGCTGCTTGCAGCCGCCCGCCGCCCCGCCCCCTCCCCATCCCGGCTCCTGGTCCTGGCGGCCGGCTGCCGGTGGTCCAGGCGGCGCTCTCGGTAGGCGCGGAGGCGCCAAGGCTCCAGGAGGCAAGCGCCCAGGCGGCACCGCGGCACTCTGCACTAGGCCGGCGCCCAGGAGGTCAGGCGGCCCTCGGCAGGCGCGCAGGCAGCATAAGCAATCTGATGTGGTGGTGCTGCATGCTGACCTGCTGGGAGTGTTGTCATAGTGCTGCTGAATTACTTGTGAACTTGAAAAAAATGACTGTACTGGTTATCTCTATGTGGCTATGTTGATTGTTCAATGTATTGTAACACTTAATTGTTAATTTGTGGTGCTACTACTGTGCTGAATTGTGATTTGTGACCTTGAACTTATAAATTTATTGTTAGCTTCATCTTATTACTATGCTGAATTGTGATTCTTATTATAGCTGTTGTCAAATCCGCGGATACCTGAAATCCGCCCGAAACCCGACGGGTGCGGGTGCAAAAATACACCTGCGGGTCTGCCTGCGGACGAATTTTGCCCAACCCCGCGAGTTTACCTGTGGGTGGGTTTTTGCCAAATCCGCACCGCATCCGCGGGTGCCGTCCCTAAGACTGACCACAGCGGATCGAGTAAATGGATGAGTAAAGCACGGAATTATACTGTAGCAAGCACTGTAGACAGAGTGGGAGGTGGGGTAGGGAATAGAGATGGGGGAGAGGATGCTCGATCCGCTGTGGTCAGTCTAAACACAGGGTCGCATCGGCTGATCGGCTCCCACATCTCCCATGCCATGACAAAGCAGGACAGCGCAGGCCAGGCCGCCGTTCGGCGTGCACGCACCCCCTCCGGGCCTCCTCCCTCTCTCTGGCCTCTGGGCTCTGGCTGACACAGGCACAGCGAAAGAGAACAGACGACGATGAGTCACCCCACTGACTGCCCTGGCAATGGTTTTGGCCGTGTTTGGTTAGTCCTAAAAAAATTTCATGAAAACTTTTTCGAATTTCGATCACTAATTAAAAATATTAAATAAAATCTAATTACAAAATCATTTTCACAACTATGGAACTGTAGCAATTATTATAACTATTAAGACTTCTGACCGTACAATTAGAGGATTATTTGGTATGGTTACTGTAGCATTACTGTAGTCAATTATGGTGGAATTTGGCTTATTCGATTCGTCTCGAAAAATTATATCCATCCGTAAAAAAATTTATAAATAAATTTTGTTTAGTACTCTATATATATATTTGTCTTTTTTTGAAAAAAATCACGAGGCTATCCAAACACGGCCAAAGCTTGCCAGCGAAATCGAGCCGTTGGCGTCCGGACACGGCCGGGCTTCCCGCCCAAAGGGGCACGGCACGGCGCGGCGCGGCACGGGCACCCACTCCGTCAGTCACAGGGGCGCGCTCGGTGGCGGTCGCAGGGGGGAAATGGGGAAAAAAATATTTGGGGCGCCGCTTCGGTGTGTGGTCGGTGCTCCGTTGATAAAAAGGGGTGACGCCCTCGGAGAGCTTGACGACGCTGCACACCACTCCCCACCCCGAGCTGTCCCCCCCCCCCCCCCCCCATTCCTTCCGCACCAGCTGCTCGCTCGCTCTAGAGTTCCCTCGCGGTCCGGTCCAGAGAGATCGAGCTCCTGCAGCCATGGCGGCTCCCCTGCTTCTCCTGCTGCTACTGGCCATGTTCGCAGGCTCAGGTGAGTGACCTCCGGATCTGTGCAGCTTAGCTAGCTCTCTGCTCGAAGCGCCGGGTGCCTTCGAGTTTTCTGCCCCCCTTTCTTCGGTGTTTGCCCCCGGACGATCTGTAGCATCCTGAAATATTTTGCTCTCGAGCTCCGAGCGTCGTGCTTCTTGAAGCCGTAGTTATTCGGCTCAGCTGCTATCTGGTTCTCCACACATTTGTTGGAGCCGGGGATTCTTAGGGACAAAAAGAAATCCGTTTATTTTCCGTTCTAGTCACTTACTTTCCTAGTAACATTGGTTCTTGGGCAAGTTGGATGCGCATGAAAATGGTTGGAATCCATGCATATCCACAGAGCTCTGATGCCCAACTGCAACCAGTTATGTAGAGATCTTTCGCCCCCAGCTAGTGTCAGATTTGAAGTAACCCTGCTCCTCTGCCCGCGCGCAGATGCGGCGTTCTGCGTGTGCAAGCCGGGCACCCCCGACGCGATGCTGCAGAAGGCGATCGACTACGCCTGCAGCAAGGGCGCCGACTGCGCCCAGACCACGCAGGGCGGGCCGTGCTACGGCAACGGCAACAAGGTGGCCGTCTGCTCCTACATCTGCAACAGCTACTTCCAGAGCAGGAGCTCCATGGGCGCCACCTGCGACTTCGGCGGCGTCGCCACCCTCACCGGCACCGACCCCAGCACCGGCACCTGCAAGTTCGCCTCCGGCCCCAGGTAAGACCGAACCGGCCTCCTCGCTTCCATCTCCGCCACCGATGCACATAGTAGTGTTAGGAATCTGGGAAGTCGAGTATCCTAAGCAGGACGCGGTATATTTGGCATACTTTAATGGGGTTATTGGCCTCAAAGTTTCAGATTCTGTACATGGGGAACGCACGGCCGTGCACAGTCAAGTCACACAGATGACATTAGTCTAAACTCAGGCCTTGAATAATGTTACACTCCAGTCACCAGGACACAAGAAGTAGTGCTGCTCGAGTACACGAGCTCGAATATCATGCAGCAAGTTGCAAGCTTGCAATGCCAACCAGTACACAAGAAGTAGTGCTGCTCGAGTACACGAGCTCGAATATCATGCAGCAAGTTGCAAGCTTGCAATGCCAAATCAGAACAAAAGAATTCTAAAAAGCGTCCAACTTTAGCCGCAGCAGCAGTGTATTGTTCCCGGCATCGAGTTCTTTGCCCATGTGAAAGTAAAGGGCATCTGAAACGGATCCTCCGGTCCGAGCTTTAAAGCAAGCCCGCTGGCCGGGGTCCCTCTCCGCCCCGCGTTAACCAAAGGACACTGAACCTGCTGGAGCCTGGACCCCAAGTGCACCGGTGTCGATGCATCCGCGGTTCATCCGTTTACTCGAAGAGCTCTCTTTTTGCCAAGCAAAGCATGCGGATATCCCCAGATTTTTCGGTGCACGATAGCTAATAAAGCGTGGCTCTTTCATGCGACTAACGTTTCCTGCTCTTGATTCGTGCTGCAGCAGCGTTGGCACCGGCGGCGGCGGCATGGGCACCGGCGGGGCAGGCGCCGGCACCGGCACCGGCGGCGGCATGGGCGCCGGCGCGGGCACAGGAGGAGCAGGCACCGGCGCTGGCACTGGAGCGGGCACTGGTGGCATGGGCGCGGGGACCGGGGCTGGCGCTGGCATCGGCACTGGAGCAGGCACGGGCACGGGGATCACGACCCCCGGGAGCAGCGCCCTGAGCCCACCGTTCGGCGGCACGGGCGCGTACGGCCCGGTAGGCCCCGACTACAACGGCGCCGCCGCCCCGATCGTGGCCGGGCGCCACGTCGCCGCCGCGCTTCTCCTTGCCGCCGCGGCGCCCCTCCTTTTCCGCTGAGCCGCCGGCGCGCGCTGCCATCCCTTGAAGAGGCAGCAGCGGGTTCCGCGGGCACGCCTGCCGGCGCCGCTTTGGCCGCTGCCGCGCGCGCCTTTCCGGGCCTGCTGGGTTTTGATCGACCACAAGCCATCGGTGTGGTAGCCGGATTGTAGCCACTGGCACGGGCTGCTACCACCATCCCAACTGACCTCGTGCTGGTGGCCGCCATGTGGTGCTCTGTACTGGTAGAGATCTAGGGGATTCTTTTGTAGTTCCGGACATACGTGTCGCCGTGTTCGCCCGTCCCTTCTTTTTTTTTCCTTTTTCTGGTTTGTTGCTATGCCCTGTTATGTCATGCTAGGCTGTGTTACTGTACTATGCTAGTTGTTCGTGGCGGCGGCCACTTTCCATGCTTGGGGTCTTCACTGGAACACTCTGCAAAGCAAGTGCGTCTCGTGTTGCACGTTTGGGCACGGCATGATCAGATTCAGCTCACATGTTGGGTGTTCACATGCCTAGCATTATGCGGCGCCGTTCATTGCCTAACACGCTGCGAAATCTGGGGTGCGCGCGTGGGGTTGGGGTAGAATCGTTGCCGATCTACTGGAGCCACCATGATGTTCCAGGTTGATCCCGTGGGGCGCTGGGGTCCTCTAGCGCGAGCCGGCGAGGGTTCTGGTCTTTCTGGCTTGGCTTGTCCCATCGGTGATGGGGCGACGTGGCCGGCGAGACATGCCGACACCGACACATCACACATGAGGCTCAGCTGATCTCTTCGGAATCCGCGACGGGGGACCATCGGCGACCTCTGCCCCGGCGCGACTGGATCCGCAGAGGCGGTGCCGGTGACCGTTGTCGCGGCCCAGACCGGCGGCGGGCGACCAGTCAAGGCGCGGTGGCGCGAAGTCGCGAACCGACGCGCGAGGCCGCGCCGGCGCAGCCGGCGTGCCGCGCCGCTGCGGCTGGCTGCTCGCGGTTAACGGCCGCCGGGCTCTGGCAGGGGCTCTGGACCTCTGGTCCGCAGCGGCAGCAGCTGGGGGGGGGGGGGGGGGGGAGGGGGGGGGTGCAGACGTGCAGTTGCCGTTGCGTGCGCGGTTGGTAGGTGGCGTGGCGCCGGGTGTCCGCTGTGGACTTGGATTCAGTGACATTGCTGGCGCCGGGTGTCCGCTGTGGACTTGGATTCAGTGACATTGCTATGGCATGTCACGGTGAAACATTGAGGCCATCCGGAGCGTGGAAGGAGCATCCAACGGTCTGCTGCGCATCCCACCCCTGGCTCCCTTTTCGGGAAAAAAAATTCTATGCAGCCGGGCTGCAAACTGCGTCCGCTGCAGTCCCTCTCTAGATTAGAGACACGCGTCCATGTATAATGATCCGGCGCTCGTGAGGCCCCGGCTCCCGGGCACGTTATATTCGGCTCATCCAGTGCCACGACGGCTCGCTCAGCTCCCTCTAACGAGTTTTCAAGCCAGCCAATAATTTCTATGATACATCACATCTGCATCTGCACCACACACCGACGGCCAATCAGGTATAGCCTTTAGAATCGATGGCAGCCTGTAGTGGTGTTCATACACGCCATGGTCCAATCGGGCATCAGGTATACACTGCACGTGAGCATCATCGATCAGTTGCGGGCTTGCGGCTGTCTCCGCTCCTCCTGAACACGGAGCTCACAGACCAAACTCTCATCTCAAATCTCAATTACGTAGAATTCGCATGCGCGTTACTAAACAAGAAGTGAATCAGGCAACCTACTAATGAACTTTATCAACTCTAGCTCCAAATAAAACCATGCATAGCAGGGTGACCAACAGCATCAAGGTCACGATGGTAGTGGACACGGTCACACGGAGCTTCTCATCAGGGCGGATGAGGCAGAGGTCCACCTCACAGATGTCCGCCGGACTAGGTTTCGACCTCACAACTCTAGGTGTTGCGTCAGAGGCGGCGAAGCAAGGCAATAGATGCAGAGAACGTGAGTCTAGGAGAGCAGATGCGAGTGCCGGCGTGCGGCTAGCGAGCTGAGCTCGAGCGAGGAGGAGCCGAACATCGCCTTCCTAATAACGCGCCTAGGAGACTAACGCCGGATTAGGTAGATAGACACGTGTCATAATGTATAGAGGAGCTGCACCGGGCGCAGTTTGCAGCCCGGCTGCACAGAATTATTTTCCCCGTTTTCAGACCCCCAGCATACCGTTTTGGCTCAGACTGCCGCCTAAACTCCTCTGTTTTGACCCCCGCGCCGCCGAATAGGCCCCCACAACTGCCGCCGCCGGAGTCAGCCGGAGTGCTGCCGCCGAAGTCCGCTGGGAGCGCCCCCGCTGGAGTCCGCCAAGAGCGCCGCCGTGCCCGTCGCCGCGCGTGGGAGGCGGGCGCGCCGGCCCTGCCGCCGCCCGCGGAGGCGCGCCCTCGCGCAGGTGGAGGCGTGCCGCCGGTGCTGGGAGAGATGGGCCGCTGCGAGAGGCCGCCGAGCGCGTCGAGGTGGCTGCGCTGGTCCTGATGCGGCGAGGTGCGAGCACGGCCGCCGGGACCGGAGAGGAGGAGACCGCCAAACGCGTGGAGGCCGGCATTCGGCATGTGGACTTGCAGGCATGTGCCATCGGCGGTGGCTCCTCCCTCCTCTCCAAGCCCGTCCTGCCCCGCCGCTTGTTGGTATTGCAGATGGATCACAAACTTCTGATTTCTTATCCACTATGGCTGTATTGATCAAAGCAGGGCCATCCAGTTCATTAATCTTGTCATCAAGCAAAGGGGATAGAGTGATTTGAGAATCATGTTCATCTAAGGTGCAACATTCTGAGTCTTGTTCTGTTTGAAAAGAAGTCCTCAAAGCAGAGGCTTCTAAATTGACTTCCACTGGGGCATCAACATCCATCTGCTCTACATTTTCAATAATAAAATAATGCGGAACAAGATCTTGTTTCACTTCAATAACGTTGCTTGAAGGGAAGCAGCATTGTTCATCAGTCTTCTCTTTATCCGGCAAAGGAGACCTATGAGAATCAACTTGGGACAACAGATGCTGTTCCTGTTGTAAATCCACTGGAACAGAGAGTACTAATTCAGCACTTCTATTATCACTGAAAGACATGTATGCTCCAAAAAAATTGTCTCACAACATTATCAACTCCTATTTGGCTGTTTTGATGCATCTATATTGGCTCAGTCAATTAAATTACAACATACATATATGGCTCGGTCATACATGAAACAATTGTGGGAAATTGACAACCAAAATACAATTACCGTGTGTTTGGTTGCGGGATCAATGGATTGGGTTGGATCCAACCCGGATTTTGGGGACGGAGCCGACCCATTCATTTGTTTGGTTGCACTTCTGATTTTAGGGACGGAGTGAACCCATTTCATGTTTGGTTGAAAGAATTGGGAATACGGGTTGGATGGCATGATAACACCGTTAATGAGGGTCCCACTTGCCACCAATGGACCCCACTTGTCAATCTCTCACCTTTTTTTCTAACCCTTATCTTCTTCCTCAGGGGGGCACCGCGCCCGGCCCCCTGCCCCGGCCGGCCCCCCTCCCGCGGCCTGCGCCCGACCCCCCGCCGAAGCCGACCGCCTGCGCCCAGCCCCCGCCGCCGGCCGGGCTGCGCGGCCCCTGCCGGCCGAGCTCGCCTCCTCTGACCGCGGTTGCAGAGCTCGCCGCCTCGCCCCGTCCCGGTAGCCGGAGGTCACCCGCCGCCGCCCCAGCTCCAGCGACCGGCCCTGCCCAGCCACGCGCCTGTTTCCACCCTCCTCCGCCGCCCCGCCCTCCTCCGCGACCGGCCCCGCGTGCGACCGAGCTCGCGCCGCCGGATCCGCGCGCCGCCAAAGCCCCGCCGCCGTCGCCCTGCCTCCGATGCCTGCCGACGACGCGCCGCAGCCCGGCCTCCGCCGCCCGCCGCCGTCGTCCAGCCGCAGACGCGCCGTTTCTGGTCGGGGCTCGAGCTCGCTCGCGCCGCTCCTGGTCGGGGCTCGAGCTCGCCTGCCGTGGCCTCCCAAGTCGAGCACGCGCGCGGCCTCCTACCCACCGGGTCCGCTCCTGCCCGCCGGCGCCCGCCGCGGCCTGCTGCCCGCCGGCGCGGTCGCGAACGAGGACCGAACGACGCTCACGGCGCTCCCAACGGAAGAAAAGGGGGTTCGCTCCGTCCGCCAGATTTCAGCGGACGGAACCTACCCGCATCTTACGCGAATATTCGCTTCTGGGTCGAACCCAACCCACCTCGGATTCCATCCAAATAGCCGTAGGGACGGGTCCAACCCAACCCACCTAGGGATGGCACCCGCGGATGTGGGTGCGGGTTTGATGAAAACCCGCCCGTAGGCTAACCCGCGAGGTTGGAAAAAACCCGCCCGCAGGTAGACCCGCGGGTGCATTTCTGCACCCACACCCGCACCCGCGGGTTTCGGGCGGGTTTCGCGTGCCCGCGGGTGTGACAAAAGATATAATAAAAATGCACAAATCCGTCAATTTAAATAGTCAAACATTACATTTCTATAAGTAATAAGGGCAAACTAACAACAAATTCCCAAATTCAAAGTATTAACGACAAACTAACAATAAATCTATAAATTTTTGTGCTCATTTTATAGTTAGGATAGTTGGAATAAGCCTTACCTAATCACGTTGGATTAGAGTTTCTTTGTTTGCGGATGGGTGCGGGTCCACCCGCGGGTGGAATCTCAAACCCGCACCCGCACCCGTCGGGTCTAAAATCCGCGGATACCCGCATCCGCGGGTGCGATTGCCATCCCTAAACCCACCTCACCCCAACCCTCCACCAAATCCGCAGGTGCGATTGCCATCCCTAAACCCACCTCACCCCAACCCTCCACCAAACACACGGTTACATAGTCTCACATGATTAGCTTCACATATGCCCACACAGTTATTAATACACACTGCTTCTACTTCATTATAATCTGTCACTGATGCAATTGGGACACCAGTAGAATAATCCCAGTTCAACACAAATATATGTAGTTCTTCACGGTTCCTTCCTCATGCTCAATGCTCAAATTCTTGACCATTACCATGTAGGAGAGCAGTCCTTGCATGGTCGCAGGGTCCAGAAGAGACGACAAGTGATCAGGCATCCTGAAGACCTGAAAATTCCAATTAGGAATCTGCATCGCAGGCTGTGGTGGCGACCGTCCTCCCCGCTCGCGCGACAGCGGCTCGCCCGTGTCCTGCTCTGCGCTTGCGGCGGCAGGGGCAGCACGGCCTCCTCCACGCGCTGGGCGGCCGCCCACCTCCACCCACTCGAAGGACAGCCCGCCGGCCGCCCGCCGGCCTCCACGCGCCTAGCGGCCCCCTTTCTCTCCGGTCGTGGCGGCAGGGCACGCCCGCCTCCCCACTCGCGGCGGCCTCCCACGGTGGCAGCCGGCGTCGCAGCGACCTCCCAGCGGACTCCGGCGGCAGCACTCCGGCTGACTCCGGCGGCGGCAGTTTTTTTTTTTTTGACATGGAAACGCATTCCATAATATTAAGGAGCTCCAGCAAGTCGGCGGAGACAAGATTACAAATAAAGTCCGGTGCGTGATCTAGCCATAAACTAGAATCAACGTCACCTGAATTAGCCCCATGAGCAGCTAGACAGTCAGCAACAAGTTACAGCTTCTATGGCATTTTGACACATTGCAGTTTACAAACTCAGAAAACATCCTACATTTAATTTCCCTGAATAACACACCCAAAGCGGAGAGGTCGTATTCCTGTGAAGTCAGCGCCGCCTTCATACAAGCGGGCATGAAGAGGATATCAGCATCAGTTCCGATCAGCACATTTTGCATTCCAAGGAAAGCAGCTATCTCCAAGCCTTTCATACAAGCGATACACTCGGCATGAAGAGCAGAGGATAAGCCAGTCAAAGCACCCGCCCCTGCTGCCAAGAAGACACCGTCATGGTCCCTAATGATGCATCCCCAGCCGCCCAATCCAGACCCCGGTAAATATGAGCCATCACAATTTATTTTGTAGAAGCCTGCCGGGGGAGGCTGCCATTTCAAATTCAAAGGCGGACCTATAGCAGGTGTTGTTTTCGGAAGCTTCTGCATGCTCATCAGATGATAGGCCACAGAGTTACACACCTCTTCAGTAGAGCTACATCCTTCCCCTTGGTTTGCCTTATTGTGAGCTGACCACCAGCACCATAGTAGCAACACAACCTTGATCTTGATTTCTTCATTGAGAGCTAGGATGGATCCAACGACCTCCAAAGCCGAAGCTTTGCTTTGCAGGAGTATTCTTATATCCTCTAGACACATACTCCTCCATACGTGCTTCACGTTTTTACATTTGAAAAAGAGGTGGCCACAATCTTCATCAAATCGGGAACACATGGGGCACAATGTATCAATTTTCACACCTCTTCTTGCTATATTTGCTCTGACAGGGTGACTGTTATGAGCTAACCTCCATAAGAACATTTTGATTTTGTTAGTTACATTCACATTCCATATAGACTTCCAAAAATTATCCCCATGCCTGCTAGTTGAGGATGATGCATCAGCATTATTGTGATAATCTCGCCGCCTTACTGCCAAAGCATATGCAGATTTCACAGAGAATTTTCCTTTTGGATCCCCATGCCATGCTACAGTATCCTCCATTCCTTCCTGGATTGGAATAGTTAGGATGTAACCTGCATCTTCTTGTAAGAA
Source organism: Panicum virgatum (assembly GCF_016808335.1). Classification (NCBI taxonomy): domain Eukaryota; kingdom Viridiplantae; phylum Streptophyta; class Magnoliopsida; order Poales; family Poaceae; genus Panicum; species Panicum virgatum. Next base: position 20,092,265 of record NC_053147.1, on the reverse strand, counting down.
GGTGTCACGGACCAAACGGTTATCCCAGCTTCCTGTGATGGGATCAATCAGATCAGCCACCTTGAGTAAAAGTGAGCCATTTCTTGGAGTGATGACCCTTCTCGTTTCCCCCTAGGAATCCATGGGTCAGCCCATATATTCACTTGACTTCCATCCCCGATTCTCCAAATTATTCCCTCCCTCAATAAATGTAGGCCTTTTAGCACACTGCGCCAAGTGTATGAAATGCCACTTTTTACTCTAGCTTCCAACACATTTGATGAGGGGAAGTATTTAGCTTTTAGGACCCGTGCACAGAGAGAGTCAGCTTGAGTTAGTAGACGCCACCCTTGTCTAGCCAGCATAGCCATATTAAAAGCATATAGATCTCTGAACCCCAGTCCTCCAATTGACTTTGACCTTGTTAATTTCTGCCACCCAATCCAATGAAACTTGTTCAATTTGTCTTGGTTGCTCCACCAATACTTCCCAATCATAGAACTCAGTTCATCACATAGGCCCTTTGTGAGATCAAAACAAGACATTGCGTATGTTGGAATCGCTTGTGCCACAGCCTTGATTAGGATTTCTTTTCCTGCCTTGGATAGAAGCTTCTCCTGCCACCCCTCCTGAATCTTTGCCCATACCTTTTGTTTGATATATTCAAAGGCAGATTTCCGACTTCCCGATATGGACCGGGAGCCCTAGGTACTTATCGTTACTAGCAATTTGGGTGATGCCTAATTCAGCCATCATTTGAGCCTTTACTGATGCAGGTGTATTCTTGCTGAAAATAGCCGCAGTTTTGTCCTTATTTATCACCTGACCTGAGGCGTTTTCATACAAAGCAAGGATCTGTTGCAGATGTGCAGCCCCTGAAACTGATGCCTTGATAAAAATCAGTGAGTCATCAGCGAAAAAAAGATGGCTGACACGAGGAGCGCCTGGACAGATCCTCACTCCTTCAATTTGCCCTCTTTTTTCAGCATCCTCCATAAGTGCAGAGAAAGTTTCAGCACAAATAATAAACAAGTATGGCGATAACGGGTCACCTTGCCGAAGCCCTCTTTGTGGTCGTATTGTTCGTGTAAAAGCCCCATTTACTCTAATTCTGTATGACACACTAGTAACACAGAGCATAACTAAATTGATCCACCTCTCCGAGAAACCCATCCTCCTCATGATCCTTTCCAGGAAAGACCATTCCACCCTATCATATGCTTTGCTCATGTCTAGTTTAAAAGCAGCTAAACCATATTTTCCTTCTCTTTTGTTTCGTAGGTGGTGAGTCATCTCATATGCAAGGAGGACATTGTCCGTTATAAGGTGTCTTGGCACAAATGCACTCTGTGATGGAGCAATAATCTCTAGCAGTATGGACTTGAGGCGGTTGGCTAGCACTTTGGCAATCAGCTTGTATAGCACATTGCAGAGGCTTATTGGGCGCAAATCTTTAACTCTTTCTGGGTTTTTTACCTTCGGAATTAGGACAATGATTGTATCGTTCCACCCCCTGGGCATTGGACCACCATTGAGTACTGTTAGCACCTCTTTCTTGACCTGCTCACCCACTATGGACCAGAATCTTTTATAGAATATTGAAGGGATTCCATCCGGGCCAGGGGCCTTGAGATCTCCTATGGATTGGAGAGCTTCCCAAATCTCCTCCTGAGAGAAAGGTTTAATTAGTATTGCGTTCATCTCTTCTGTAACGCGTGGTGAGATGGAGCGCAACACCTCAGCCGTAGTATGACCTGCAGAAGATAGAAACAGATTTTGATAATGGTTAGCAGAGGTAGAAGGGAGTAGGCTGCAGGAGTTTATTGCCGGCGGCGGCAGTTGTGGGGGGCTAGTCGGCGGCGCGGGGGTCAAAACAGAGGCCAAAACGGGATGCTGGGGTCTGAAAACGGAGCCTAGGGATGGGATGCGCAGTAGACCGTTGGATGCTCCTTCAACGCTCCAGATGACTTCAATGTTTCTCCGTGACATGCCATTGCAATGTCACTGAATCCAAGTCCGTCCGCTGTGCCGCCGGGCGACGCCATGCTTGCTCCAAGTAATTTTTCCTCACCGTCAGTGGGCGGTGGCCGGGGGCGCGACTATGCATCACTTCGGGTGATGGTTTCACAACCCAATCTGAAGGGCTCCAATGGCAATTATTTTTGTATTGATTTGGGTCGGCCCATTAGATGGTTTAACTATTGTTGATAGACATATTGCCAGCTAATCAAAGGATGCATGCAGGAAAAGATACGATGCTCACATCAGCCACATGCACACATATTTGGTAAAAAAAGCTATAAATATTAAACCGAGCATCTATATTAAATTTAGATTTCATCATTATCTTTTTCATGACAAGATCTTCAAAACAAGACCACACTTGCCTATATTTGCACAATATTTAAAAAATCATTTTTTAATACTAAATAATTAGTTTCGAATACCGCGAACAAATAATTTAACAACACGAACAAATAATTATTTTTACGAACAAATTTTTTTACACATAACGGACAAATAATAATGTAGAATGAACAAAATATTAAACATCACGAACAAATAAGCTAATATGGCAGAACAATTTAATCTATAGAGTGAACAAATAAATTATACGTCTCGAACTTTTATATTATGACAGAGAGTAATAGAAATATATCAAAGAAATATAAGAAGAACAGGTAAAAAGAATGGAATAAAATCAAAGAAATAAAATATAGAATAGAATAAGAATACACGAGAAGAAAAAAAGTAAAAACTAGTTTAAAAGGAAAAGGATAAATTAAGATAAGAATACAAAAGGAAAATAAGTATAAATAAATGGAGAAAAAGACATAATTTTTATAAATATAGGCTTAGAATAAAATAATAGAATGAGAAAAAAAATAACGATGGAAAGAAAATTGTACATAAAAATCTAATGGTATGAATATATAGTACAAAGAGTTGTACTGTCTCTCTACCATCCTAGCTACTCACTAGTCCGCTAGCAGAAACATTAGGAAGCAAACTCCGTAGCAACCTAGCAGATTGTATTGGACCCACAACGTTAGTAACAAAAATCCCATCATCCAGCACCACATGAGCTATTGTGTTCAACTAAAAGAAGTTAATATACAAAGGAAAAAGAAAAATAAAATAGAAAGAAAAAAGGAAAAAAAAGAAAATTAGAACCCAAAAGAAATAGACGAAAGAAAAGAAAAACAGTAATAAAAAGATGCACCTCAACTTTTGGGTAGCAAACACCATGTGTGTTAATTACGCGACCAGCGGCCACATGCTGCTGCGGCTAATAGGTCGCTAGTTGCATATTGCCTATCTCACGTATGTAATCACGATAGGCAGCCCAGCTAGTATGTCAGAACTATAATTTTTATATTGGGCCGATTCGCTCCACCGAGACTACACGATGGATACAAAATTTGTACCACAAGCGATGCATAGTCTTTCCGGGTGGCCGGTGGCACCGTTCCGAGCTGCTCGAGCGTTCAACCACGGCGGTCGATGAGCCGGCCGGAAAAGCAGCAGCCTTGTGGTGTGGGGCCTATGCTAGCCGGCTACTGGTTGAGGGTGGTGGATCTCCCGAAGTCCGAGAGATGCGCTAACTCTCTGATCGTGTGGGCGGCCCACAAATACAGAATGGGCTACGTGCATACATAGAAACCCTGACCGACCCTGAACACACAAAGCCCATACGTATAAACAACATTGAAGTGCCCTGTTTCCGGCCCGCTAAGTATTATTTTCGCGGGCCGACCGGCCTAAAAGGTTTGGACAATTACGGCATGGCGAAATCTGTAGCAGTTTTCTTTTTTTTCTCGAAATGAAAACCTACATTTTGCATTATGCTCCTTCTGTTTAGTATGCGAGCATTTTATTTCCTGAAAAGCTAGGGGGCGGTCGAGTGTTTGAGCCTCTCGAGCACTTGTTTTCGTAGAGCAGTCCCAACCTTATTCAACTCAGTTGGTTTTTATAGCATTAAATATGTTGTCATATAAGCAAAAAACTGAGGTGGCAGCAAAGTTAATAATGATAGAAGATAAAATATGAAGAAACCAGGTTTCAGGCAAATTTCAGTGGGAGTGTTATAAGAGTATCATGGACATTAAATTTGCTAACATATGCCAATAGTATGAGGAGAGAGAAGAGATGAGTGTCATGAAATGTGAGAGGAGTGTCATCACCATGACACTCCGCTAGCACAGTTCTCAAATTTCTAGTCTTGGTAATTGTGTCGATGACACTCCCACTTAGGCTAATCCCAATGGAGTGTTTCATATTGATGTTTCCAAGATAGCCACATAAGCAACTAAGAAATAAAATGGTATTTAAAACCAACTCTACAATGCATAATTTCATAGCACAGTTTCATAGGCTCCAAGTAGCATTTAATTTTATGACTGAACAAGAGTTGGTATCTGTGTAGACATGGTTTTATCTAGATAAAACTGATTTCCTCTCTCTTCTTAAATTGATGTCATGTCATCAAAAAATCCTATGTAGCATGCTATTTAATGAGAATGAAACCCTATGAAACTTCCCACTGGGAATGACCTTAGAGCATGTATTATGGTGGGCTAAAAGCAAGCTAAATGCTGAGGTGGAGGAGAAAGAGGGGAAGTGGGTTGTTAGCTTACAGCCAGTTTCGACACAAGAACCAAAACATTTTGTGAGATAGATAAGTGGGCCATGTATTTATGATGGAGAGCTAAACTATTATACTAGTGGGCTGAGAGATGAGGTACAAAGATTCTTACACCCAGCAGCAGGCTAAATCATTAGCCTTGCTCTTAGACTGGCTTCATGCAAGAAATTATGTCTACATGAAAATCAAGACAAAAAGAGAGGGGATTGGAGATGAATAGGAGAGAGAAGAGATATGATTGGATATTAATTTATTTTGAAGAAACTATCCGTTGCAGGTATAGTTTCTGTGAGTAGTGTCTATATGACATGGTAATTATAGAAATTACTAGTGATTTCTTGGGTTGGGAATGGCCTCAATAGCAGGACGTGTCATCGATTTCTGCTTTGTTCAACTTCTAATTGGGTGACGGCTCTGACGAGTCTTCAACATCAATTACCCGCAAAAAAAAAAAAGTCTTCAACATCAATTGCCTCATGCATTGGGATTTGGCGCAAAAAAAATGTGTCCCAAAATAAATGCATATTTAGATATGAGATAAACTAAGTCTAGTTTTTTCTCTCTTCCTAAAAAGCAATGATTACACATTTCATTACACTTTTATATAAGTATCTATGTAATTTCTCAACAACATTGATCTCTTGACCTCAAATCTAGAAGTGAACTTATTTTGGACAGAGAGTACTTCTATAATCAACTATATTAATATGACACATCGATAAGATACTACCAACAACTGCTTAAATTATTAACTGTACTCATAAGAAGAGGACGTGGGAGGAAGTTAAGCGCGTTTGACTTCCTAGCCATATAGAGCGGTGCGACGAGAGGTAAGCGTGGGCATCATGTCTTCTTTATAATTCAAAATAAATAAAAAATATTAATATTCTGCTTTTCAAAATGCCTTTTTAAAAAAAATAGCAAAAGGTACATTTCGTTCATAGGAGCGTCTCCGGGAGACTCTTTATATCTTTTCCAGTTTACATGAATAGAGATTTTGGTGAGAAAATATCATCCAACAACCTCTTCAATTTGATATCTAAATATAGACATGCTCTATTCTAATTTCTCGCCATCCAAAGATGGTGAGCGAAAATGACTCTCTAGACTACATGCAAGATATAAAAAAGCTGTTGGAAACTACAAGAATATAAAAATGATTTTTACTCGAATGACTATCTAAATGATGATTTAGAGAGTAGATTTTAGAAAGCCTCTTGGAGATGCTCCATTGGCACTAAAAGCTCATCTGTTCTTCAGAGTTTCATCAGCGCTCGTGTTCCGTGAGCACTAGTGCTGGAATCAGGTCTCGGCATTCTCGATTAAAATCCAAACCTATAGTGCGTGTGAGGCGAATCGATTTCTGAACTCCAAAATTGTTCTAACTCGAAAACATTATATTCCAGTTGCACGCTTGGGCCCGGATCGCGAAATATGAAAATACTCCTCGCAGAGCCAGTAACCCAACAGTGGCTGTCGCAGCGAAGCAATCTGTACGTGCTCCCATAACCTGAGCCGTCGATCCCCTGCACCAGCCAGGATTAACCGAACCGTCGGTAACCGGTCCGGTTTGACCGGTTACCGGTCAAACTGGTCTGGTCCGGTTTCGGTTCGGTCCGGTATGAAACTGGTCCAAATTCAAAATTTAAATTTGAATTCAAAAAAATGAAAAAATCTTAAAAAAATTCCTAAAAATACTTCAAGATGCAACGAATCCAATGGTGTCAAATTTTCTCCAAAATTCATTCGTTTAACATACTTTTTAGGCATTTAAAGTTAAAACAAAAAAGAAAAAGAAAAAAATGAGACGACCCATTAAGGCCCACTTGATAAACCGGTCTAACCGGCCGGTAAACCAGTCAAACCGGTCTAACCGGCCGGTATACCGGTCCAAAATGGTTACGCATGCGATTTTAAATTTGGATTTGAATTCAAACCGGTCAAACCGGCCGGTAAACCGGTCAAACCGACCGGTAAACCGGTATAACCGACCGGTATACCGGTACGAACCAGTTGAACTGAGTTTTTTGAATTCAAATTTGAATTTGACCGGTTTCTACCGGTAACCGGCCAAACCGGTCCGGTAAACCGGAACCGGTGGCCGGCAGTTACCGGTTAGGTGTCGGATACGTTAACCGTGGCACCAGCACCATGCCGCTGCGCTTAGTGCTTAGCCCCGTCGTGTCTTGTCCCTTGACCCCTCCCGATGCGACCACTCCTTAACGACCCGAACGATTTGACCCGACGTCGAAAGGTGTCGGGTCGCTTTGCCACACCGGACTCGCGCCTTCACTTCCTCGTCCCATGCGCGATCGGCGCAGGCCCGTAGGTTGGTGATGGTGCGTCGTACTACGCGGTACGCACGGGCTGCTCCCCGCGCCCGGCGGCAGCGGCGGCAGGGCAGGTACGTACGGCATGGGCTCCGCCGCTCTACGGTCTTGTCACTGGTGCTCGGCATGTGAGGTGGCCGCCGGGACGGGGTGGCGCCTTTGCATGCGGCGGCTTTGCCGCCGTCGCCCTCCGCGGCCTCGTCTCGACGCCCTTGTCCCGTGTCCTTTTCTGCGGGCGGGCGCGCACTGCGGGATCGAGTGGCCGTCCCTGTCGCGCCCCCGACCGGCTGCCGGCGGCGTACGCGCGCGGCGGGCCATGGCGCCGCGCGCGGCCACCCGCTGGTCGCCGATGATGCCGCGACGGCCGCCCTTGTACCGGCGGTACGGTGGGCCAAGATCGATATCCCGCAGCGGCTGTGCTACACGACGCCGCCGTCGTCGACGCACTGCATGCTATGCTGCGGCAATTTGTGGCTCGGTAGCTAGAGGTTGGAGGAATCTTACGCGTAGACCTTTGCATTGGCACCTCGAGATCTCTTATCGCGGATCGGGGATGGGCTCCATCACCGTACCCCATGGCGCACGCGACCGATTGCTCCAGGGATTCGTCGTGGCGTCGCGGCGACCTATCGATCTTGCGCCGCGTTCGGTCGCTCCCAACGCGCGCGCGCGCGCGGGGCAAAGCTGGGGCCGATCCGATCCTCCGATCCGGCCGCCGCGCGCGCACGCGACGGGTGGTAGCGCTGGCTTTTGGAATAACGTAGCCGTGCAAAAGGGGCGGCGTCGCGACAAGCAGGACGGAACAAGGCGGCGTGGGCGCTGGCCCCTGGCCTTTTGCTGTTGTGCGTGCCAATGCGGAAGTGCACCAGGCATCCAGCCGCGGCCGGCTCGTCTGCCCGGCCGGGTGCCGCTCCGGCTGGCACCGCCGGTCCGTGTCGTCCGCGCGCGCGGACGTGCATGTCGCGGACCGACTGGTCGATCGATCTCGCGGGGGGACATCGACAACGGACACGCATGTCGTCCACGCTGCGCACAGGCGTTTTGCACTTTTGTGTTTAGTTTACTCGGTGTGTTTAATTTCTCAGGCATCCACAGCACGCACTTCGTCATGCTGTTTCCACTCCAGCTTGCCCCAGCGGGCGCTGCCATGCTAACTTGTCAAGTTCAGGTGTCTTCTGGCATCATCGTAGCACTGCACCACTTCTAAGTTGACAGGGTCAGAAGACGAGCCATGGTTTCGGAGAAGATGAACAACTTTGGTAGCGTATGGGAATGAGGTATTTCGAGTCTGAATGAGAGGGGGAGGGGAGAAACTATTCATGCAAGCTAGAGCATCTCTCCTGGAGAAAGAGAAGGTTAATCTTGTTTCTAGCAGCATGACGAAATCATCAATAACCTATACTAAAGCGCCAGGATTCGGCGCGCTCTCGTGAGCCGTGGCCCCACGGGGGGCGGAGGTACTGTTCATACGGGCCCGGGAGCACTGTTCATGTAGTCCCCGGGGGTACTGTTCATAATAGAAAATAATAAAGCTACTGTTTATGTGGGCCAGGTACTGTTCATAATTAAAAAATAATTTATAATAATTTATAATATAAAACTAAACCATGTGGGACCCACATGTTTAAATGTTTAGTTATTTTTTATACACAAAAATAATAAAAAAATTTATATACTATATTTATCCTCTATTATTTATTGGATTTTGTTTTCACTTCGTGAACTCGCAAAATATAATTGAGTCATCCATTCATTTCTAATCTTATCATTTTTTCTATCAAATAAAATTACTAAACTTATCTTTAACCCTACCAAAATCAATAATACATGTAAATCACTCCACCTACCGTACCTACTAACATAAAACAAAAAATTATTAAAAATATATATATCCATACATTTAGCGTGCTCTCGGACTTTAAACTACTATACCTATATCCTGTAACTTTCAGACTTCATCCAATACATCAACACATTGTTAAAATATATCAACACGATATTACTTTAACTGTAGCACACGATACATCAACACGTTGTTAAAATACATCAATACGATATTGCTTTAACTGTAGCACATGATAATATATTTCTATTATTATTTTAGATCAAACATTTTGATACAGGCGTGCAAAGCGCGCCAACCTGCCTAGTTAAAGCTAACCGGCCGGTCCGTGCCGCAACGCTGGAAACATCAGGGCCGTGTTTGGTAAATTTCGCACACGTTTCCCGAGAAAAGAATCTCGCATGTATGGAGTACTAAATGAAGTCTATTTGCAAAACATTTTTAGGAATAAGTATAATTTTTCGAGACGAATCTAATGACGGTAATTAATTGATGATTTGCTACAGTAATCATCCTCTAGTCACGCGGTCAAAGTCCTCATTAGATTCGTCTCGCGATTTACACGGAGGGTTGTGGAGGTGATTTTATAATTAGACTTTATTTAATACTCGTAATCAGTGGTTAAAGTAGGGTGAAAAAATTTTCACCCTACAACCAAACACGGCCCAGATCGGAATGAGTATTAGGGCGGGGGGAGACGCGACGTACGCTGTTGGACAGGTGATGGATGGGAAGGAGTAATAGGTCCTCGTTTTGTTCACGCTCGCTATTCCATTCTACAAGAAAATCTTCTATGCATGAAGTAGTAAATAAAGTCAATTTGTAAAACTTTTTCAGGGATGAGTGTAATTTTTCGCGACGAATCTAATGACAATAATTAATCGATAATTTGCTACAGTGATGCTATAGTAACCATCTTCTAATCGCGCGGTCAAAGGTCTCATTAGATTTTTCAGGGTCACTAGCGCGGGGTTCTGGCGTTGATTTTGTAAACTAGTTTTGTTTGACATCATAATTAATGGTTAAAGTGTCACTATTTACTGGGCTACAGAGGCACTCACGCCTACGCCTCGGATTCACTCACTCCGGGAAAGGGAAAAGCCTGGCCGAGAGCAGCGACCAAAGAAAGGCTGCTGGAGCCGAACGCCTTATGAACCGCCAGTCACCGATTACTGCTCAGACAAATCAGGTGGGGGTGGGGCGCGAGAGAAAAAAAAAAGCTGAAAACAAAATGACAGTTTGAAGTTGGAACCACAGCAAACTGCATGCGTGGTAAATTCTGACGAGCCCGGCCGGTGGCGAAGTTATCCGGACCCCGCCCCGGCGGTGAACTCCTGGTGCTGCGCGGCGCAGCCCGGTGCCTCCCCGGCGTGGCCGCAGACGCCGCCGCAGCGGCGCGTACGCGTACGTACCCGTCGTACCACCACCATACACTCTCACCGCGGCAGCGGCTGCGAGTAGGGTTGAAAACGGACGGAAATATTCCCATTTCAATTCGTTTCGTTTTCTATTTTTGTCCGTCCGTTTTTGTATTTGTGGGATTCCGTTTTCGTATTTACAGAAGTGGAAATAAGGTTTCTCTGTCCGTTTCCGAGAAATCTCGTTTTTACATGGAATTGGCCCATATTTATTCTGTTTTTCATCTCGTTTTTAATCTACATAAGATATGTCTAAAAATTGATATGTTCAAAAACATACCAATCACTAAGTATGTATGTTAACATTTTAACACATGGCATACTAGTAAATATTGGACTAATAACTTCGTACGTGTATATTATTTTGTGACTTTGTTAATGTATACTCGAGAATATTTGATCGCGTTATTCTTTTCGGTTTAACGTCCGTATTAGTTTGTTTCCGTACTTCCGCGTAACCCGATTCCGTTTCCGTACCTGTATTTTCCGAATCCGATCCCATTTCCGCCAAAAAATATAGAAACAGAAGTAAAAATGAGGTTTTTCCGTCCGTTTTCATGGCTAGCCGCGAGAGGAGAGACTAATCCCAGCGGCCGTTTTACTGTGCAGCTAGCCCCAGTAACTCGATCGTCGAGTTCGTGTACTGCCCGACGAAAAGATACGTTGCCGCCGCTTGGGGCGGCATCCTCACTGGACCTGCCGCGCGCAGCCCTCGCTGCCGCCGCAGATGGTGGCCGCGCCAGACCGGATTAATTCGCGGCAGGGCCGCTGGGGCGCGCCCGCGCCCGCGCAGGGAGGAACTCTGGACGTACGCACGCAGGCACGCAGGCGCGGTGAGGACCGGCCGTGAGAACCGGGGAGCGAGAGGAAACCTTGGGGAGGAACGGCCGGAGCGCGGAGGCCGGGGGGATCCGCGTGCGGTGTGCCATTCGGTTTTTCTTGCGTTGGTTCTGCAGGGGTTTGGGTCGAGGGGGGAACGGAACGGATCTGCCGGCCGGCGGAATGGCGGCGAGGGTCATCGTTGCCGGAGGATCGCTAGCGACCACTACTACAGAAGTTCTTTTTCCAGACCATTTATTCCGGTTATATTTGGACCTGAGATAAAAGGTGGCTTTTGTTCCGGATCCAACAGCTAGCCGGGCCAACGTGGGGGACAGGGGCTTTTTGTCCCGGGTGGAGCCACCAATCCGGACAAAAGGGGACCTTTTGTCCCGGTTGGTGGCTCCACCCGGGACAAAAGGTCCAACTCTTTTATCCCTTTTTGTCCCGGTTGGTTTTACCAATTCGGACAAAAGGCCCCTCCACGTGATAATTCAAAAGAAAATTATTCTATACTGAGGCCCTGTTTAGATCTTTACATGTTTTTGCAAAAAAGCCGTAAACGCATTAAAGTGAAATGGAATCTTGCTAATTTGAAGTACTAAATGAAGTCTATTTACAAAACTTTTTGCATGGATGAGCTGTAAATCGCGAGACGATTCTAATGAGCCTACTTAATTCATGATTTGCAACAGTGATGCTACAGTACCATCCGCTAATTATTGATTAAACATGAATTAATTAGCATCATTAGATTCGTCTCGCGATTTACAACCCATCTATGCAAAAAGTTTTGCAAATAGACTTCATTTAGTATTTCAAATGCCCTCTTTACATCTTTACACAATTTTGCAAAATGAACTAAACACCCCCTGAGTCACATGTACTAATTCAGTGAGTTGTCAAGAAAACCATGCGCTAGTCAAGAGGTCTTAGGATCGAATCCCGTGGTGTGCAAAAACAATTTTAACGTCAGGCGCCTTTTCTTGGGATCGAATCCCGTGGTGCGCAATTTTTTTTTAACGTCAGGCAACTTTTGTCCCGGTTCTGCCACCCGGGACAAATGTCTCAGAAGGCTTTTGTCCCGGAAGTCTTGTCCCGGTTTCAAAACCGGGACAAAAACCAGTTTGGAATCGGGACAAAAGGCTGAATTAGTAGTGGATTGTACCCTACACGGGCGGGCGCGTATTTAAGCGGCCGGCCGGGGCCGGCGGCCAGCTTGTTGTTAGTTCACAGTTCACTGGCGTAGCTACGAGCTACTACTGCGCCCCTGGGATCGGCACCGCTTGCTTGGGTTAAAGCCTTCAGGATGTGTTTAGTTCACTTTGTATTTTGTGTTGTTGCGTTTTTCAATGGAATCTTCAATATTTGAAGTATTAAATGTAGACTAATCATAAAACTAATTACAGATCTTGTCTGTAAACTACGAGACGAATCTAATGAGCCTAATTAGAGGATCATTAGAGCATGTTTACTGCAGTATTATTGTAGCAATTTAGTGCCTAATCACGCCCTAATTAGGCTCATTAGATTCGTCTCGCGATTTATAGTCCATTTATATAATGCGATTTATTTTTTATTACATTTAGTACACCATGCAAGCGATTTACAAAAATTTTGCGTTTTGCCTTTTGGGATTTTGGGCCTGTTTGGCAAGGCTCCGGCTCCTTAAAAAACGACTCCGGCTCCCGCTTTTTCAGTGGAGCGGCTTCTCTGATGGAGCTGGAGCCGTTTTGTAAAATGTTTTGCAAAACAGCTCCACTTTACTTTTTTAAATGGATTGAAGAGGTCAAGTGACCAATATACCTTTAGCTTAGCTATTTGACGTGTTTGTGCATCTATGTTTACACTAAGTTTACAATTCTAAATCATATGAAAATAAATAAATATCCATGACCGTGTTTTTATATTTTCTATTTTCCATCCTATTTCTTTTTCTTATTTTTCTTTCCTCCTTATCCGTTCCACTATCCATCGGTCCAATCCATCCCTAGGCTCCCGGTGTTGCTGTTCTCGCAGCTTCCCACCGCCTGACCCCAGCAGTAGCCTGTCGCGCCTCCAGCTCTTGCCGCTTGGAGCAGGAGCGCCAGGAGCAGCGCCTCGACCTCCTACAGCCGCCCACCGTGCCTCGGCCTCCCGCCCGCCGCGCCTCGGCCTCCCGCCCGCCGCGCCTCGATCTCCCGCTGCCGCGCGACCTCGATCTCCAGCAGTCGGCCGCCGGTCGCCACCCGCCGCTGCTCGGGCTCGCGAGTGGAGCGCGCAACGAGGGGGGGGCGTGCTGGAGACGAACACGGGGGCAAAGATGGTAGACCTGCGGTGGAGCCGGACGGAGCTACAGAACCGTGGCTCCTCCTCCGTCTTTGGGCTCCAGAGAGCGGGTTTCCATGGGCTTCTCCGATGGAGCCGCCTTCCCGCATCCCGTTTGGCAGGGCTCCGCGTGGAGCCGGAGCCGGAGCCATGTCAAACAGGACCTAAAACACGACCTCAGCTCCATCCGCTGCTCCCGCCTCCCCAGTAGGCCAGTGCAGCGCAGGACACACAGGACCACCGCCTCCTTTCGCAGCTACGCCGGGGGCTACCGGCTATGGCTGCCTGCCAGCCTCCCCCCTTCTCTCTCTCTCGCAGTCTCTGTCCGTCTGTCCCTGAGTGAAGGGGAGGGCCGGGACAGGGACAGCCAGCCTGCCTCGCATGTCTTTTAGCGCAGTCGCTGCCCATGATGCAGCCCTGTCAGTGCAGGTGCCCCAGCAAGGGTCCTACACGATACGTGTATGCTGTCATGCTGAGGTGCGATCCGAGCTCGCCCCCTCCCTCCCTCGCTCTTCCTCGCTCGCTCATCAGTATTTGCTCCATATGACCATATGGGGATTGGTCCAGGAATCCTTCAATTCACATCGACCGCTCGCCAACCAGGAGGGATCGGCAGCAAGCATAGGCAGGCAGCACCCGACCGATCAACTCGCATCGCATCGCAGCTACCACACTCCTATTCCATCCATGCGTCGTCGGCGTCGCGGGGGCTACCGTCTACAGGAGTTGGTGCCGGCCACCGCGTGCTACTGCTGACATGACACTTGACACGCGAGCGCGTAGGCCGCCGCGCCGCCAGCGCCCAGCGGGGGCGCGGATCCGAGTTAATAATCGAGCGCAGGCTAGCTGCTGGGCTGGCCCTACATGCAGGCCGGCCGGCCGCCGGGTAACTTGAGATCGATCGACGAGAGTAAAGGTGAATCCGTGCGGTAGAGTTCGATCAGGGGCGGCTCCACGATTATCAAGAGTGACCGATCGATTTTTTACCTTGGATTTTTTACAGGCCGGGTCCGCGGCCGTGGATTGTCACCCTCGGTCGTACTGGGATGGTGAAACTGATGCAAAGGATCTTGCGAGTACCGGGATGGGATCCGGCCGTGAACTGTCAATTGTCCTGATGAGATGGAGCGAGGAAGAAACCGATGGATGTGCCTCCGTGTCGTTTGTCTCTGGAGTGGTAGATAGTAGATAGTAGCCGCATTAATGTTTTCGAGGCTTAACCACCGAAAACGATGGTGATGGGCCCGGGCCAATGGGTAAAAAGGGAACGTTTCAAACATGCATGGAGGTCGATCTGGATGCTGGATGGATAGGATGCATACGGCGAAGATCGGTATCCATCGGTTGTGGCCGGCCGGCCGGCCTAGAGTAGTGGGAGATGGGCGGGCTTGTCGCCACGCTGTCAGCTGATCAGAGAGTCAGAGAGGGGTGCCGGATGGCGGTGACAGGGGGTAGCTTTAGCGTATGGCCGGGTCGATCTGTGGGTGTTATGTTGCAGTGAACCAGTGGTAATGCTGCATGCAGCGCAGTGCAGCCGTCCCAATGGAGCTAGGAGCATGCATGGATGATGGGCGCCAAGAATATTCCTGCTCGACTTTTCTTCGTGGGTAACTGCCTGCAAAACGGGGGAATGATGGAGCCAGGAAATTCGTTCGCACACAAGAAGCATGCATGATACTGTATTGTATAATTATTGCTGAATTTGGTATCCAGTAATTCAGCTTTCTGATGCCCCTGTCAGAAAAAAAAATCAGCTTTCATGCATGTGTACAATTCACTTCACACATGACACGGTGATCTGATTAAGCTGTGTTCTTGACGTCTGCTCAGAATGCACAGCCATATACACAGACCGTCAGCGCTTCTACCTGGGCTTGCATACTAGCTTCAGGTGCTGTGCCTATGCATGTGTGCTATTAAGCATTTCCAGAGTGAAGATGTATGCAGGGGATGGGAAAATATATCCTTTGATTTTTGACTGAGGATTTGATGGGGAGATCTGGGGCTTGGGATTGTGGTCATGATGGTGGCGCGGTCTCTCTCTTCTGGTTCACCCGGATTATGGGGTAATCTTACAAAAGGATAAAAAGTCTCGCTGCAGGCAAAACGGTGGTCCTCTCCCGGGCTGGTTATTGGATGCCCAAAAGAAAGCGCGCATGCATGGTCCCTGCCCTATATGAAGTAGCCTCCTAGGTTCTGGTGCGCAAGGACATGCAAAGCTTGGTCGCATATATGCTGCCATGCTGGTACAGAAAACATTGTGAAAGACATTGTATGTGTGCCTGTAATAAATTTGGCCCGCGCATTTGCACAGTTCTAATATTAAAAATTCAAAAATTTACATATTGTTGTATTCTTACTTAAAATTATACTTTTTTACCATACATCACCCAGTTTATTATCGTAAATTATGTCTTATTATTGGTTAAAACAATTCAAATATGACCTACCTATAATAACAATTTGATTTGTTGAGCTTTAATAATATTATGTGTATAATATTTTTATTTTCGTTTTATCTTGATTGATTGTTGTTAGCTTTAGTTTTTATCAATAGTATATGTTTGTAACTAATACATAGCTAAATGATATTTTATATTTAATTTTTCATAATGGCATTGGTGGGTGACTTTTAATTAGGCACAGGGGTATTTTAGGCTAATTTTTATCATAATAGCAGCGGTGGGTAATTTTTTTTTTATTTTTTTTTTATTTTTCTCCGATTAACGTGGGAATTTCTAAGCCTTGAGAGCGAATGTGGAGGCTTCGTTTGTTGGCTAAATAATAAGATAACTAGCGAGGTGACCCGTGCATTTGCGCGGCTAGTATTGATATTCTAAATATATCTTGTATTTTATATTTAATTATTATTCATAAACTTAAATCTTTCTCATCATATGCTACTTGCTTCAGTAATCAAGAGTGCTTCTCTGCTGCTAGTGCAGTTGTGCTTCCTTTTGCCTACATCTTTCTTTGTCAGTGATGTGGCCGAATGGCAACCGCACAGCCCTAATTCTGTCACGAATGCCTATCTTCTCGATCTTACCTACTACCATTCGTTGTAGTAGTAGTAGCATGTTTCTTATCTGCCAGCCCTTGCAGTAATGTTGTCCACTTCTCAGTTCAACAGACTCAGTTGTTCTTTTGCTAGTTTCCCTACTTTATGATCATCTTGGTCGTCTGTTGCTACTATGTTTAATTCTGTCGTCTGTTGCATGGCGTCATGCCTCCATGGCCTAGTTTCTTTTTGGGAACAATCGATCCGAATTTTTTGCTTTTTGGAAGCCAACAAATCTCCATAGTGCAGAGCACAAAATTCAGTTCAGAATTTCAGCAATCTATGTTCATGTTCAAGCCTGATGAGCTTACTATACCAATCATGGCCTGATCAATAATGTTCTGGTTCCTGATCTGCTTGTGGTGTTAATTTTTTTGAGCTTGTTGTGTTAATTGTGAGGTGTGGTAGTGTCTTGCAGCAATATCGGCAACAAACCTTTGGAGTAATGTCAAGGACCCTCCCTCAGCAAGGATAGGCATGCAGGAGGATTGCGAAAAATGTTAGGTTGGATGTGCAGTGCGTGGCCTTGTGCTTGCATTGGATCTGCGGACATGCACGTTCAAACATCACCAGTAGATAGTAGGTGATGGATAGTCTGCAGACTCGACGGAAGATGAAGAAGCTTGCGGCGCGGCACTTACCTTTGCTCTTAGCCTTCAACTCTGTGATCCTAATCGCTGGCCCAACTTTGGTCACCCTCTCATCATGATCACTGCAGATCAGGTGGTAGTCTAATATAGTACAAATTCTATAATTATCTTGTTTATTTTGACTAATAATAATATAATCGTGAAGGTGCATTTGAGATTTTGGTAATATAATAAGATATACGTGTGGTAAAACATGTGAATTGTTTGTGTAGCTAGTATCATATAGATATGCACGATATATAGCTTGATATGCAAAACGATGGATAGATTTATATTTATAAATAGAAATATATTTTAGTGGTAATATTGAGTAATTTATAAACATGTATATGGATATTTTAGTCTAGTTTTTTCGTAATGGTAGTGGTGTGTAATTTTAATATTTCTTTTTTCTCCAATTAACCTGGGAATTTCTAGGCGTGGAGGCTCGATTTAATCACTGCAAGAGAAGCATCAGTAATAGTTAGACCCTGGAGCTGGACCTTGACCAATGAGGTGCGGAGCAGATGATGCCAGACACACCCTGGTCATCAACATGAGCGCAGTTCTTGATGTTCACCGCCTGCAGCTTAGCACAGCACCGGCCGATCGCCTTGAGACCCTCGTTGGCAACACAGGGGCATGCCTCTATGGTCAACGACTTCAGCTCCGGGCAACCCTGAGCGACGGCGATGAGGCCCTTGTCCATGACCAGTGGGCATCCATTGATGTCCAGACGCTCCAGCGCGTGGCACTCGGCGGCGATCTCAGCGAGCCCAACATCGGTCACCTGCGGAACATCCCGCGCGTCCAGCGACGGCTCCTCCCTCCGTTTCTGCCGCTTGGGCTCCGCGGCCGTCACGGGCTCGTCGGCCGCCGACGCGAACACGCGCTTCCGCAACCGTACGCCAGAATAGAAATATATTTTAGTGGTAATGGTGGGTAATTTATAAACATGTATATGGGTATTTTAGTTTAATTTTTTCGTAATGGCAGTGGTGGGTAATTTTAATTTTTCCTTTTTTTTCTCTGATTAACGTGGAAATTTCTAGACCTTGAGAGCGAATGTGAAAGCTCCGTTTGTTGGCCAAATAATAAGATAATAGATAGATCTCTATCGAGCTGGTGATGATATCATGAGGGAATATAAATGTTCAATGAAACAACAGATATGAATACAGTATATGTATATCCTCGATCTAATCTTAGATTATCGTTTCCCCTCGTTCACTTAGGGCGGGTATGTTTTGTAATAATTTTTTGACTGTATACACTTTGTAGAGGTCAGAACTTGTTTCCATTATTCAAAAAAATAACTTAGGGCTAATAGCTAGCTAGGGGACTCAAAACTATTTCCTACGAAATTCATGCATGCGCTATTCGATCAGTTTGAGAGGATTATTCTTCAGTTTCTTGTTTTTCAAGTTAGAGTAAAGTCCATCACCGGTCCCTAAACTTGTGTCGATGTGTCATCCCGGTCCCTAAACTCACAAATCGACCGTTCAGGTCCTCAAACTTGTCCATCTGTGTCATCTTGGTCCATAAACTTGTTCCACTGTGTCATCCCGGTCCTTAAACTAGAAAATCAAACATTTACATCCTCAAATTTGTTTAATTATGTTATTCTGATCCCTAAACTTGGTTTTGAGTATCATATGGGTCAAAACAGGGCGATTTAAAATCTATATATCAAAAAGTAATTCATAACTTTTTCATATGAACTTGAATGAAGATAAACTTTATATCAAAATGGTAGCTCTCGATGTAATCTACAATTTTGTAGTTGAAATATTTTTGAATTAAAACTATTTAGGGTCTCAAAATATTGTTGTAATTTTATAGATTTTGAAATTTAAAAGTTAAAATTAAATTTTGGGACTCTAAACATTTTTAATTCAAAAACTTTTCAACTGCAAAGTTGTAGATCATGTCGAGAGATACAATTTTGATATAAAGTTTGTCTTAATTCGAGTTCATATGAAAAAGTTATAAATTATTTTTTGATATAAAGGTTTTAGATCGTCCGGTTTGGATTTAGATGAGACTCAAAACCAAATTTTGGGATTGTGATGACACGGCCGGACAAGTTTGATGATTTAAACAGATAGTTTATAAGTTTAAGGACCGGAATGACACAGTCAAACAAGTTTGAGGACCTAAACGATCGATTTACGAGTTTAGAGACTGGGATGACACAATCAAACAAGTTTAGGAACCGGTGACGCACTTTACTCTCCAAGTTATTAATAGGTAGATGAAATCAAACCTCACAATGCTGGTACTGGACTACTGTATTATTTAATTATTAGTATCTAATTAATCGAGCTTGGGGAGCAGCTCATGCTGCGACTTATGTAATCGTTCAGAGACCGGCGGTGCCTTTCTGACGAGTGACGACCACGTACACATGAAGGTAGGCGGGCGGCGGGCGGCGGCCGGGCAGCTCATCACGACCGTCGACCAGGCCACTATACTACTATACCCGCCGAGAGTCACTGCGGTCGCCATCCGCGGTCGACGGTAAGGCTCATAATCACACACGAGGAGCACGATTGGGGGTGAAAGGACAGGGACCGGAAAGCGTCGCCAGCTGATCATTTAGTTGGTGCAAAACAAGCACCACAAGTTCAATTCATTCACAAGTGCTTGCTCCCATCAGTACACACACACACTCACACCGGCCGGCCGGCCAGGCAGCCAACGACACAGCTCTCCCTTTCCTTTCCTTTCCTCCCTGCCTTCCTTCTCCAGCAAGAGATTTCTAGCTAGCTAGGGTTTACACTACAGTAATACTTGTACCGAGCCATCGATCGATCACCGCTCCTGCTTCCTTGGCAACGCTGCCGCCCGAATTCCGGCGTGCGGCGTCAGGCGCGCTCGCTCGCTCTCAGTTAGCTCAGGGGCGGCCGGCCATCCCGTCAGATTCAGCGGAAGGGGCCATGGTGCAAGTTATTTGAGCTCATCTGAGAGGGAGGAAGTGTGGACTCTTGGTCATGCTTGTAAGTGGTTCTTGTTGGATCTGCCTCTGAAATCTGAATCCTGATTTGTTCTTCTCTCTTCTTCCCACTTCTGACTTTTACAGTTTACACTTTGTCCTGAAAAAAAAAGTTTTACAGTTTACACACTACTGCGCTGCCCACTCCATTATTTGTATATATATTGAGTATCTTCTGTTCTTTAGAGGGGGCAGAAGTTTTTCTTGGTTGCATATATGTTAAGCCTGCTTGACATGAAAAAGGCACTTATTAGCCCAAAGATATGACTCTCCAAATATATAGTCAAACTGATTTTCATGCACTTTTTATTCGTTATCCCCACTGGCTGGTAATTTTCTTGGGCACACTTCTTGTGAATCTTTGACAGGATTATTATTGTAATATATGATGATTTGATATCGATACACTATTGTATCCAATTAATTAAGTAGCTAGGCCACAATTTAACTGATGAGTTCTTTTATTAGAGCAGTTTTTGAAATAAAACTCCTAAAAGCTTCGTTTTAATTCATATCCTTTTAAAAATATACTCCAAAGATTTTTATGAAAGAATTTGCCATTTTTTTGGGGAGGCTACAAATTAACTAATGGACTAATGCACAGGTAGAGTATGCAAAAGCATAAAAAGAGAGCTACAGCTCGTTATCCACAAGTTCATGTTTCAGTGTCATATCTTTCTGTGCTGTTGTCATGTGTACCGAATAAGGCTGCTCGTTTACCAGTGGAGAACAGTGGCCAGATCGATCGATCCACATGCTGCAGGGCCAGCACGCACTGAGATCGATCTCATTTCATGCACGCCCAATTAATTGCACTGCACAGCCTGCTAGCTCCTGAATTCTGACGATCGGTTGTTAGGTGTGATCATGATCGCGGTGGCTAGCTTAAGATGATAAGGGGCAACCTCACAAATGAAGAGCTGGCGGCCAGGTGCACCAAGGCCGAGGCCCCGGCCGCCGGCGCCGGCGCCGTCGTCGCCAAGAGTCCCGCCGTGCCGAGCTCGCGGCACTGGCCGCCGTCCACGGAGTCGAGGATCGTGCGCGTGTCGCGGGTGTTCGGCGGAAAGGACCGGCACAGCAAGGTGAGGACCGTCAAGGGGCTGCGCGACCGGCGCGTGCGGCTGTCCGTGCCGACGGCGATCCAGCTCTACGACCTCCAGGACCGGCTGGGCCTCAGCCAGCCGAGCAAGGTGGTCGACTGGCTGCTCGACGCCGCGCAGCACGAGATCGACAAGCTGCCGCCGCTCCAGTTCCCGCCACAAGCGCAGGACCTCGTCGCCCACCTGCCCCCCTCCATGGTGGCGCCGTTCACGAACGGCGCAGCCGACCGCGCCGCCGCCGCCGCTGCCGCGAACGCGGCGACCGGCGCGTCCGCGGCGATGGCCGACGGCGACAAGCGCCACTGCCACGGCGGCATTAAAGGACTCATGGGCTTCAGCAATTCAGTCGGCCTCGTCAATGGCGCGATGCCGCTGGCTCACGGATTGTACTACACGCCCGGTGAACCTTGGGCAAATGGCAATGCCGTCCACGACCAAGTGAGCCATGACACTTCGCATCAAACGGTGGCTCACCACTCGCCGTTCTCATCGCTGCTGTCTCTGGCTCCGGGGCCTCAGCTCGTCTTCTACTCGCCGGAAGGTGGTGGCTTCGCCATGAAAGAAGCCGCCGATCATCAGTTCCCAGTAGGTAACCTCGACCATTCGGAAGGGCAGCTCTCACTGAGCTCAGCAAGAAGCTTCCTTCACCCCGGCAGCCAGGGATGATTAGGTCACTGATCTCTACTGCTCCAAGAAGGTACGTAGAACAATAATGCTTGGTGTAGTAGTAGTCAGGTACGGTACATGGCTGGAGGTTCGTTAAGCTTATGATTGCAGTTTTGAGATGGTATTTCTACAAATAGGGGGCTCCAGAGCTACGTAGACCTGCTAGCATGCATAGTAATTAAGCCTTTTTTTCAGGGTATGCAATGCAATTCGTTGCTTCTTTTTTATGCAAGGAAGTAACTGGTGCTATGGTGTGTGTGTGTTGGTTTTTGTAATAACAGTTTATTAATTTTTGAATCTGTTCTTACCTAGCTTTGTGTTCTGGTTGGGACTTTTGCTTCTTATTGAGCAATATGATTGTTCCATATCGCGATATGCTGAAGTTCGTTGTATCATCTTTTTCCCACATTCCTATTTATATTCTGTGCATTTAATCTCCCTTTAATTGGGACTATATATCTGTTCTTCGAACAGAAATTTATTTGGGTTATTTATAGATTTCATTGCCAACAATACAGGAAATGTTGTTATCTTTATTATATGCACATATATATGATTAATCATCATAACCATGGGGATTTCATAATTTCCTAAGTGGCGGTAATGTTATAGTATGATAGACAAGATTTTTTTTTAACTTTTGGTTTATTATTTGCTTGATTTTCTTAAATCCAAGTCATCTTTTTGACATAATAGCCATCTGATTCTATTTTCCTACAAAAAAGGCACTAAGGACCACTTGTTTGACCGAGGGAGTATTCGAGATGGTCACTATTTTCTGCAGTACTACTAGTCAATTTATCAAGCATGTCAATGATCACAGACTTTGGCTCAATTGTATTAGAGATAGTTCATCCCATATATTACGTTTGGCTCTTCCCAAAACTGTTATTTAGGTTCTTTTAATGTAGAGAAGCAGGGCCACTGTTTTGGTTACCTTGTGACACATCTTCAAGTAATGTGGATGCTTCAATAATATATTCATTATATCACAGATGTTTTGATTCAGTAGGTTAAAGAATGCAACCACTAACACTCACCAAATCACAGCTCATAGCAATATATATTACAGTACTTCTCCTTTTTTCAATAGCGCAAAAGGCACTGTTCCTCTTTCTGTAGTAAAATCCTAACACGGCGTGAATATGCGGATATGTCTCAAGTTTTGCCAGAGTACTCTTTTTATGACTCGTATAGATGCTGCAATCTAATAATTTTCTTGCGTACATACGCTCTTAGCTTGATTGTGCACAATTTTATGTAAAATTCATGTATGGCAACACAAGCCGTCAGTATAAAGATCAAGCAGCTTACACTTAGGCACTTCATCCCCGCACTGCTACCTTTTTTTTGGACATTCGACTAGCCACAGGCCGGGCCACACAACTATGTTTCTCCCTGGTAGAAGAGAGACTCTCGTTGAGTTCAAGGGGAGGAGATTGCAATATAGGTTGTGTTTGGATAGGCTAAAGTTGAGTGCTAAATTTTAGTTTCTATTAGCACTTATATCTTTGCTAAAGTTTTTAATCTTGGCTAAATTTAGCCAATTCCATTAGCACTACTTCTGTTCAGATGAACTAGTGCTAAAATTTAGTACTTTTGGATATTATTAGCACTTGGATCCAAACACCCTATTCGCTCTAGTTCGTCACCATCTGCTCACTGTAGCTACTAGATATAAGTGCCAAACTGTTTAAACGATGGCTTGTTTGGCCAATTCATGAGCAGCTGCATTTTGGCCCTGCTTGTCTTCATCCTTGCAACACATCCACAGCTGACCAAATAACAACGAACTAGAGATGAAGATATACAGCAGCAGGATCGATGCCTTTTGATGTACGGCCAGAACTACTGTCAGTGCAGGGCACATAGACCACTCCTCACTCCTGGTCTGGTCTGCGTGCATCTGCATGTGTCATCCACGCGCCAAACGTAGCAGCAGTAGTGTCGAGCTGCAGAGACGGCGTGGCGCGATCAGGAACGCATTTCTGTGCCTGGGTCCGATGTGCAGTTAGTAGTAGTGTTGGTAACACACACACGCGCGCGCGCGCGCGCAGCTTTTGCTGTTCAGAGATACATCACGGTCATGGATGCTGCTAAGTGCTAAGGCACGCCGCATGCGTCGCGCGGAAAAGCCAGATCAGCAGCATGCATGAGCTAAACTGCTAAAGGTCGATGACACATCTGAATTCCAAAGTGGGCAGCTGCTTTGCATGTAGGAGCGTAGAACTGTAGACGCCACAGGTCGCCGAGAGCAAAAGACTGTAAAAACTCGAACGCAAAGTATGATGGCCAGAGCAGCAGCTAAGGGACCTTTCGATCTCTTTCACCCAATCACCCCTAACCTATCACTGTTCTATCATTACCTTCCCTCTTGGCTCTCTTGCAGTCAGTCTTGCTAGTACTGTACTACCACGGTCAAATCATCCACCGGCCCTCTGCCCCTGCGGCTCAGCCAGAGAGAGAGAGAGAGAGAGAGAGAGAGAGAGAGAGAGAGAGAGAGAGAGAGCACCGAGCCAGGACAAAACTAACCTTCCATCGAACGGTTTAGCCTGTCTGTTGCTGTGTCCATGCATGTCGAGCAGCGGGAAGACAGGCGTGTATCGTTGTCGCCGGGTGTCTCGTCCCGCGCAGGAACAGAAGGACCTGATGATGCATCAGCGTCACCCTGCCGCACCCGATTGATTGATCGAAGACTCAGACCGGCGGACACGCCCGCAAAAGGGAGATGAGATCCAAGGAGGGATGGAGCCCCGAGGTAAAACCAAAGCGGCCGATCGATCGAGCACGGCTGACAAAGCCACACGGCCTGCTTCACACTGCTTGGGAAGGGGGCCGGGGCCGGGGCCGGGGCGAGGGCCGAGGGGAGATGGCGGTCATGGGATACCTTGGCGAATACATGATAGGTGAGGGTATAAGTATAAAAAATTAACTATGGGTATGAATTTTTAACTACGAGTAGATTGCGGGTAAAAAAATTTAGGCTCCTTTCGGCGAGCTAGTGCACAATCTGTAGCGGTTAGTTTTACGAGAGATTGGAGAAACACTGTAGTGGCTGATTTATAGACTGGTTTGATTTGTAATATGTGAGAGGGATTGTATCGGCTGGTGGCTAGCCAGCCGAACGGCGCCTTACTTGTGGGTTCTCGTTAGGTTACTCGAAATCTAAAATGCACACTAGAATACATAGATTTGGCTTGGCCCATCAAGAAAATCGAGCAATCCCTTTTCTACCTCACTCCCTTAGGCTCATCATGTCCTCCATCTGACCGATGCCCACCTCTAACTCACCTCGCCGATGCCGCAAGTCCGCCACCCCCCAACCCTAGCTCCCCTCCGGCCACCGGCCCCTCCACTGCTCTGACTTGCTACTCTGGATGGTCTTGCGCTCCGGCCAACTGCCACCGAGCGCTCTGATGCTCGGCTCAACTGCTCCAAACGAATTTGGCACTTCGGTCTCTCCGCCTGTGGAGCTACTTGCCCTCTCCGCTCGTTCTTCTTGTGGCCCACCACATAGCTACCACTACCGCCCCTCGATTCTCCGCCTATCCTCCTCGAGGCTATCCGTCGCACGGGCTGAGGCGTCGAGCAAGACAGGCCGCTCAAGCCACCGGGCAGGGTTGCACGACACATAGGCCGCACTGCCGCAGGAGGCACTCGAGCATGGCCACTTCCACGGGTCCTCCCTTTGATGCCACTCGCAGCCCTCCTTTTCTATCCCCTCGTCGCCCGACGGATGCCCGATATCCAACCGCGATGGGTGCCCGATACCCGACGTGTACATGTAGGAAATTTCATCTGAAACTTTTAGCATGTAAAGATACAATTAGAAAAATCGAATATAGTGTCGGGTAAATACTTTACCAGTATCATACCCGACCCCGCGACCCGGTGCCATCCCTATTGCCGGCTGGCAAAATCGCACCAGCTTAGTGGCAGCTGGCGCGCGCGGAGGCCCCCATGTGTGCACGGTGGGGCCTAAAGCTAAGCTGCGCGCTGCATGTACATAGCCCCTGTAGCAGCTAGGGTTTGGCATGCATGCTGTTGCGCAGCGCAGCAGATCATGCGGCAGGTCGGTCGATGCAGGAGGAGCAGTGCAGGTGGCGCGTCGACTTTTGCCCTTGGCATGGACCAATGCGCGCACAGTCACATGAATGTGCATGTGCTGGTCCCTAGCACCAGTAGTGTACAATGACCATCGCAGCCGCCATGGCCCATGGCCATGCCGAATGTTGGCTCTGGGAGGTAGCTAGCTGCTAGGTAGTATAGCCCGATTAGTTATTGAGCACGGGCGATGTGGGCAGATCACAGATGGGCTTTGCTGTCGCTGATCCGTGGCAAATGATCCACGAACCAGCAGGCCAGCGTCGCGGCTGATCAAGTGACCATTGATCTCTGACAATCTTACCACTACAACCGGTCTTCACTTGACCTTTCAGACGGATGCCGCATGCGTTGAACGCTTTTCAGATCGAGCACACGCCCCGCCATTCCACATGATAGCGATGCAAGCTGCTGCGGTAGCCACCATCTGGAGCGCGCGGCTTCGCGGGCGCCCGCGTGTCAGCTCGATCTGGTCGGTCCCGTGCGCGATGACTATATATCGCGCGCGCGACAAAACTTGGTGCCATTGTTTGAAGACCTCGCGTTTCTTGCATCGTCGCTGCTCGCCGATGCTGCTCGCCGCCGATTGGGATTATGGGTTGGGGTTTGGGAGCTGGGGCGGGATCGGAGGTGGGGGGAGTGGCCGGCGGCGAGGTGAGGATTTTGGGATTGCCGGGTCCGGGAGCTCCAATGGCCGCCGACCTTAGAAAATAAGGTGGGGTGGGGTGGGGGGGGCGGAATCGACAAGCAATGGGCGATGATGTACTGATGTGTGGGCGGGCGGCGAGGCGGCGCGGCCGAGCTCCGCCGGCCGGGGTGGTGGGTGTTAGCAGCCGGGCCAGGTCCCGGGCGGGAGGGCGGAGGATGCGCCGGTGGTGGTTGGTGGACGGGAGGCGCGGCGGCGAGAGCCACCAGTTGGGGCGGAGGATGAGGGGGCGGAGGAGGACGGCGGCGCGAGGGCGAGGAAGAAGAATGGTGTTGATGGGCCGCATGAACCTTTAGGTGATGGTTGCCGCTGTCATCGCGTGAATAGCACCCGTTCCCGCGGCCGCCGGTAAGAAAGAAAGATCCAGCCGACGCGCAGGCCGTCTCATAAAGCTCGTTCCCGCATTCTGCGTCCATGGCCGATTGATCACTCACATACAAGGATTATGTGTCATCGAACTAGGAACTGATAGCGCGCACGAATAAGGAAGTCCATATCTGGGTGATCTCGGAAAACATGCATGA
The DNA here is from genome assembly GCF_016808335.1 of Panicum virgatum. NCBI lineage: Eukaryota > Viridiplantae > Streptophyta > Magnoliopsida > Poales > Poaceae > Panicum > Panicum virgatum. Next base: position 20,065,142 of record NC_053147.1, on the reverse strand, counting down.
TGCACAAAGCTTTGGTTTAGTGCTGTTGTATGCTGCAAACATCTTCAGAAGTGAGAGAAGTCTGAAATAGCTAGGTTGCATGCACAACTACAAAAGGGGATTTTTGCTTCTATGAACTTCAGTTTGACCTATGACTGCAGGGGCACTTTCTGAATCTGGATTGTGCTTGTTTACACAATGTCAGAGGATGCACACCATCGTTTTCTAGACGCCGCCGCCGCCGCTAGTAATGGACAGTCGCAGTAACTGATGGAACTGATAACAGCCTGCTAGCTCATGGAGTTGCACCATCTATTATTATTTTATTATTTAGCCAACAAACAGAGCCTCTATATTCGCTCGCTCTTAAGGTCTAGAAATTCCCACGTTAATCGGAGAAAAAAGAAAAATTAAAATTACCCACAACTGCCATTACGAAAAAATTAGACTAAAATACCCATATATATGTTTATAAATTACCCACCATTACCACTAAAATATATTCCTATTCCGGCGTCCAGTCGCGGAAGCACGTGTTCGCGGCCGACAAGCCCGTGACGGCCGCGGCGCCCAAAGGGCGCAAGCGGAGGGAGGAGCCGTCGCTGGACGCGCGGGATGTTCCGCAGGTGACCGATGTTGGGCTCGCTGAGATCGCCGCCGAGTGCCACGCGCTGGAGCGTCTGGACATCAATAGCTACCTGCTGGTCACTGACAAGGGCCTCATCGCCGTCGCTCAGGGTTGCCGGAGCTGAAGTCGTTGACCATAGAGACATGCCCCTGTGTTGCCAATGAGGGTCTCAAGGCGATCGGCCGGTGCTGTGCTAAGCTGCAGGCGGCGAACATCAAGAACTGCGCTCATGTTGATGACCAGGGTGTGTCTGGCCTCATCTGCTCCGCAACCACCTCATTAGCCAAGGTCCGGCTCCAGGGTCTGACCATTACTGATGCTTCTCTTGCGGTGATTAAATCGAGCCTCCACGCCTACAAATTCCTAGGTTAATCAGAGAAAAGAGAAACATTAAAATTACCCACCACTGCCATTACGAAAAAACTAGACTAAAATATCCATATACATGCTTATAAATTACTCAACATTACCACTAAAATATATTTCTATTTATTTATTTAAATATATCCATCGTTTTGCATATCAAGCTATATATCGTGCATATCTACAGGATACTAGCTACACAAACAATTCACATGTTTTACCACACGTATATCTTATTATATTACCAAAATCTCAAATGCACCTTCACGATTATATTATTATTAGTCAAAATAAACAAGATAATTCTAGAATTTGCACTATATTAGACTACCACCTGGTCTGCAGTGATCATGATGAGAAGGTGACCAAAGTTGGGCCAGCGATTAGAATCATAGAGTTGGAGGCTAAGAGCAAATGTAAGTGCCGCGCCGCAAGCTTCTTCATCCTCCGTCGAGTCTGGAGACTATCCATTACCTAGTATCTACTGGTGATGTTTGGACGTGCATGTCCACAGATCCAATGCAAGCACAAGACCACGCACTGCACATCCAACCTAACATTTTTCGCAATCCTCCTGCATCCCTATCCTTGCTGAGGGAGGGTCCTTGACATTACTCCAAAGGTTTGTTGCCGACATTGCTGCAAGGCACTACCGCACTTCACAATTAACACCACAAGCTCAAAAAAATTAACACCACACGCAGATCAGGAACCAGAACATTATTGATCAGGCCATGATTGGTATAGTAAGCTCATCAGTCTTGAACATGAACATAGGTTGCTGAAATTCTGAACTGAGTTTTGTGCTCTGCACTATGGAGATTTGTTGGCTTCCAAAAAGCAAAAAATTCGGATGGATTGTTTCCAAAAAGAAACTAGGCCATGGAGACATGACGCCATGCAACAGACGACGGAATTAAATATAGTAGCTACAGACGACCAAGATGATCATAAAGTAGGGAAACTAGCAAAAGAACATCTGAGTCTGTTGAACTGAGCAGTGAACAGCATTACTGCAAGGGCTGGCAGATAAGAAATATGCTACTACTACTACAGCGAATGGTAGTAGTTAAGATCGAGAAGATAGGCAGTCGTGACAGAATTAGGGCTGTGAGGTTGCCATTCGGCCACATTACTGATAAAGAATGATATAGGCAAAAAGAAGCACCACTGCACTAGCAACAGAGAAGCACTCTTGATTACTGAAGCAAGTAGCATGTGATGAGAAAAATTTAAATTTATGAATAATAATTAAATATAAAATATAAGATATATTTAGAATATCAATACTAGCCGCGCAAATGCGCGGGTCACCTCGCTAGTTTAGCAGCAACGACATGCAGTACCGATGGTTCAACTGAAATTTCGACGTTGCCGAATTTCTTCAGTCGCTTCATGAACAACAATACATTCGTGATAATCAGCGACTCTTGGAATGGATCAAATCAGCATCCCCAAACAAAGACTTGACTTCCTCCCGGATCAGTCTCGGTGGGCCGGTCTTGTCTTCTGCATTTCCCGAATAAAATATTCAGACTTCTAGCGCCTCATCTGAACTCTGAACTACCTATCTCCAATTGGCCAATGATGAAATTCGGCTTCTGCAGCGCCCATACATATATGCGCCGATGCTAGCATGGTCGCCAATGATGAAACACGCGGCTGTGTGGTTTCCACCCCTGCAGCCGTGAGAGCGCCTGATGTATCCGCGACTTCGCGAGCTGCCCTGCCCATTGCGTGGCCGAGAAGGGGCGCCAGAGATGGCTGGTCCTAGAGACTCATCGTCGAGGCCAGGTCGTGCTCGTGCTCCTCTCCAGCTCTCCGGCTCTCCCCCGCTCCCTGGGTACCAATTCCTTAGCGTTCACCATCACCATTCATCTCTTCTAGTATATGTCGATCTCTCTGCATTTCCTGGAGGAACTCATTCAAACTTCAGAACATGTGCAGCAGTGCAAGACTGTGCTGTCGAACTAGCAATTGCAGAGTTTGTGAGAATCTGCTGCTACTAGTGCTTGCTCGTGCACACAACCTTGCTCCTCGCATACCACGAAATATGCTGACTGAAACTGCGGTTGCTGTAGGTTTGCTGCCTAGTTGCAGTTCGAGGATCTTGCAATGTCATTCTTCAGAAGTGATCACATATATGCTGGTAAGGATGCCAGTAAGCTGCCTACTTGCTTTTTTTTTTGAAAATGGTACCCACTGAAAAAAAAACATTTAACCTATCGAAGTCTAGACACATCGAATGTTTAGACACATGCATGAAGTATTAAATAAAATCTATTTACAAAACTTTTGTCGTGGTGTGGAAAACCACAGCCGGTTGACGGAATGCACCCGCCTAATCCTAAGTGTAGGATGTGCTTGGGGCAGTCAAGGAATGCTCGATCTAGAGGCGTAAGAACACGGAAGCACACAAGGATTTGGAGTGGTTCGGGCCGCCGGAGCGTAATACCCTACGTTCACTGTGTGTTGTATTGCTTGTGCTCTCAAGAGGTTGAGAACGGGATTGTTCGGAGTGAATCCGAGCTTGTGTTGTGGCTGCCTTCACTTGGCTTTGGCTTCGCTTTACGTACTCCTCCCTTTTATATCTCAATGGAGGAGTGTACGTAGCCGTTGGGTCCCCGACAGATGGGCCCAGCGATGTAGTATAAAATAACATACTGTACAGACATTATGGCGTTGCAGGCGACGGAGACTTTATTCATAGATTTCCTTGTTTTGCCCGAGGGAATCTTCCGTCCGGCATAGCCATGCCCTGTCTTGTCGAAACGGCGCCAGGGCGTAGCTTGCGGCGTAGCTTGCCGTAACCTGCTGCGTAGTTGAACGGCCGTGTAGCTTGCGGTGTAGGCGGTATGATGAAAGGGTGATGTGCCATCGTATCCATTTAATGCGGCAGACGGGCTCTGCGCGGATGCGGCGCATGCGGCTGCACTGTGTACCTCGGTAATATGCGGTCTACAGTTAGGCCTGACAAAAGCTGTCCCGCGTGCCGCGGCGGCAGAGCACGTTTCAACCACCCGCATTGAATGCGGTGGGTGGGCGAGTCTTCCAGCGGAAGACTCGCGCTCGCGCCCGCACCTGCGGGACACATAGCGGCTCCAGACCCCTCCCGAGCAGCTAGCTGAGCCGAGAGCTCACGGGGGTCCGGATAGGCACGTGGAGGTCCCGGACCCATCTGCGGGAGTCCGGATGGCATGTGGAGGTCCCGGACCTACCTGCGGGGGTCCGGGTCCGCGGCCACAGGTGCTGAGCATTTCCACTTCTAGGACACGTTGTGACATCGGACCCGTCCCCGAGCGGGAAGCAGGTCCGGGACCGTTGGTCCGGTGAGATGGAGTCGGACCCCAGGGGTCCGGCTGCTTAGCTCCTTAGGGCGTAGTTACGGATAACTACGCGAGTCTTGGCATAGTAGGAGTGGGTACCCCAGTTGCATGGTACCGACAGAGACCCCCGGGCCCGCCTCGGGAGAGGCAACGAACCCGCAGGTGGGGCCACTACTGTGAGCAACTTGGCTGCTTCTGGCGTCCAGCGGTGCGCGCCGCAAGGGTCTTGTCCTGCGTCGTCCATCCTTTGGGTCACCTGCTGCATCATCACGTTTGGACCCGCACATGACTCAAGGTAGATGCTTAGTAGTGTGCCCACGGGTCCCAAATCCTGTTGGCTGTGATCCTTTGAGATAGACAGCTAGACTCAGTGAACGGAGCTCAAGGGGCCGGCCTTTAGGTTAAGAGAAAGTCCGGACCTCCAGGTTCTCAGTCCTAGGTACTACAGCACTCATTCACAGGAGGTGGTGCGTGCAGGCTTAGGGTACGGAACCAGACTAAGCGGCTACACGGCTCCGGACCTCCCCGGAGAATGAGTGTGCTTCCCTGAACCTGCAGGTTCCCAGGGGTCCAAACCTCTCTCTTCCATGAGGGGTCTCGAGCTAAGTCACTAACTAGCCAACTTAATTCGGACCACAATCACCACGCAAGAGTAAAAAGCCACGTGGGGGTTAGCGCAAACAGAATGCGTAGATTGAAATTCGAATGTAACATCCTTAGAGGCGAACTGAGAATAAATTTTTCCTTTATAACTAGATGTACATGAGATGTGCGATGTAAGCCAGAACACGGGTTTATGAGGCCGGAGCTGTCCGGACCTCCGGGCCCCCAGTCATAGGTACTACGGTACTCGCCCTAGGGAGATAGAGCATGCAGACTTAGGGTACGGAACCAGGTTAAGCGGCTACACGGCTCCGGACCTCCCCGGAGGGTGAGTACGCTTCCCTGAACCGTGTTCACAGAGGTCCGGACCCCTCCACGGGGGAGGCTCACCAGACTGGATCACACGGAAGTACTACCTAGTTATAAAGGAAAAAGTTTTATTCCCTGCTGGGCCTCTAAGGGTAGGATTTACAGAGATGTAGAGTCGGGGGTGCGACCGGAGTCGGCTTTACGTCGGAGAGAGCCACCAGAGTCGGCTTAGTGCGACCGGAGTGGGCTTTCCGCCGGAGCGGGCTTGGTGCGACCGGAGTCGGCTTTCCGCCGGAGCGGGCTTGGTGCGACCGGAGTTGGCTTTCCGCCGGAGCGGGCTTCCTCACAAGAGTGAGGTATGCTACGAGCTAGGATTTGTTGAAGCTGTGCTCCCCCAGACATGCTTGATGACGAGCTGGGAGAGCATGACCCGCTGTCGCCATCCTGCTGACGCGGGCGCTTGCCGCGCGAGTTTTGGCCTCCGGGCGCTCGCCACCTGAATCATGGTGATGCCGAGCCGATGATCAAGCGAAAACCAAGCAGCCCCTACCTGGCGCGCCAAATGTTGTGGTGTAGAAAACCACAGCCGGGTGGCGGAATGCACCCGCCTAATCCTATGTGTAGGATATGCTTGGGGGCAGTCAAAAAATGCTCGATCTAGAGGCGTAAGAACACGGAAGCACACAAGGATTTAGAGTGGTTCGGGCCGCCGGAGCGTAATACCCTACGTCCACTGTGTGTTGTATTGCTTGTGCTCTCAAGAGGTTGAGAACGGAATTGTTCGGAGTGAATCCGAACTTGTGTTGTGTCTGGCTTCACTTGGCCTTGGCTTGGCTTTACGTACTCCTCCCTTTTATATCTCAAGGGAGGAGTGTACATAGCCATTAGGTCCCCGACAGATGGGCCCAGCGATATAGTATAAAATAACATACTGTACATACATTATGGCGTTACAGGCGACGAATACCTTATTCCTGGATTTCCTTGCTTTGTCCGTGGGAATCTTCCGTCCGGCATAGCCATCCTGTCTTGTCGAAACGGCGCCAGGGCGTAGCTTGCCGTAGCCTGCCGCGTAGTTGAACGGCCGTGTAGCTTGTGGCGTATGCGGTATGATGAAAGAGTGACGTGCCGTCGTATCCATTTAATGCGGCAGACGGGCTCTGCGCGGATGCGGCGCATGCGGCTGTACTGTGTACCTCGGTAATATGGGGTCTACAGCAGGGTTTAACTTTTTGGTGAAATTTCGCCGAAATTTCGGGTTTTTTTTTGTTTCCGCTAGTTACTGGGAAATGAAATTCCGGTACTTTTCGCCATTTTTCGTTTTCAAATTTAAAAATTCAAAAATATTTATAAAAAATTCGAAAAAATATGATAAAAAACTAGGTGTTCTTCTGAGCAAATAGGACTAGAACACACTCAAATCTAAGATCATTTGCTAGGCTAAAATTGTATTTGAGTTGAAAAACAAGGTTATTTGTAGTCTAATGAGGTAGAATTTATAGTTTTTTTAGTATCCGACGCAGCTCGGCATTTCTCCAGACCCCTCCTCGCTCTATACAAATTGTATTTTAAGAATTCTCTATACAAATTGAATAAAAAAAAATTCAAACACTGTCACATGAATTGATAACCAATTCAAATCATGTTTGTCCTGGATTTAAAACAACTTTCAATTGGATCAACCAATGTCCCTAAAATTTTATAGGCATATCCGCAATAACAAGAATAATAAAAGTCTAGTTGAGACCTAAGAGAGAAAATGGAAGTTGTCACATGAAATGACAAGACTTTAAATTGGTGGTTTTTGAAATAATTAAATAACTTTCAAACCATTGCTCAAATGAAAAAGTTCCTGAAACAAAAGTTGTAGATCTCGAAAAACTAAACAAAGTTGGTATTCAAAAGTTTTTCATTTGACCTCCGAAACAGTAGGAAAATCACAACTGACACTATTTTCCGGTAGAAAATCACCGAATTTCGGTCGAAATCACCGAAATTTCGGTCGGAATTCATCGAAATTTCGTTTTTTGAATTTGAATTCTCTTTCTGTTAGGAATTAGCGAAATTTGGCGAAATTTCGGCCGAAATTTCGTTTTCGGCAGTTGGCGGGATTCGGTAAAAAACGAAAAGGTAAACCCTGGTCTACAGTGAGGCCTGACAAAAGCTGTCCCGCGTGCCGCGGCGCCAGAGCACGCATCAACCACCCGCATTGAATGCGATGGGTGGATGAGTTTTTCAGCGGAAGACTCGCGCCCACGCCTGCGCCTGCGGGACACGTGGCGGCTCCGGACCCCTCCCGAGCAGCTAGCTGTGTCGAGAGCTCACGGGGGTCCGGATAGGCACGTGGAGGTCCCAGACCTATCTGCGGGAGTCCGGATGGCACGTGGAGGTCCCGGACCTACCTGCGGGGGTCCGGGTCTGCGGCCACAGGTGTTGAGCATTTCCACCTCTGGGACACGTGGTGACACCGGACCCGTCCCCGAGCGGGAAGCGGGTCCGGGACCGTTGGTCCGGTGAGATGGAGTCGGACCCCAGGGGTCCGGCTGCTCAGCTCCTTAGAGCGTAGTTACGGATAACTACGCGAGTCTTGGCACAGTAGGAGTGGGTACCTCAGTTGTAGGGTACCGACAACTTTTTACAGAGTTGTAAATCGCAAGACGAATCTAATGAGTCTAATTAATTCATAATTAGCAGATGATTATTGTAGCATCACTGTTGCAAATTATGGATTAAGTAGTATCGTTAGATTCACCTCGCGATTTGCAACTTATTCGTGCAAAAAGATTTGTAAATAGATTTTATTTAATACTATATGCATGTGTCTAGACATTTGATGTGATATTTTTGAATGTAAAATTTTGAGATCTAAATAAAGCCAAAAATCGAAGGGCTGTCTTCTGCATTTCCCGGAGAAACCAACCATTCATTCAGACGTCAACCTGAACAGCCACACTGAACCACTGTGTCGTCAAACTGGGCAACGCAATGCTCTGCGTGTAAGATATGCATTTGGGTATCATGTCAGTCTGGAGGCCGGCGCTGCATTTGCTGGCGGTGGTGGCTGGTTGCCGGTTCAGAATTTAAAGTATGTTCAGAGTTCTTGCGCATCTGAATGGCACCGGAGCCTTGTTTAGGTGTCAAACACCACAAAACCTGTGCTACTGTGCAACTAGGGATCCAGCCCCTTCGCAAAACACACACACACACACTAGGGATGAAGGTGTTGCGGTTGGCTGCTGTCCTGTAAGAAAAAATAATTATGACATGGGTATTTGATTTGGTGGGGAAGAAACTAAAATCTATCTAATTTATGGAGAACAAGGAACATCCATGATATTACAAACCTTTTTTCTTCCATGCCAAATATGCAGATTTGATTTCAATGTGGGTAAGTTGATGTCTCCTTCAATCCTCCATCTAAAATATGCATATTTTATTTTGGTACAGGACGTACAGGATAAAAGCAATCAAATTAGAACCTAACCCTTGCAATCTGGGCAAGATTGGTGAGAAGAGAAAAGAGTAGTGTACTTTGCAATCTGATGCACATGAACAAATTAAAATGAAGAGCAACACACCTGCCATCGAAGAAGAGCTATCTCCGGCTCAGATGATCGCCGCTCGCTTTTCGTCGCCAAAGCGCGGAGCGCGCGCGTACTGCTGCAGCCTCGCGCCAAAAGCATTCGCTGCAGCGCCAGAAATTGGAGCGCGTGATGCTCTTGTTGGGCTTGAGCCCCACCGCAGCTGACGAAGCGTGCCCTGAAAGCTTGGGCTGCGTTTGGTAAACCGTCACATCAAGATTTCAAAAAAAAAAGCAAACTTCCGCATAGAGTATTAAATATAGTCTATTTGCAAAATATTTTTAGGGATGAGTGTAATTTTTCGAGATGAATCTAATGACAGCAATTAATTGATGATTTACTACAGTAACCATCCTCTAAACACGCGGTCAAAGACCTCATTAGATTTGTCGCGCGATTTACACGGGGGTTGTGGAGGTGATTTTGTAATTAGACTTCGTTTACTACTCTAAATTTTTGGTCAAAGATGCAAAAAGTTTTCGCGAAATTTTTTTCCACCTCAACCAAACACGGCCCGGTTGGAGCCCGTAGTTGTCCGATCCGTATTCATTGGCTGTGATTCACCGACTGCACTGCGCCGGCGGAGCAGGCGACTGCAAAGGATTTTTTTTGAGACGAAAGAAGAAATATATTAGACCATAGCCGAGTACATCATCAGGTTACAAGCACGCTGGAATACAACCTGGTCATCTAAAAATCATATATAGTCTAAAAACTCAACTCCAGACCTATATGACGCTTCGTGTAGAAGGCTGCACAACCAAACACTCGGCGTGCACAGGCAAACACCCGGCAACAAACTCGAGAACAGAAACCCAACGAATGGCGGCCAGCACTCCTGCAGGCGAAGTGGAGAAACTTCTTCTTTCTTGTGTCTTCCGTCTTCTTCTTTCTGCCACCGAAGAAAAATAAAGATTGATCTGCATATTCTCCCTAGTCCTTCATTGTGGTCAGATCTAACCACAACAAAACGGATAAGAGACCGGAGAAAATTATTCCATGACGCCGGCATCATCTCCACCTTGATGTCACCACCTGGAAAACCAAATCTCCATGTCGTTAAATTGATGAAGTTGTTGACGTCGGTGTCGTCCTCATCTTCAATAGATCCGCCATGGAGAAGACGAATCTACCCTATCCCCTTGCCATCACCGGAGAGGAGGAGGAAATAAATCTCCAATGCCAAGAGATTTGGCATGAAGAGACTCTAAATTTAGAAGACTTTAACTCTAGATGACTCGATCTACTGGAGAAATTAGGTAAAAATATGATGGATCCCTACTCCCTTCGGCCTTCAGCGAGACCCCGAAGGGGAAGGGAGGGGACCAAGCGGTTTTGGAGGCGGGAGACGCCGGCGGCGGCGCTAGGGCTGCCAGCGTGGGAGGGGAACCAAGGTCAGTAAGACCTTTGGGCAACCGCAGCCGTGACTGCAGAGGATTTGTTCCCCTGATCATCACCTCATGGCGCGGGTGTCAAGCCTTGCGTGTCATTCACGCAAATTCAAGGAAGCAAAGCGATCGCTGTGTCCCTGCTTGACCTACCATGAGTTGGGCCGGTAAATCAATGGATTGGCACACCAAGCTCCTGCAGGCCGTAACCGGAATGGACGGCGCTCCTGCACGGACAGACCCACTCCGTCTCGTCCCGCGGCCCAGAGACCACGGCAAGGAACCGACGCGCCGCGCATCGCAGATCTCTGGAGTGGACTAGAGTCTCCGCCGCCTCCGCCGCCTCTCCGGCGGTCCACGGTGCAGAAGCCAGGTTTTCGGCAGAATCACTCCACCACCAGTCCACCGAGAGTTTTCCATATATATATATACTATTATAAAAGACGGTCTCGATGTCCATATTACTAAAAAAAATTTGGTGACACCTCTATATTATCGCGTTTTTTCGTTTTGACCTCAGTACCATTTTAGACGGAAGCAGTGCTAACGGAGGGTAACAGAGCTGCAAAAAAATCATTATACCTTTGGGTGCCAAAAATTGATTAACTCTCTCCTTCTCTCAATGACGAGCATGCCTCGCTTGTCATCTTCTTTCTCACCATTCTTTTCCTCCACGACCTCTCTGTCCTGCTCTCTTCTTGGCCTCCCTCTCGACCCTTCCCTCTGCTGCTCTCCTCCCATCCTCCCTACTTGCGACACGAGCCCCAGGCTGCCGGCGCGGCGCCCGCCCGCATGTGCTGGAGCAGCTCGCAACTCCGCTGCGGCACATGTGGGGGCCGCAACCTCCGCCGTGGCCGCGTGGGCGAGGCCCGCTCCGCGAGCTCCGCTGCCGCCACACATGGCCACGAATTCCACCTCGGCGGCAGCTCCTGCCATGGCCGGCCGAGGTAACCACTACGAGATTCCACGGTTCTCCGAAATTCAAGCTCCTAGTCCATATGCGCCTCAAATTGATCCGTTCTCTGGCCTCCTCATGGCCAATTACACCATTCTCATCAAGTAATCTGAGTTAATTCAGTTTGATCCCAACAATTGAGGCACGAACGATGGGGAGTCCACGCCGCGGCCGCCTCAAATTAATCCATCTGCAGATGATTTGGCCATGGGGAGTCCTTGCCGCGGCCACCCAGGCTGCGCGCGCGGCACTGCCCCGGCGGTCCTCGCCGCAGCCGCACGGCGTGGCCGCCCCGGCGGTCCTGGCCACGGCCGCGATCCGAGGCTGCGGGCGAGCGATGGAGGGGGCGAGAGCGCGAGCCAGGAGGGGGTGAGAGGGCAGCTGGCCGGGGCGGAGGGAGACTGCGAGGGCGACGGCGGTGACCTGCCCGGCGGCGCCCGCTCGCGTGGTGGCCCCAGGCGGAGCCCGTGCGGCGACCCCATATGCGGCCGGCGCGGTGCCCCCAGGTGGCTGGCACGGCGCCCCCCGGCGCGGCACCCGCCCGCATGGCCGCACCGGGCGGCCGGCGCGGCGGCCCCGGCGGAGCCCGCGCGGTGACCCCAGGCGCGGCCGGTGTGGAGCCTGCCCGGCGCTGCGTCCGCGCGAAGGGTGAGTTGGAGTTGTGTCCTGCTGTCGAGTGCGTGAGGGAGAGATTGAGAGGGCAAAATGGTCAATTTACTAGGTTAGGTCCACATGTCAGACCTCTAAATCTGTTATAGTGGACGGAATGGTACAGACGTCAAAACAAAAAAACACGATGATATAGAGGTGGCAGCAAACTTTTTAGTGGTAAGAACGTTAGGATCATCTTTTGTAATGATATACATACCCTCGAGTCCACCACCCTCCTCTCCTCTCCTCTCCTCCCCTGGCTCTGGCTCTGGCTCCGGGGCGCTCTCGCATCGCCGTCTTCTCCGCGTCCTCGCCTAAACCCTGCGCTAGAAACCAAAACCTAAACTAAACCCCCGAACCTGTTTCTTTTCGTCTTCTTCCCCCGCAAGTCACGGGCCTCGCGGCCACGCCGATCGCCATGTCGCGCGCCCTCCTCCGCCACCGGCGCCTCCTCTTCCCGGGGGCGCGGGGCGGCGCCGCCCACCCTTTCGTCGCCGCCATCTCCGCCTCCTCCTGCTACACCGCCCGGTTCGCCTCTACCTCCGCCACCGCAGCGGCGGCCGCGGGCACCCAAGCGGACCCCGCGGCGGCCGCGTCCCCCGCCGCAGCGGGCGAGCAGCCGAGACAGCCGCCTCCCCCCGCGGCGCGCGGGCGGTGGGGCCTGCTCAAGTTCGGCGCCCTCGCAGCGGTCGCCGGAGCCATCGGCGGCGTCGGATACGCCACCTACGGTGCGATCCCTCGGTCCCTCCTCGCGATCTCGCCTCCTGTGGCTGTTTTATCTCTTGTGCAGATTCGCTTTGGGGTTTGGCCTTGCGCGTCTGACTCGTGCTGTTTGTCCCTGTTTGCTTGCGTGTAGCGTATTCGCTGCCGGAGGTCGAGGAGAAGACGCGGGAGTTCAGGAGGAAGAACAACCCAGCGCCGCCCGTCCCTGAGGATGCTTCCGCGTTCGAGGTATTTGTGTGACCCTTTGTTACTTACTGTTGCTTGTTAGTATTTGTGTGAATTGCGAAGTCTATTAGCCATTAACTTGCTTTTAGTGAGCTCCCGTGGTCTTTCACTAGAGTTCTAGAGATTGGTGTTCGCTCAAATTTCAGCCCACACAATTGTTACTTGCTCTGGAGTGCCATTCCCCATTCTGTTGGTCAGGTTTCAGGGTGGATTTTCGACTTCCAGTGATTGTCAATTTCTTTTTGATGCCACCATTCGAGCATGTCATGGACGAATTATGAATGTCACAAGGAATTTGTGCTGATATAGAAGCATGTAGTTAACTTATATGCCCCCATGATATTTTTCAAAAATGGGGGGAATTGTGTCAATAAAAATAACGAGTGAATTTCTCCTGTTGTGTGCGAAATTATGTTTTAACTTTAAATTATTACCGTTTCTCGCATGCAGAAGTACAAGGCTCTGGCATACTCAACAGCTATGAAAGGTACAAACTACAGTATGCACCTTTTTTTTGCTGTTCTTCTCTTTGTTTTCTTAGAATTTAAGAGTTATTGCTGCAAACGTCCTTCTTCGTAGATCAAACATTATGCACTCTCTGAACACACATCTGAATGGCAATGTGGTAGTGTATGATGAACTCATAGGCTTATAGCAGTACTTATTCTATCTCAACAGTTGAAAATCTTATCTTTGGTTTCTATTAAATACTTCAATCTGCATGCTCAAGAATTCAAGCAAACGTGCAAATGAATTTAGGAATGATTGAAGAAATCTCTGAGTGGTTCAGTGGAAGCACAGAATTGTGATGTTATTGAATTATCCAATAATTAAATGCACATATATTGGAAGCTATTATACATGAACCCTTGTAAAGTAATGAATTCAACATTGGTTAATGTAATTGCATATGCTGATTAATTACTTTAAATTCTAACATTTTTTCTTGCTAAATTGCTACTTGTTTCTAGCTTAACTATTTTGGTTATGTTGTTTTCATTTTTTGTGCCTTCTTATTCTTAGCTTTGTACATTCTTGTGCTGCAGTTCCCATTGCAGCAATAGAGCTGTACTTGGATGTTAGGGGCACAATTGAAGACCATGTCAGGGTTGGTAACAAACTGTGAAGCCTTCTGTACATGCTTAACCTAGCAAGTGTTTGTAATTCCTCTTATTATTTTCTTCTCCAGGGCTTTACTGAACCCACATCAGACAAACTGCTACCAGATCTACTTCCTCAAGATCAGCATGTCTTCACATTAGTTCTTGATCTGAATGAAACTCTTGTCTACTCTGATTGGCAGGTATATTATGGTTTCATACCCTGTTCTGCTATTTATTTCATTGTATGTATGTATCACCTTGGAATCCAATAGCATGCACTAATATACAAACATGTAGTACTGAATTTACAAACATGTAGTACTGAATTTACAAACATGTTTTTGGTGGAAATAGCTTAGTCTTGGGAATGGGATAATGACTGATGACAGTTTGAACGGGACAGACGGACAGTGCAGTTTATTTTCCTTATTAGATATGTACTAATAGGCTATATTAGATTATTATATTATGAAAAGTAGTATTGCCTATGCAGTTTAACATAACCTAATAAGGTATCAGACTATCAGGTACCTTGTGCTCCAGGCAACAGTTCTCCTCCAGCGCCTTTTACGAATAACACAATTTATGTTGTTTCAGTGTGAAACTTAAGGCGCATAAATGTAGTATTTAACTGTTCATACATCAGCAAAAACTGTGAAGCTTATGGGCCATGAGGACTAGGGCTTGTGCAAGCAAACAATATGCTTGTGAGATTTTCTGACGCCTTGTGATAACATAGTGAGATTAACACTAAACTTGATTATATCCTGCTTATTTCCATGCGCTTACCCTTTCCATAGCTTTTTCACATTTCTCTTCAGTCATCCCCTGTTTTCTTACTTTGTGTATACAAGAATGTGCTAATAATGTTCTTTCCTCTCTTTTTTCTGTAAAGCGTGAGAGAGGATGGAGAACTTTTAAGAGGCCAGGAGTTGATGCATTTTTGGAACATATGGCAAAATTCTATGAAATTGTTGTGTATTCTGATCAGACACCTATGGTTAGTTGATATTAACTTCCTTTGCATTTGGACTGCTATGTAACGCCCTAACCTCTATGGATATTTTATTGATGTGCAGTATGTTGAACCTGTGTTTGAGAGGCTGAACTCAAGTGGTACCATTTCACACAGGTTATCAAGACCTGCAACTAAGTACCTGGATGGAAAACATTATCGGGTATGCAGATTGTAGGGATTTACCTAATTTCTCAGCATTGGGAATTAGGACACATTCATTGACGTTAGTTGATACACTTGCTCCTGAATATCAACACCCATGTGTTCCTTTATTATTAGCTCATGTTCATTCTATTATCTTTTTTATATGATAAGTTATCAGGAGCACACACTTGAGGAAGCATCTAAGTAAACTCAGAGTTTATAGAATTGTAGCTGTACCACCAGGCCTTTGTGACTAATAAACTTGCTATTGTTATGTTAGTGAGGGTATGGCATGGTCTTTAGAAGACTGGTCAAGTACTCAAGTATCTAATCTGCCCACATGATGCTGACCTGTGACTGTCCATTTCCACTGTTTTTTATGTTTCCACTTACTGTTTTTCATGTTTTGCCAGGATTTGTCAAAGTTGAACAGAAACCCTAAACAAGTTATTTATCTCAGCGCCCATGCTCTCGAGACTTGCTTGCAACCTGAAAATTGTGTTGAAATCAAACCTTTTAAACTTGAAAATAATAATGACACCCAGCTGCTGGATCTCATTCCATTTCTCGAGTGTAAGTGTTCTAATCTACCTTGTATATGCTGATACAAGTTATCTACACGATTAAATGTTAACCAAGCCAACACAATTTACAGATGTTGCTATGGCTAGACCTTCTGACATTAGGACAGTGCTTGCATCCTATCAAGGACATGATGTTGCTGCTGAGTTTATCGAGCGTTCAAAGGAACACCAGAGGTAAATAAGCATGGTTGTCCTATTCTAGTTCTCATTTCCAGACATTGCATGAATGTTCAAGCTATTGAATCCATGCAGTTTGCTATGAAGTTAATAGTTTGGGTTTGATGCAAGTCTATCAATGAACGCTGATATGTACCAGAAACTGACATAACATATGTTGCTTATTTTGCATTAACGCTTAAATAAATAGTTTCTCTAATATTGAACTGATGTTGTAATTCTTTACTCAACTCAAACCGCACGAGCTTCTTAAACAAACTTGTTTCTAATTATATTAAAGTGGTGCTGTAGGTCCCTAATCATCTCCCAATTGATTCCTCGTCTGTATAGGCTTGACGTTAAAATTTGAGCTGAATTTCGGATCATGCATTAAGGGGTTATTCTTCTTGATATGCTGGACTGGTCTTTAAAGTGATATGTGGCACCCTCTTTCACAATCCTTGGTTTCACCAATACCTGTCTATACAATCTCTACAAGTCTGGCCTTGTAGTATATTCTGACCATCGGTGCCATATTCAGGTTAAAAAATCTGAGCCATTTTAGTTGAATAAGGATAGTTTGGATTTGGCAAACACCGTATGATTCCCTATTTACAGAAAAGCTGTAGTATCTTTGGGAACAAAGCCAATCACTCTAATGCCATAAGTAGAACCTTTGTGCGCTTTGATATTAATATTAGATTTAAAATACAAATGTTTTCCTGTAATTTATTTACACGTTAATTTGATGACATTACTCCTCATCTCACAGGCGAATAAACGAGCAGAGCAAACATGGACGCTTATGGAGACGGTGAAGGATCCTGGAAGGATAATGGACTGATTGATTTGTGAATCCCTAGTGGTGGTGGTGTTTCTGAAAGAAAAGCATTCGGAACCTTTTGTCCTCTTCCATAGTCAAATGTTGGCTGCTCTGTAGGGATGTCTTCTAGTTTTGGCAGTTTAGGTTTGCCCTTTGGCCCGATTGAGTCATTCTAGAATCATCGGTTGAATGATCAATATTGAGACCATGCGATTCAAATGTTGCTTTGATGGAGTTGTCAGCACGTGCTTCCTATATGCTGAAAACTGAAATGGGGATGTTTTTCCGGTGTTCATAGCATCTCCCGTCAACATTTTTTTGGGTTATATGCTTGATCTGCAGGTGTTCTCAGATCTGTAGAATCGAAGGGATTTGCCTTTTTGTCGACATGTAACAGTGGATCTTTATGTGGGAAACCTTGATACCGTAAACGCTGTTTACCCATTCATTCAGTCAACCGAGTTGATTTTTTTATTAGTTGCTCTTGTAAATTGTTGGAGCAGCAGAGTACCTATTAGCATTGCTTGATCTTCTTGCACTTCAGAATTGCAGTTGATAAATAGACTACGATTTGCAACTCTAAATGCCATGTGGATCCTTTATACTGTCGCCATATCAGTGCCAAATATATATTTGAAATATTTCACCGTTGCTTTTCATGAGGCTTAATAGGATTTGGAAAAGCCTTCAGAACTATTGTTTGGACTATCAATTACCCTTACAATATATCATCAATTGCTACAAAGTTATGTTGTATTAAAAATATGTGCAATGTGAATCAATCGATGCAACTCTTTTCTACTAAGCATGTATATAATTCAAATCTATTGTTAAAATTTATGGAGTTTGACTTCTTCAAATCCTAATGAGTTCTATATATTTCGAGGTGGAGGGAGCAGAAGATAAGCAAGAAACGGTTGGCCTCAGGCACAAAATTTATGATCTGTAAATAATATGATTTTAAGTAAAAAAAACTCTTGACTCCTTGAAACAAAAAAATCTAGATGCATCGTGAAAGAATTTTGGAAGTTCTTGATGGCCACTGTTTTAAAACCCTGGTAAGATTTTAACGGAAGCATCAAAATGTTTTAGACCAGTGATAAATATTAGAAAGCTGATGTGCACATAGCTCATGTTTAAGACTATTGTGTCTACTCATACCCCTCATGCAGTAGGCGTCGGATCTCGTTGAAATGTAAATTACAATGCTATAAAACATGGTTCAAAAGTATCAATTTAATTGTGGTTTAAGGATTTCTCATTGTTTACTATACATGTTGACAGAAGTTTAAATAATCTTGCAATGCAATAGTTTAGATTAAATTCGAGCTTGACACCCATCTCTCAATTCTGGTTTGCACCTCAACTACTTTTGAAGAGTCTTGTCAGATAAGATTTTGAAAAATTTAAGTCAAATTCAATTAATTTGAACAATTTTCAGTTCTCTAAAAAACTTCAAAGGGTTCGACCGCGGCTTGCAGGTTGCAGCTTGAAAGCGGCCTAGCTCGCCGCCTCCCCTACCGTTCCCGGTTCCCCCCTCGGCGTTCTCGGTCCGCCCTATCTCCGTCGCCGTCGCGTCATCTCAGGCCGCTGCCCCGCTCCCACTACCCATGGCGGCGAAGCAGGCGGCGCCGGGCGAAGCCCTTGCGGCTCAAATCAACGCCATGTCCCGCTCCGAGATGTACGACATGATGTCCAAGATGAAGGTGCGCCCGTACCCCCAATCCCCAAACCCTACCAGCCCAATTCCTCTCTCCTCCCTCCTCTCTTCTGCGCCTCTCTCCACCCGGCGGTTTGTTCACCGATTTGCTCTCCTTTTTTTTACTGTTTTTTTTTATGCTACGGCACTTGCTCGCGCAGACAATGATCGACCACGACCAGGAGACGGTGCGCCGCATGCTCGTCGACAACCCGGACGTCACCCGCGCGCTCTTTCGGGTGAGATTTCTCGCTGCCCATGCTCTCGCTTTATCCAACATTTGGTGCCTCGGCTGAACCTGTTTCGGAGTTCAGATATTTGTTGGGCTTTAGGGTTTTGCGGGCTGTTGAATTCGTATTTGGTTAATCCGGAAATGATTTGGTTCAAATTGCTTCGAGGCATATGTGGCTACTAGCTGCCTGATGGATTAGGGAGGACAGAGGCTCTCTGTCCTTCCAATTGCGCCTGTCCATGTTAACTCAAGAAAGGGGATTCATGAACACTAGTGTATATAAAAATAATGTTCGTTGCTATTTTTACCACTCAGAAGGGAATTTAATCGTGACAGTCAGCTTAATATTTGTCTTTCGAATGAATGCTATGAATCTCTTGCTAGTGTCAACACAATGCATTCACTTACATTTGATTGTTTCGAATGAATGCTATGAATCTCTTGCTGGAATATTTACTTTTTCTATTTTTGTTTGTTTGCTTCTACATGAGAAAGCTTTGGAAATGTTTTATGTACCTTTCTTAGTCCGCAAACTCTCAGATTATTAAAGTCACTACTTGTACATCAAGATTGTTCTCAAACTGTTTGTTTCAAACATTCTTTATTCTAATACCTACTTATGTTGTTTTTGTTGTGGCAAAATCTGTATTGATGTCTCCATCACATCATGTAAGTTGTAACAGCCTATCTCATTACTAACTCAAAGTGATTTTGTTATATGCATTTGAACAAAATAGCATCTCATATCCTTTCTTTTTGCAGGCACAAATAGTACTTGGAATGGTGAAAACGCCTAAAACTGTATGTAAACTAATTTCTTGAACTTCTCCTGAATTTTAGTCTTTGTACTAATAAGCATATTGTATTTCATTGTCACATTCCCTGTTCTACAGACACAATCTTCAGACATGGTCCAACCGGCAGCAGCGTCGACGGCACCATCATCAGTCAAAGTTACTGTGCCAGATCATGTCAGCTTGCCCCCACCGCCATTACCTGCTAACCAGCAGAGTGTTGCTCAACATTCTACCCCATTCCCATCTGGCCCATCTAATGTCGGATCTACCATGGACCTTCCTACTATGTCAGCAAATGCACAATCGGCGCAAACAAAAGGTTACCCTATTCATCAGACGCCTTCATCAGCTCCTCAGTCATCTCAGCATCCAAATATGAGCCTGCCTCATGCTCCTCCGCAGTATCCCAATCTTCAATCACATGTGCCTATAGTTCATAGCCAGCCACAGCAACCTTTGCAAACTCCTGGAATATTTAATCAACAGTTGCAACCACCTTTGCCCCCGATGCCTAGGCCACAGTCCATGCATTCCTTTGCACATCAGATGCATCAGCAAGTACCAAATTCTTTTGGTTTGACTCATGGAAATGCTCCGCAGCACATTTTGCAACAACCAATGTTTCGTGTAAGATTCTATGCTAAATCTATATGATGCTGATAACTAGGTGCCATGCTCTACATACTGATCATCATGTTTGTAATTTGCAGCCAGGTGGGAACCCTCAAACTTCTTTCCTTGCCAGCCAACCACCATTGCCTAGCCAGCCACCACCACCACAGCTATACCAGGTACAGTTTCTTCTCTTCTGAAAGATATGGTTATGTTGCATTGAAGTTTATGTATTTGCCTTTCCGAAGAAGCTAATGTTAGTATCTTCCCAATTCTATCTGTGTTTGATGATTGTTAGGAAAGAGTTAGATGTAGGAGGGGCAATGAGGAATCACAATCTTTATTGCTGTCATCACAAGAGTTCTAGTTGTGGAAGAAGCATTCACAGATTACATACTGGGTCCAAAGTACACTTAACATATTGGTCTATTACATAATGTTGAAATTTCAATATCTGATGACATAGTATGATCAGAATGTTCTTCGCATATTTTTTAAATCAAATCTGGCACTTATATGGATCTGTAGAACAATTCTGAATAGAAGCTATGTATATTGCTTAGCTAGATTCTACTGATGTTTTCCATTTTATAATTATCATCTGGCTTTTTCCTCTGATTATTAGTGCCTGTGTATGTCAATTTTTGGTTTTTTGCTATTGTTCTTAGGCCCGAAGCAATAATTTATTCCTGAGGGAACCAATACTGCAAACTTATACAGTCTCAAATGTTATATTGTACTCCCTCCGATCATAAATACTTGAAGCCACTGACTTCTTAACATATTTGATTTTTAACTTTGGTGACTAGTTTTTCTTACTAGAATATAGTTATAATATCTGATAAGTATGAGATTAGTGAAATTACTTTTCAAGACAAATCAGCGTGTATGATTTTTATGTTTCCAAAAATATTTTGAAAAATCAAGAGTCGAAGTTTTAAAAGTTTTACAGGATTTTGGTCAAAGTGCCAAGTATTTGTGACTGGAGGGAGCAGTTCCTTTTCATCTTTTGACAGTTAATACCACTCGTGATTTAGTAACGCACCATAGTAGTCCTGCCTTATACCTCAGATATATGAAAAGCAAGTGAACTTCATAAAACCCTAAGTATTTGTGTTGCTATAACACAACAGTTTTTTTTTCTCAAAACCTCAAGTACTTAGATCCATATGGCACAAAAGCCACAACTTTGCTTCTCTTCCAAGAATAGATGCGAAAATAAAAAAAGAAAGCTGTCCCGGGTCTTGGCTTCTTCTCATTAACAAGGAATGAACTGTGAACATGTGCTGTGTCGACATTGGTGGTAGACCCTTTTATTCTAAAAAGATGGACAGGGATATCCTCTGCCATTTAAATTTGGCTGACCTAATTGGCTCTCTTGGGTGTACTTGTACGAATGTAGCACAAGAAGAAAGATGGCTGGTATTGGACAGTTTAATGTTGATAGTTATGAGCATGTTACCAGAATGCTGAGGTAATATCAAAGCATCATTGTTTGAAGTTGTATGTTGAAGAATGGGGGTGAAAGCACCGACGGTGTATCCCCTCGAAAAGTCAATGGAAAAATATTAGCAACCTTAATGATGTGTGTGATACTTAACTATTTGTAGGAAAAATATGCCTTCAGGCTCGAGCTGCAAGGGATGGCTCAGTTAACGAAGTAGTGGAGTTTTTTTTTTCTCCATCCAGATGAGGAAAAGAAGCGATAGCTATGGTTTTGTGTTGTAGGCTAAGTGTCTATGGTTCTATGAAATAAATTTTATACTGTGGTATTGTGTTACACACACACAACTACCTGTGGTTATGTGGAAACTGTTCAAAATAATATCTACTAGTCCCCTTTCATATGTTTCTAAAGGATGTATAGACATATCTGAACTTGTTTTGAGAAATAAAAGTTCAACTAGCCCCTTCTCGTGCATACTAGAAATTTATATGTTTTGCTAGTATAGTCTGCTCTGGAAGTAGTGCGAGACTGCTAGATGGTTGCTTACTTTCTGTTGATTGTTTAGTCGACACTAGGATCAGCTAAGTGTTCTTGTTTAGAATTAGAAAGTTTATGGCTGGTGTATACAGCAGAGTTAACAGTTGGGATATTTCAACCTTTTTGTCCACATATATCTCTACTGGTTCGTGGTTTCGTTCAAGCATGGAAAATGAGAAAAGTTTGACAAGCTTCAGTTACATATGGTCCAAATTGCAAAGATAGTTTTGCAAAGATAATACAGTGTACTTTATTAGTCTTCCATGTAATATGGCGTCCATGGTTCCCTACAGTTCTCACAATCTCTCTGTTCAGCAGGCTAGTTCACACTACAATACTCAAAGTACAGCACCCATGCAAGGTGATAGGTCAGCTCCCTGGGGGCGAGGCCCAGAAGTGCCTGCTGCTGGCTCTCATTTCCCTGGACAATTACCAGGGTTGCCCGGGCAAATGGCCCAAGGAATTGGTGGTATCCAGGCAGGACAAGCGCCTGTAAGTATCTTCTCTTAGCATTTGGGAGCGACACAGTTGGATATTACCGTTACCTTCCAATGTTTTCTCCCAGAATGAACTATTAATTCTGTCATTGTTTAAGCAGCTGACGCCCGAGATGGAGAAGATGCTCGTCCAGCAAGTCCTGGGCATGTCGGCTGAGCAGATCAACATGCTGCCTCCAGAGCAACGGCAACAGGTGCTTCAACTGCGGGACATGCTACGGCAATGATACATCGGCAGCTGACTGGGTAGAAGAGTTTCAGTTCCCTGCCGCAGAGAGGCCCTTGCTCAGCTTATGCTGGCGCCTGATTGGCATCCCGACTAGTCTGCAGCCTACCTTGGAGATGTGATTGTAGAATGCTAGTCCTTGTCGCCATTTAAGGAATGCTTGGACATTTTGTTTTATGCTTTGACAGGCAAATGGACGGCATGTTTCGATCCAGTTTCCTCGGAACTGGATGTTTTGTTTGGCTGATTCAGTTTCAAGCTGTGTACTATTTAGATGATAAAGTATTTACTCCGGGCATCAGCATCAGCTAGGATGCATACAGCTGAACCATTTTAAATTGATGGTTGAATCATAAGTAAACTTTTTGGACCTTGATTCTTGTTTGTCGATTTTTTTTGTGAAAACTTCAGAGATTATACTTCATTGTACTATGGTTGTTCATAGCACATCATGGGTAATTGGGCACTATGATTTATACATGTTAAAATTGCATGATACAACCACAAGGCGTCCTTTTAATATCGTGAACAAAGTTTTGTTTGGATCCCAAGTGCTAATGGATAAAAGCGCTAAACTTTAGCACTGCTCATTCAAACAGAAGTGCAAATGTGATGGGTTAAAATTTAGCCAAGAATTAAGAAATTTAGCATATGTATGAGTGCTAATATGTGCTAAAGCTTAGCATCAACCCTCCAAATAGACCCCGAAACTAAAACGGAGGCACTAGTCGTTTACACGATATGCTAAGGAAATTCTATTGGAGAATGATTCTTTTTTTGAAAAGCACTGGAGAATGATTCGCAGCCCGGGCGAATTTCTCATCCGACAAGAGGGAGGCTTGACCGGAAATCCGGAATCACCACGTGGTCGACTCCTGGCAGGAACCAGCTGTGCCAGCTGCCAAGTGGCCCGCGGGGCCCCACGCCTCAGCCCCCGCCAATCACCCATCAGCCAGCCACGCACCTCTTCTCTCTCTCAAAAAAATTCCGTAGAGCGAGAAAATGACGCCTAATCAGCGTGCTTTGCTTGTTCCGTTTCGTTTCTCGGCGACTCGTCCGTCATCGTCCACCCTGGCCTCCCTCCTTCGGTCGTCCTCTCGGGCGCCTCGCCCCTCTCGCGCGCGGCTCCTCTGCCCAATCAGCTCGCCCTCTCCCTCCCGAGAACCACCAAACCCCCCGCCAAGCAGCCCTACGGCCACATTCCCGTCGGGTTAGGTGGTCGAGAATCCGAAAACCGGAGTCAGAGGCACCAATCAGGCGCCGCGTTGGCCCACCCGTCCCAATCCCTGCCGGAAACCGGAATCCGCCCGCTCGGTCCGTAATTGCGGCGTCTAGAGGAGCGGGCGGCGGCGAGGAGGGATGGGGGGAGGAGGAGGAGGAGGGGATGGGGCCTCCGGGCCGGAGCTGTCGACGGACAACGTGAAGGGGATAGTCCTGGCGCTGCTCTCCAGCGGCTTCATCGGCGCCAGCTTCATCATCAAGAAGAAGGGCCTCCGCCGGGCCGCCGTCGCCTCCGGTGTCCGCGCAGGTCGCTCCCCTCCCGTCCTCTCGCACTATCGTTGTGGCCTTTGGTAGCTGGAGCAGGCCGGTTTCTGGCCAAAAGAGATGTGTGTTTCGCTTGGTTTGCTTTCTCTGATGATATGATGATGATGATGATGGCATGTGCAGGTGTCGGCGGGTACTCGTACCTCATGGAGCCCCTGTGGTGGGTTGGCATGATCACTAGTAAGGTTCCCTCGTGCGATTTCAGTAGAGAACTGGGCGTGATGCTTAGATAGTAACGTGCAATTCTGAGCGAAGTCTTTCCTCTTTTCAGTGATTGTGGGAGAGGTTGCCAATTTCGTGGCATATGCCTTCGCCCCTGCTGTGTTGGTTACTCCACTTGGAGCACTCAGCATAATTGTTAGGTCAGCAAGCTCAACTTTCTTCTTGCAATTCAGCAGTTAGCAATTCATTTTTTTAGTCAAACTCGAACTTGCCATTGAGGGTCTCTTCGCCATTCAGTGCAGTGCTGGCTCATTTCATCCTTAATGAGAGGTTGCATGCCCTCGGGGTGCTTGGCTGCGTGATGTGCATAGCAGGGTCTGTGGTCATTGTTATCCATGCTCCGCAGGAGCAGGAGATTACATCTGTTAGGGAAATATGGAACATGGCAACACAACCCGGTAAGGATTACTATGGGTGTGATTTACCCATACATTACTGGCTTTTGATTCGTAGGAAGTGAAATACTCTGACTGACATATCTTGCTACTTTCCTTTGCAGCTTTCTTGTTATATGTTGCTTCAGTTATTGTGATTGTTTTTGTCCTGGTGTTCTATTTCTCCCCTCTATATGGGCAGTCCAATGTGTTGATCTACACCGCCATTTGCTCTTTGATGGGTTCTCTTTCGGTAACGTCACTTCTGCCAGCAGTTAATATGTTTTCTAATGTTTTATTTGATTATGTTCTAATTTATTCTGGCTAGGGAATGTGAACTTCTCTCATTATTCAGGTCATGAGTGTTAAAGCTCTTGGTACATCATTAAAGCTGACTTTCGAGGGGACAAACCAATTAATATATCCTGAGACTTGGTTCTTTATGCTTGTTGTGGCTACTTGTGTGCTGACACAGATGAATTATTTGAATAAGGTTTGTAAAACTTGTTACAAATTGCTTTCGTTCAGTAATTGCAGTTATATGACACTATAAGTGCAACCATTTACATACTAGCTGCATAAATGGTACATCATAGAGGAACTATCTGGATGCGATTTGGGAGTTGAATCTTTGCAAATAGCAAAGTAGGCATAATGTTTCTAAGATGTGTAACCTTTAAAGATTCAAAAGAGAAGTCAATAATAATGTTCTTAGTTGAAAATAGTATAAAACCAAATGGGTTAATTTCAGTTTCGATGGGTTTGGATTTTTCAAATGATTGAGATTAAATTATGGTTAGGTTTGTATTGTTTGTTACAATGAAAGGTGCCATGTACCATGTCCCATGCTCATCAAATCATTGTTATGCATATAATGATCTGCTTGTTATCACCCTTCTCAACAACCAAATATGTTGGAAAAGGAGAAAGTAATATTATAATAAATTGGTGGTCATATGCTAGCTTGACGTACTGTGGACCTATTTAAATAGATTTGGATTCAAAATCTCATTTGCTGCCTTGTTCTTTAGTCCCTAATTCTTTTCCTACCCTCTGACTAATGCCTACATTTTAGATCCAATTTGGGCAACCTTCTCTTACACCTGACACCAGAATATTATCTAGTGGCATGTAATTTTGTAGCGTGCTATGGTAGACGATGCACTGAAAAACATTAGTTTATACAGTTACTGCAAAATATTACGTTATTTGTTCCCCTTCACTTTACTGTACTAAATTGTGCCTTTTCACTTTAGGCACTTGACACATTCAACACAGCAATTGTATCTCCAATATATTACGTGATGTTCACAACTCTTACAATACTTGCAAGCGTCATAATGTTCAAGGTAAATTTTGTTTTGCACTCAGCTTATATATTCGTTTCTTATTTTCATTCTGCCATTTATCATCATACATATTGTGGACCCTTTCAAAGAATTTCACATTGTTGCATTTGTTTCTCATGCATGCCTGTCTAGTAGTATATATAAAAACTAATGGGACTGCAGATTATTATAAGTGAACTGCAATAATAGATCTCTTTGATGGATGGAGAGAAACAGTAATTCTTTATTGTATTAGTAACTGTAGTAAAATTTCGCTCAGCTAGGACTGCTTACTGAAATAAGACAAACAGTAAAATGAGGTTTGTTGAATTTTTATAGATTTAAACTTTAAAGAGTTTGAAATATGTGCTAGCCCTAATTGTCATGTGGTTTATTTGTGCAGGATTGGTCTGATCAAAGCCCTGGAAGCATCATTTCTGAAATTTGTGGTCTCATTGTGGTGTTATCTGGTACCATTTTGTTGCATGTGACGAAGGATTATGAAAGGATCCCACAATCAAGAAGTGTGTGGCCTTTACTACTCTCTAATTGAAATCAGCATATAATTCTTATTCGAATATTCTTAATATCATCTCTTTTGTTACTATGTAGGTGTTTATGCACCATTATCTCCCTCCTTGACAACTAGATTAAATGGAGAACTATTGAAGCACGTCGAGGATGAGAGCAATTCTGATGAAGAAAAGGCCTTGAGAAGACAAGAGATGTACTAGCATCAAAATCTGAAAGGAAGGACAAGTGATTCCTATGGACGCTCCAGCATGGGGCTTTGTATATGGCGCAAAAGTGATATCCTTCCAATAGTGATTGTTGATTCCTCCATTACGGTGTGTTGGTTTGTGTATATAACTGGATACCTTCAGCAATTTGTGAAAATCTAGACAGGTGGAAGGCTGCATAGTTCTAGCAAATTAGAATTATGTCGGGTGCATAGATTCCTATCAACTTTCCTTCTTCCTATTTGTAATTTCCCCAGTTTTGTCCACGGCATTTGTTCCCTGTGTAGAGTTAGAGCGACCAAGTGAGCCACGGAGATTGTATCAACTGCGAATGCTTGTCTTAGTGAAGTTCTTGCAATCTGTGAATGCTGTACAGTATTATTGGTATTGAACTAGTGATGCTTTTGAAAAAAAATCTGATATCGTGTCATCTTTGTCCTCTTTTTTTATAACTATCATCTTTGTCCTTGATTGAGTATGGCCGAAATACTAGTCTTAAGGTTCTTTTTTTTTATAGACTCCGTAGGAATTTTTTTATGTTTGCCACAATACCACACTCATAGTTTAATCTCACTTTAAATACCCATCTGAAACCATAGTCAACTTAATTGTGTTCTTTTCTTTGTAAAAATAAATCAATCATGTATTTTCACTCGACAAAATCGAAGAAGAATGAGAGGTTGGATTGACATCTAGAAAGGCCGAAAGCTTGAAAATCATGGAAAAAAAATTCTTTTTGCCTCTCCCAACTTTGGACTGAATCTGTTTTTTCTCCTTGGACAATGAAATTGTTCGTCCAGTCTTCTCAGACTCATAAAACCATTTACATAACCTCCCTGCGGTTTGAGGCTAAGGTGGCAGCGGTTTTTCTCCTTTTATTTTATTTTTATTTTGGCCAAATCTTTGAAAAATCACAGTAAATCACAAAAAATCATAAAATGGAAAACCTAATTTTTTTGAACTCCACATAAATAGATCTAAGCAGTGAACATATTATATGATATACTTTAGTACAATTTTTTTATTGTAGTTTTAGATATATGCTTTTTTGTAATTAATTTATAGCTACAACTATATCATCCAATTATGGTAAATTTTTATGGTGAGCTAATCATTATGTGATTGAGCTATAGTAAAAAATTTATAATTATTGGATCATGTTTGACTGAGCCATTGATTTATCTATATAAACCTAGATAAATCTGTAGATAAATCTAGATGAATATATAGATAAACCTAGATAAATCAATAAATCAGTCACACATAATCCAATAATAATAAAATTTTGACTACACCTCAATCATATAATTATTAGTTCACCATAAAAATTTTACCATAATTGGACGACGGAGACTGTAGCTATAAATTAATTACAAAAAAGTATATATCTAAAGCTACAACAAAATATTTGTACTAAAGTATACCATACAATATATTTATTGTGTAGATCTACTTTTATGTGGAGTTTAAAAAAATTGGATTTTTTCATGTTATCATGTTTTTGTGATTTACTGTGATTTTTCAAAGATCTAGTCAAAATAAAAATAAAAGAAAAAGAGAAAAAACCGCTGCCACATCAGCCTCAAAACTACTCTGGGATGTTATGTGAACGGTTCATGAGTCTGGGGAGGCTGGATGAATGGTTTCATTGTCCAGAAAGAAAAAACAGGTCCAGTCCAAAATTGAGGAGGACCAAAAGGACTTTTTCCGAAAATCATTCACCACACTAGCAACCCTAGCAGCACCCTTGAGCTCGCGTGGAAGAATCATGGGCCATGGGCCTATGGAGCGAGTTTCATTTCTGTTTAAACCACCATGTTTCATAGAATTTTTTTAATAAAATAAGATGTAATATGTCTATGATTTTATTTTTCTAAAATATGAACATTTCAAATATTCCTGTTCAACATATTAGATGCACTAGTCCAACATTTTAGATATATTATTTCAGCATTACCATATAGAATGTTGAAATAGTTATTCAACATGTTGAATGTGATTTCAAGAAATGTTGACGTACTATCTAATAATGTTGAATATCAACAACATAAGCATGAAAAGGGAGCCAGATAGAATAATGAAAAAAATGATGCCATACGCACGTGATTATAGGCTCATAGTCTATCTGTATTAGCCACAGCAGTGCCTGGCTGGCTGCATAGGGTTCATTTGCTCCTGCTATTATCCTACAATATGGCCAGTAACTCTGTTTTGTTCAAGCAAACACGCGCAGTGAACTGATATCCAAACACGAAACATACTGAGTGTGTTTTGTGGGCTGTTTTTGGTCCTTTGGGCCCGTTCATGTGTATTTGTTGGGCTGTTGCTGGATCGAAGATATGTAGGTCATAAGCCTATCTCTCTCTCTCACGGAACTCCCCCTTCCTTCTCTCTCTCTCTCTCTCTCTCTCGCGCGCGCGCGCGCGCGCGCGCGCGCTCGGCCGCCTTCTTTCTTCTCCTTCCCAAGCGGCGACGACAGGGGAGTGGCGCCGCCCTTGCCAGTTCTTCGTCGGGCGCTTCGCTGGCCGACAAGGTATGTGCGCCCTTTCCCTTCCCTTCCTTTCCTGCTTTGCGAAATCGAACACCCAAACCCCCTAACGTGTGCTGTTTGTATTCGGATCTGACCATGGATTCGACCTACTAACTTCGGTTTTTTTTTTGTAAAAATTATTGGGTGTACATCTGGGTCCGCCCTTGCCAGTAGCAGTTTATTTTCCAGAATTTTGTTTTTGGGGGGATGGGGCACCTCGCGCTTGTCCGTGATTAGGTTGCAGCAGAACCTGAACGTGGAGGAAATGTTCAGTGGGGACAAGGAAAAGTGAGGGATAGTTGCTTGTTGAGCCAGCGATTTGCTATCGCTACGCTTCATTTCCAAACTCTAACCGTGGTCCTGTTTGCACTAAGGCCTTGTCTTGCATGAATGTCTTCTGCCATAGGGGATATGGCTGTTGACAACATTAGAGGACTGCAGTTATGATGTGGCTATTGAATTCATCCTACTTCTTGAAAAATGCAGGGATTGTTTTGGTTCACTGCCTTCCTTGCCTTTTTAAAACTGTCTTCATTTCCTGAATGTAATACATCTTTTGTTTCGTTTGGTCAATATTGGGTTGAGGTTTTTCTTGAGGTGGCTTCGTTGTTCTCTACAGAGGGTATTTGTCGAAGTTAGGAATTGTAGCATTTCTCCAAATTACCTGTTAGCTTCTGTCTTTTGGAAGGATTCTTTCCATTTGCTCATTTAAGTTGCAATTTGCATCGGGGCTCGCAGATAGAATATAACAGATACATATACGTTTATTAATCTGCATCAAGAAGAGTGGCAAGCTGCTTGCGGATATTATAGAACAGTTCAATCTGCGGAGTGAGCTTTCTCGTGATGATTTTTCTTTCTCATGATGATTTTTCTTGTGTATGTTTTGAATTTTCTGCCTAAATTTTTGAGATGCGTTACTAACACATGTACGATTTTTTGTTTGCTCTGTTATTTGCTTTATGCATTCTATTGTCAATATGGTGTGAGCTTGAATTTTACCTCTCTGAATTCTGATCATGTGCATTTGTGTGTCCTCCATCCAGTCTCCTTTTCTGCAAACTCGTAGTTGCTGATGGGGAAAGCAAAGCGTGCCTCAATCTTCATCAGGCTGGTTTCGGCAGCTGGTACTGGGTTCTTCTATGTGAAGCGCAAGAATCCTCGGCGGATCACTGAGAAGCTTGAATTTAGGAAGTACGATCCCCGTGTGAACAAGCATGTTCTGTTCACAGAAGCAAAGATGAAGTGAGATCTTCTACCTTCAAAATGCAGAACAGGAATAGGTTGTCAACGTTTTGCAATCAGAAATCTCTTGTACCATTAAGGATGTAGCCCAACATTGACATGGTCTGGTTTCCAGTGTTCCATTAGATAACTGTAATGGGCATATGATTAAGGATTTTATGTGCTCTTCCAGTTGATTTTTGCAACAATAAAGATTTTGTTGAAATGGCGGCAAGCTTCTGGCATCATTTGTGACAAGAGGGTGCCACAAAAGCTAAAAGACATTCTATAGGACAACATTTCGTCCGGCGATGTTATACGGTGCTGAATGTTGACCTACAAGAAGGCGACATGTCCAGCAATTGAGTGTAGCAGAGATGCGGATGTTGCGGTGGTTTTGCGGGCACACAAGAAGGGATAGAGTCCGGAACGAAGTTATTCGGGATAGAGTCGGGGTGGCACCAATTGAGGAGAAACTTACCAGCATCGGCTGAGATGGTTTGGACATGTCCAATGAAGGCCTCCTGAGGCGCTGATGCGCCGATGCGTAATGGGGTTCTTGAGCGGGTCGATAATGTAAAGAGAGGTAGATGTAGACCTAAACTGATGTGGGATGAGTCAGTTAAGAGAGACCTTAAGGATTGGAATATCTCTAAAGAGATAGCTTTGGATAGGAGTGCTTGGAGACTAGCTATCAATGTGTCTGAACCTTGAACTTATTTCTTTTGGGTTTCATCTCTAGCCTACCCCAATTTATTTGGGGAAAAAGACTATGTTGTTGTTGTTGTTATTGTAAAGATTTTGTTGCTCGAGTGAGCTGCAGACCTGCAAACGACTAGTATTTTTTTTAATAATTTTCTTTTGAGGTATGAGCTATAATCAGCTTCTGATGAACGAAATCTAAACCTCCCAAGTTCTATTTACACCTTTCAATCCCACCAAGTTTGTGAACCAATCCAGTTCTCGCTGAACATTTGAACTGCCAAGATGCTCCGCTAAACATGAAGTGAAGCTGTTGTTTCTGCACTTAATGTTGATTTACCGGTCTGTGTTTCCGTAAATCACAGAGAATTTGATTTTGTTGTAGTTGCGGTAGACTGACTGAAAATGCAATGAATGCAATGCCCAAGTAATATTATTTCGAGCTAATCACCTACTGAAAGCATCATATACTGGGAGCTTGGATCAATCCATCGCTAGAAGATACACGAAGCAAATTTAATAGAGGATGAATGTTGGTTAGGTTAACCAGGCTAGTACATACTGCAATTTGTGCTTTGCGTATATTCATATTTGGTGGATGTATTCATGACTAGAGTTCTTTCCTTTTCTAGTACAGAAATATCATCTACCTACCCGGGGAAAAAACAATATACAGATATAATAGAATTCAAGTTTGTGCGAATACTACAAATGCAGTTTTCTGCATTATTGCCATAAAGATTTACGGCCTGTTCGGCTGGCTGGCTCCAGCCAGCGCTGGCTGGGGGCTTGAGCGGCTGGCTGGTGGGACCGGGGGGAGGTCCAGCCAGCCGATACTGCCCAACCGAACAGGCTCTTAGCAGATAATTTTATAAAATGAGATTTGGCAAAAAACCATGGGTACATGGTTGTTGTCAATTATCTGTCTGTGTCCTCAAACAGATTAATTTGGCTCATCCGTCTGAAGCTACCCCTATCACTCCAATCCTGCAAGCACAGCCTAGAGGTAGAATCATAGTCCCACAGCCCGGTGGACATCTGCCGCTGGAGCTTCTTCTTCCTCCCATTTATCCAGTTATTGTGCATGATGAAACAGCCGAGCTCCTTGCAAGCTGATAGTACATCATGCTTCTCCCATAGACCTTTGTAAGCTCCATTGGGGAACAAGTCCCGGTTCAAGAAAACAACAGTCAAGTTTGTGTAGGGCTCCAGGCATTTGTCGTCACTGATGCGGTTTGTTCCATTTTCACCGCACATGACATCGCAGAAACTCGGCTGCTCAGATAAACCAGAATCAGCTGCATGCTTTACTATCATCTGCATCACTGTGACAGTGGCATTGTCTGAGCGAGCAAAGTAGAATCCTGAATTCAATCTCCATGGCGAATTTATGGGACCTATAACCAACAGCAGTGAGAATACACAACAAAAATTAGCAGGGGTCTTACATCTAGAGAATCAACATAACTGAACTACCATATTTCTTTTACGTATTCAATATGCCATATTCATATTTCTAGGTCAAATTTTGTGTCATTTACTTTCTTTTAAGAACTCTGTGCCACCTAAATTAAACTAACTCTTGTTACAGCTGAATTTGACCCAATGGCCAATGATAGATGCAGGTGTGCATTGTCAAGAGAACCAAAACTGGAAGAAACAACAGAAAATTGTAGTCATCACCTGTCTCATTGTATTCATCAGATTGTGCTCCAAATGTAGCAGGCCCAAGCGAGTACAGGAATGGCATTGGATTGTCAAACCAATAAACATCAACATCACTCAGCAGCACATTGTATCCCAGTTTTAGTATCTCCAGAACAATCCGTGACTTCACTTTTGTCACTTGTTGAAAACACTTTGTTCCAAAGTGGCAGTCATCAAAGCTGACGTTCTTTGGTGATAATGGATCTCTGAAAACTGGCAAACCCTAGAATTAGGATTAAACGATTTGAGGTGGTCTGTGGTTTGCAAAGTAAAGAGGTTAAAAATAAAGAATTGGAGAAGAAAGGAGGTGATTTTTTTTAGGGAAGAAAGGAGGTGATTGAAAATAACTACCTGTAAAACTGAGAATTCATAGGTCTCATGGTCTAAGGCACAGACTATAAAATTAGTAACTTTAAGATGACGCAAACAGCAAGCCCAACTCATGAGCATGTCCCTGTAACTTACTCCAGCCACACCAAGGACAACAGACCTATTCTTATCAGCAGCAAGCTCAAGTAGCATGCTCAAAGAATATGGAAGATTAGAGCTGTGCAGATGTCCAGAAGAGCAAATGTTTTCATTCCTCCATAGGCTGCCTCTTCCTCCATGGGCTTTTTCTTCTTTGCTGATAACAAAATCTGACAAAGTGAGCTCGTCAGCTTTGCTGAATAAATAGTCTTCAGATTGCTTTACCACTTTATGCAGCACAGTAGAGTGTTTTCTCGGTAATGGGTAGCAATAGGAGCCATAAATTGCAGCAAGGTGGCAATTGACACTGTACTCCCAGGATCCAGCAGGTAGTCTTTCACTCTTACTCGAGCTCATGCCATACATCGAGCTAAAACTTTCAGGATACAATCCAAGAACCAGACTGCTTGCATCAAAGACAAGTCTCATCTCAGATGATAGAACCTCGTGAGTCAGCCACCAATTATGTGCTCCTCTTCCATAAAGAAACGAAGGCAGAACTCCGGCATGTAAAGGACTGCTCGGACTGTTCCACGCCACAATCATCCCCCTGTCAGAGCTTTCTGGTGCCCACTTGTCAGCTGGAATCTCGCGCAACTAATGGAGACAGAGAACATCTGATCAGCAAGCTACATGTACACAACCGGTGGTAATTTTCTATGAATGTTACATTGTTCATAGATGGAGGAAAAGGTACCTTCCTGAAGCTCACTGTTTTACCATCTGCCTGTACCCAGTGGCTTCCGTTGTCAGCAAGCTGGTAATGGAACTCGGTGATGTTACGCGACATTGCAACAAGGAACCAATCACGATCAACCTTGCTTAAATGCGCCAACGCGTCGATAATTTCGGGAAGAAGGATGATCTCGGCATCGACAAGGACGCAAATGTCGGAGTCAGAGGCAGCTTGTGCTCTCGCGACGATCGAGTGGAAGAACGGCGTCCCCGTGAACCTAAACCAAGGATGAAGACGGCACTGATCAGCTCCATGCTGCAACAGAAATCTCTGAAGAACCGGGTTGAGGGGAGCTTGTATTACGCGAGATTATGAGGTTAGAGGGGTTGGGAATGCGTACGAGGAATCGATGGCCGCATCGACGGTAACCCGGCGCCCGAGCCGGCCGGCGACCGCGAGCGAGGAGGCGTGAGCGCCTAGGAGCACGACGCTGACGTTCCCCGGGAGCGCCAGCCATGAGCGCACCGCCAGCTCCTGCCGCGCCTGCGAGCCCTCCGGCGCCGGGCGCGTCGCTGAGAAGATCGTGACCCTCGGCGTCGCCCCGCTGCCGCTGGGCAGGGTCTCGCGGCTGCCGCCTCCCTCGTGTTGGCGACGGGAGCGCGCGCGGGAGGACGAGGAGGAGAGGCGGAGCACGGCCGCGACGAGGGCGAGGAGGAGGAGGCACCCTACGAGACGCGGGGCGAGCTCCGCGATGCCGCCCCGGGACCTGCGCCCCCCGCGGCGCGGGGGAGCGCGGCGGTGGTGCGAAGGGAGCAGCATCTGGGCGCGCGCCGCGGCGGCCGGGCGGAGGGAGCGTAGAGTAGTTTGTTCGGCTGCTTGGTGGGGCCGACCTGTCATTGAGCGGAGGTCAAAGGACCGAGACACAAACGTTAAGGGCTAGTTTGGAAAAGGAGGGGAGTAGCCCCCGGGAAATCCCTCCCCTGCGGGGGAACCCCGTGCACGATCGTACCCGGGCGTGCTCACCCCACGGGTGGTGTCATCCCGGCAGCATTGCGGTGCTCTCCCACAAGCTAGCAGACCAGGGCGGAGCAGATTGCATTACAGTCAAAAGTTTGTCTCAAATAAGAGATTAGCACTTCAAAAAATCAAAACCTGCAAATACAAAATAATATTCAATTCATTCTCAACCGTTGCATTGCAAGCAAGAGTTTCCATTCATCAAATCCCAACATGTCCCATCCATCCATCACACAGCAGGATAAAATGCTTGAAAAATTCATGAAAAATTCTACTGATTAAAGTACTCAACCATTTGAGCCATGACAAGGATAATAAACCATAACAATATAGGACATAACAAATTTGTCTCTACGATCGATCTCAAGTCTTCAATTAGCAGTTATCAGAGGAACTCAAGGTCGAGGCTGCACTTGCAGGACCCGTAGCAGCAGAAGCAGAAGCACGCAGGGAACAAGCTGCCAAAGGATGAAAAAAAAACAACACTAGGCATAATCAGGAGTAAGAATATGATCAGCATGAATTAAAATTTAACTGTTCACGCAGCACACATGACATACAATGAACTGATGAAGATCATGAAGTTGCATCAGATAGAGCAACATTTTACCATTGACTAGATCAACTACAAATTTCAAGAAAAAAAACTATTGAGATTAAAAGCACTGCTCATAGATATACTTCCTGTTTGCCGGATTGAGTTCTACTACCCATTAACTTGTGTGACAAAGAGTTCTTAGCACGCTACTACAGGCACATCCAACGAGTTTCTAGTGTAGATATAATATTATTTATTAGAAAAATAGTGCTAGCTAGCTTTACTTTAGACCCAATATATTAATTTGGATGAATTAGGAGCTGCCTAATCAATCATATATTGTGCAGAAATTGGTAACTAATTATAAGTAGCAGCAGATCATATATTTTCACAAGGCAATAAGGAGCACCTAGCCAGGTATAGAATAAAACTAGATCATATGGAAATAGCAGCATATAGAATATAGTTGACAGCATATTGGAATAGTAGGTACTAGTTTTTGCTTTTCATCAAACATAACCGCAAATGACAGCCATGGATGCAATTAATACAGCAAAAAATGAATGTTTCAGATGAGATCCTCAATTAAATTTCTTATTTGGAAAAAATAGCATTTCAGGATGAACGATGGTTTCTTAATGAAGCTTACCTGGGCCAACAAAGTTGTACAAAGAGAACAGCAAGTATTAATTAATGAGTACTACTCATGTTAAGCCTTTTCCACGAGCATTACTAAAACTCAAACAATCCAGAGCTATCCCAACAGTCCAACACTATGTAACTACCAGCCAGTAATGTCATGGAAACACAAACAAATAAGTAATATCTGGATTGTCAGTAGCTACTGATCTGTTTGCCTAGTGCTATGAATAG
This sequence comes from Panicum virgatum, assembly GCF_016808335.1. Classification (NCBI taxonomy): domain Eukaryota; kingdom Viridiplantae; phylum Streptophyta; class Magnoliopsida; order Poales; family Poaceae; genus Panicum; species Panicum virgatum. The sequence continues at coordinate 20,028,592 of NC_053147.1, read as the reverse complement.
CCTGCAACTACAATTATGCAGTGCAAGGATGACAACCTGCTACTGTGCAAACACTTATGAACTGGATGTGCACAGTACCTGCTAATATGCTTATTCATCCTAGTACTAGAAAATAAAGACTAACAAGCCAATCTCTCCTAGAACATTTAGATTTAGTCCATGCCTGCTCACTGCTCATTCAGTTCTACTCTAAAAAAGCATATTAGCAGTCTAATTTCAAGTGCAAGCCAAACATACCTGATTTTTCTTTAGTTTTTATATCGCACATCCGCTGAGCACTCTGGAAATAATAGCATGTGTAGACGATCAGTAAAGGGTTCATAGCCTACAAGCAGTACTTAAAACTAGTAGCTCATCGATGCAAATATAGTTTATATGGGAACTATAATTATGACTTACTTTCAGAAAAATTGTACCGGGAACTTATAAGAGCCAAAGTCTGCATATGACAGGCAGCAAAAAATTATGATCTTGGTGGCTTCCTTGAGCAGGAGGGTCGTCTGTTATTCCTATTCGGCCTGACTTAGCTTGCTGAATAAGTGTGTAGTGTACTCACATGGATGGATTGGATGGAGACAGACTGCTAACTATCAGACTCTGCTAACTGAAACAAAAAGACTGACATTGAGTACTAAACACAGGGACTACATCCAACAAATACGAATTGTGAACCATCAAAAGCTAAATCAAGCTTTCAGTACCCAAAGCTACTCAATGCATTCTGAACAGTAGTACACAATACATGAGAATTCAATTACTGCAACATAAAAGTTATTAGTACTACTTGCGTAGTATTTCCCCTGGTCACCGAACATGTGCTTTACTATTTGTAAGCTTTTCTTTTTCTCAAAAGCCAATCAAATTCTGCAACAATTGAATGATGGTAACCGAATGAACTAGTATTGGAACCAGCACTCAACCTACCGGTTTCACAAAAAAATTCAGAGACGACTGGCAGCAACGATAGCCTACCGCTGCGGGCAACCACACATCTCACGTCTCAACTAAGGGCTAGTTTGGGAGTACAGACATGGATTCGGAGCCACGGTACATCAGAGTTTGATTGAGATTTACCTGGAACACGAGGTCGACCTAGGAAGGGCCAGGGAAGAGGAAGAGGAGTGCCTGTGTCAGATCTCCCGCTCACTTGTGATCTGCTCCTAATCGCAAGACTTCTTCAGTAGGATCTATAAGAAAAAGATGAGAGGAGAGGAGAGAAGAAACCCTAGCAGGGGCAGAGAGATGAATGGGGATGGGGAGGGGGGAGGGAATCACCTGATACGAAGGATGAAGTGGCTGCAGGGACACCGGCGGAGGAGAACGGCCGTCGCGAGATCGTCGGAGGAGATCGGCAGGCGGTGGCGGCGCTCTGCTGCTCGACCTCGCGACTCCGCGAAGCGAGACGAGGGACGGGGACTTCTCCCCGGTGTGTGTAGGTCGGGCGCGATTCCACGGGGTTATTGGGCTCACCCGGGCCGGAAACCCCCACAGAGCGGGCTTCCAAAGGCGCATGTTGGACTCCGCGGGAAAGAATTCCGCATGGGCTGCCGGCCCGGGGAAACGACGGGGAACCCTGCATGGAACTGGGCTTCCAAACTGGGCCTAACTGAAAGCAAAGCGCTGTAAAGAAAACACAGTAGAGCCTGGAAGCCTTCGGGGGAATACCCGCATAGTCACTTACAGGTGGGGCCATGTGTATATGGGACCACATGTCAGTCGAGTTGTATTTGTCGTCTCAAACGTTTTGAGCAGCTGGAGATTGAGTTCTTCGGCCAAAATCAAGCTTTTTTTTTTGAAGGAAAAATCAAGCTAACTTGCCGCTGCAGAAAAGATGATCGTTAACATGCGGGAACAAATGGGCTGAGTTCGTGGTGCCAGGCCTTCCGACCGGGTGGGCACGGCCCAATCAAGACGGGCTCGTCCCAGTTGGGCCTAATGCGCAGCGATTCATGCATGTACCGGGCAGGAATTTCGAATCACCTTCCAGAAAAAAAAGGAATTTCGAATCACAAGTTTGGACTCGTCCAACGGCCTTCTGCCCCCAAAAGGCCTACGCATTCAATCCCGATCCCCCAGGCCCCTGCAGCCAGCAAGTCAGCAACCCACTGCTCCTCGCCGCGCACCCCACCAGCTGCGTGTGGGTCCAGCGCCCCGCATGCCCGGCCTGTCAGTGACTGGTGGGACGTCAGCTTGCAGTAGATCGGCCATTTAATTCCCACCCGTAGCAGGGCATAGAGCAGGAGCAGGTGGTGGAGGGGAGGGGAGTCCGCGGAGAGGACAGCCCGGCCGACTCCCGCGCGCCTCGGAAACCGTTGTCAAACGGCGTGGCTGGCTTGCTCGGTGCTCGCTGCCGCTGGGCATCAAAAGCTCGTTGAAAAGAAAAGGACTCGATTTTTTTTTTCAAAAAAGAAAAGGACTCGAGCAGGCATGGAGACAGAGGAGCGGAAGGTCGAGGAGCGGAACTGGCACGTGGTCCCCGCACCAATGCGGTCCCACGGGTCAGCCAGCTGCGCGGTGCTGTTACCGGTCGAATAAACCCTGCTTCGTTTTTTTTTTGAACTCAACCCTGCTTCGGTAGCGAAACCTCTTGCTTTGAAGCGAGCGATCGTGGAGACAGGATCCCCGACCCGCTCGGCGTGCCGGGGGTAGCCTCCTCGTGGGCCGGGCCCGTGCGGGGCCCACCGCCCGCCCCTCTCCAGTCTTCTCCCCCGCTCCCCCCTGCCGCTGGCGATCGGTTGAATATGCAAACAGGGCAAGGAAAAGCAGCGTCGGACTCTGTCGTGGTGTGAAAAATCACAGTCGGGTGGTGAAATGCACATGTCTAATCTTAAGTGTAGGATGTGCTTGAGACAGTTAAGGAATGCTCGATCTAGAGGCGTAAGAACACGGAAGCACACAAGGATTTAGAGTGGTTCGGACCGCCGGAGCGTAATACCCTACGTCCACTGTGTGTTGATAGCTTGTGCTCTTAAGAGGTTGAGAACGGGATTGTTCGGAGTGAATCCGAACTTGTGTTGTGTCTGGCTTCACTTGGCTTTGGCTTGGCTTTACGTACTCTTCTCTTTTATATCTCAAGGGGGGAGTGTACATAATCGTTGGGTCCCCGACAGATGGGCCCAGCGATGTAGTATAAAATAACATACTGTACAGACATTATGACGTTGCAGGCGACGGAGACTTTATTCCTGTATTTCCTTGCTTTGCCCGTGAGAATCTTCCGTCCAACATAGTCATGCCCTGTCTTGCCGAAACGGTACCAGGGCGTAGCTTGCGGCGTAGCTTGCCGTGGTCTGCCGCGTAGCTGAACGCCCGTGTAGCTTGCAGCATAAGCGGTATGATGAAAGGGTGTCGTGCCGTCGTATCCATTTAATATGGCAGACGGGCTCTGCGCCGATGTGGTGCATGCGGCTGCACTTTGTACCTCGGTAATATGCGGTCTACAGTGAGGCCTGACAAAAGCTGTCCTGCGTGCCGCGGCGGCAGAGCACGCCTCAACCACCCGCATTTAATGCGGTGGATGGACGAGTCTTCCAGCGGAACACTCGCGCCGCGCCCGCGCCTGTGGGACACGTGGCGGCTCCGGACCCCTCCCGAGCAGCTAGCTGAGTCGAGAGCTCACGGGGTCCGGATAGACACGTGGAGGTCCCGGACCCATCTGCGGGAGTCCGGATGGCACGTGGAGGTCCCGGACCTACCTGCGGGGGTCTGGGTCCGCGGCCCCATGTGCTGAGCATTTCCACCTCTGGGACACGTGGTGACACCGGACCCATCCCCGAGCGGGATGCGGGTCCGGGACCGTTGGTCCGGTGAGATGGAGTCGGACCCCAGGGGTCCGGCTGCTCAGCTCCTTAGGGCGTAGTTACGGATAACTACGCGAGTCTTGGCACAGTAGGAGTGGCTACCCCAGTTTCAGGGTACCGAAAGAGGCCCCCGGGCCCGTCTCGGGAGAGGCAACGAACCCGCAGGTGGGGCCACTACTGTGAGCAACTTGGCTGCTTCTGGCGCCCAGCGGTGCGCGCCACAAGGGTCTTGTCTTGCGCCGTCCATCCTTTGGGTCACCTACTGCATCATCACGTTTGGACCTGCACATGACTCAAAGTAGATGCTTAGTAGCGTGCCCACGGGTCCCAAATCCTGTTGGCTGTGATCCTTTGAGATAGACAGTTAAGCTCAGTGAACGGAGCTCAAGGGGCCGGCCTTTAGATTAAGAGAAAGTCTGGACCTCCAGGTTCCCAGTCCTAGATACTACGTCACTCATTCACAGGAGGTGGTGCGTGCAGGCTTAGGGTACGAAACCAGGCTAAGCGGCTACACGGCTCCGGGCCTCCCCAGAGAATGAGTGCGCTTCTCTGAACCTGCAGGTTCCCAGGGGTCCAAACCCCTCTCTTCCATGAGGGGTCCCGAGCTAAGTCACTAACTAGCCAACTCAATTCGGACCACAATCACCGCGCAAGAGTAAGAAACCACGTGGGGGTTAGCGCAAACAGAATGCGTAGATTGAAATTGGAATGTAACATCCTTAGAGGCGAACTGAGAATAAACTTTTCCTTTATAACTAGATGTACATGAGATGTGCGATGTAAGCCAGAACACGGGTTTATGAGGCCGGAGCTGTCCGGACCTCCAGGCCCCCAGTCTTAGGTACTACGGTACTCGCCATAGGGAGGTAGAGCATGCAGGCTTAGGGTACGGAACCAGACTAAGCGGCTACACGGCTCCGAACCTCCCCGGAGGGTGAGTACGCTTTCCTGAACCTGATTCGCAGAGGTCCGGACCCCTCCACAAGTGAGGCTCACCGGACTGGGCCTCTAAGGGTAGGACTACCTAGTTACAAAGAAAAAAGGTTTTATTCCCTACTGAGCCTCTAAGGGTAGGACTTACAGAGATCTAGAGTCGGGGGTGCGACAGGAGTCGGCTTTACGTCGGAGAGAGCCACCAGAGTCGGCTTAGTGCGACCGGAGTGGGCTTTCCGCCGGAGTCGGCTTTCCGCCAGAGCGGGCTTGGTGCGACCGGAGTCGGCTTTCCGCCAGAGTGGGCTTCCTCACATGAGTGAGGTATGCTGCGAGCTGGGATTTGTTGAATCTGTGCTCCCCCAGACCTGCTTGATGACGAGCTGGGAGAGCATGACCCGCTGTCGCCATCCTGCTGACGCGGGCGCTTGCCGTGCGAGTTCTGGCCCCCGGGCGCTCGCCACCTGAAACATGGTGATGCCGAGCCGATGATCAAGCGAAAGCCAAACAGCCCCTACCTGGCGCGCCAAATATCGTGGTGTGGAAAATCACAGCCAGGTGGCGGAATGCACCCGCCTAATCCTAACTGTAGGATGTGCTTGGGGGCAGTCAAGGAATACTCGATCTAGAGGCGTAAGAACACGGAAGCACACAAAGATTTAGAGTGGTTCGGGCCGCCGGAGCGTAATACCCTACGTCCATTGTGTGTTGTATTGCTTGTGCTCTCAAGAGGTTGAGAACGAGATTGTTCGGAGTGAATCCGAGCTTGTGTTGTGTCTGCCTTCACTTGACTTTGGCTTGGCTTTACATACTCCTCCCTTTTATATCTCAAGGGAGGAGTGTACATAGCCGTTAGGTCCCCGACAGATGGGCACAGCGATGTAGTATAAAATAATATCCTATACAGATATTATGGCGTTGCAGGCGACGAAGACCTTATTCCAGGATTTCCTTGTTTTGCCCGTGGGAATCTTCCGTCCGGCATAGCCATGCCCTGTCTTGTCGAAATGGCGCCAGAGCTTAGCTTGCGGTAGCCTACCGCGTAGCTGAACGTCTGTGTAGCTTGCGGCGTAGACGGTATGATGAAAGGGTGCCGTGCCGTCGTATCCATTTTATGCGGCAGACGGGCTCTGCGCGGATGCGGCGCATGCGGCTGCACTGTGTACCTCGGTAATATACGGTCTACAGTGAGGCCTGACAAAAGCTGTCCCGCGTGCCGCGGCGGCAGAGCACGCCTCAACCACCCGCATTGAATTCGGTGGGTGGGCGAATCTTCCAGCAGAAGACTCGCGCCTGCGCCTGCGGGACACGTGGCAGCTCCGGATCCCTTCCGAGCAGCTAGCTGAGCCGAGAGCTCACTGGGGTCCGGATAGGCACACGGAGGTCCCGGACCTATCTGCGGGAGTCCGGGTGGCACGTGGAGGTCTCGGACCTACATGCGGGGGTCCGGGTCCGCGGCCACAGGTGCTGAGCATTTCCACCTCTGGGACACGTGGTGACACCGGACCTGTCCCCGAGCGAGAAGCGGTTCCGGGCCCGTTGGTCCGGTGAGATGGAGTCGGACCCAAAAAGTCCGGCTGCTCAGCTCCTTTGGACGTAGTTACGAATAACTAGGCGAGTCTTAGTACAGTAGGAGTGGGCACCCAGTTTGCAGGTACCGACAGACTCCTTTTTGACTCTTTCTTTCGGGGAGGAATGAAAACGCTCCCCCAGATTTGAACGTTGAGCTGGAGCTTAACAAATTCGAACGTTTTCCGTGCACACGAGTCCTACCCTTTTCATTTCACAAGACAGTACTAAGGAGACACCTGATTTGTTTTTTTATAACTAGTAGGCTCAAAGCTCGCACGGAGGGTCGGGGGGGGGGGGGGGGGGGGGGGGGCGTACCGTGTCCTCCGATCCGTGATCACGTTACCGCAGCACGGAACATGACGTGTGCGATTTAAGATTCCGTAACACGAGCACGAGGGCAATCTTTGTGAGGAACAGTTGCGGCAGCAGGCCGTCAGAGCGAGAGCTGTCAGCGCAGCTGGCCTCAGGAGAAGGGCGCTTGCGGCAAGGCGAGCAACCTTGACCGGCCGCGGCCTGCCCTCCCCTTGCGCGTCGCATTTACACCGCGCCTCCCGAGGAGGCCAGCGGCAGCGGTAGCAGCGCCCAGCGCGCACCACAGCCAGCGGCGAGCGGCGAGCGGCGAGCGGCGAGTTCTTTAAGGAAGCGGCAGGCCGCCTTTGCCCGGCTTGGCTTGGAGTGGGAGTCGAGTGGCTTGCCTTCTCGGAGAAGACAAGCGAGCATTCTTGTCTTCCTCGCTCTCTCCTGCTTTCCTTCCTGTCCTGTTTCTACTTTCTACTAGTAGTAGCAGCAGCCAGCAGCCAGCAGCCAGCCGCCGCCTCTGCCTGTGCGGGAGGAGGAAGAGGGAGGAGGAAGCAGGGTTGGGAGAGGGAGGGAGAGATGAGCGTGACCAAGTTCATCAAGTGCGTGACGGTGGGCGACGGCGCGGTGGGCAAGACCTGCATGCTCATCTGCTACACCAGCAACAAGTTCCCCACGGTACGCGCGGGCGCCTGCTTCCCTTCCCTCCTCCATTCGCGGCGCCGCCCATCTCCTCCCCCGTGAGATTCACTCTGCTCGATTTGGCGCTCATCTTTTGGGTCGTTTCTTCTCACCTCCCCGTACAGACCTGGCAGTTCAGTGGTAGGAGCGGTACATTTTTCAGTTTGTTTCTGAATCCAAGCTGGTTCGTTTGATGTTTTCCGGAATTAGTAGTGGGCACTTTAAACTCACTCATCATCACCATGTGTATTCTGCTTCATCTGCTCCTGTCCCTTTCCTCTTCGGGAATCATCAGTTTGCGATGCGCATTCAGTTCCCTGGTTGCTGAAACTGACGGCGCTCTGCTCGCGATTTCTGGCAGGACTACACCCCCACGGTGTTCGACAACTTCAGCGCCAACGTCTCCGTGGATGGCAACATCGTCAACTTGGGGCTCTGGGACACTGCTGGTACTGCCTCCTCCCATTTCGCAGCTCAGCCTTTACCACGGTGGCTCAATGTCTGAAATTGCTCTGTCTGTTCTATTCGTTCAGGGCAAGAGGACTACAGCAGGCTGAGGCCACTGAGCTACAGGGGGGCAGACGTGTTCGTGCTGGCCTTCTCCCTGATCAGCAGGGCAAGCTATGAGAATGTTCTTAAGAAGGTATGCAAATATGATCGGCAAGTGCTTTGTTTGGTGGGTATCTGTTTGTAGGGAGACTGGAAGAGAACCCGAGAATTAGAAAGCCTGGTGTTGTAGTGCAGATAAGATCAGCAGTTGCCTATGTAGGGGAGGGGGGGATGATCCAGGAAAACCTGATTTTCCAGTGTAGATTTCAGATATCTCAATCTCTGACACATGATAATGATACTGAACAAAGTAGCTGCAGAAGAGCATTATTTTTTCTTGTGACTGACCACCTTGGGTAGTATTCCTAGAAGTATATTTGCAGTTTCTGATTTTCAGATTATGTGCTTATCATTGCTGGAGCATTATGAACTGATCATTCTATTTCTGACCAAACAGTGGGTGCCAGAGTTGCGCAGATTTGCACCCAATGTTCCAGTTGTTCTTGTTGGGACCAAGTTAGGTGAGGAAAATCTGAATGTGGCCTTGATTCAATGAAGTTTAATGCCCCATATTCGTTGTCATGATTGTTCTTCCAAGTTCCAATAGCTAATCAAGGAATTTGGTTGGATTGTCCAGATCTCCGTGACCACAGAGCCTACCTTGCTGACCATCCCGGAGCTTCAACAATCACAACAGCACAGGTTAGCTCTTTCATCGTCTACTTACTTTTAAGTGCTGAATGCTGTATCATACCAGCTGAATGCTGTTATTCTTATCCCTCTTACTCTTGTTATGCAGGGTGAAGAACTGAGGAAGCAGATTGGTGCTGCAGCTTACATCGAGTGCAGTTCCAAAACGCAACAGGTAGTCATGTCCTACTTTGAATATAGATTATTGTTTGGTTAATTTGAGTTTTGACTTTTGACATATATATACTGACCTTTGTAATGATGTGTTGGCCATACTAGAATGTCAAGGCTGTCTTTGATACTGCCATCAAAGTGGTCCTTCAGCCCCCTCGGAGAAGGGAGGCAATGCCTGCTAGGAGGAAAAGTAGGCGCGGCTCCGGATGCTCCATTATGTAAGCTTCATCTTTCTATCGTTTACTAGTTGGATCATGATGATACTAGACTGTTATAGTGATTTCAAACCAGTGAAATCTTAACATCCATTTTTGAAGACTTGAGATAAATTGAGAATGTACAAGTCTGCAAAAACTGGCATATACTTCTATTACATCGAGAAGCCGCCTGGCTTACTACAGTTCAAACTTCAAAACAAAATTTTGGAGCGAATGATGAAACTGATTTTCTTGTAATGACTCTGCTTGTCCCGCAGGAACCTGATGTGTGGCAGCACGTGTGCTGCTTAGGAGGTCGAGGCCTCGAGGGAGTTGAAAACGTGAATGTGTGTATCTGTTGTGTACTTGTGGGCTTGTGGCAAGTGAATTTGCTATAGACTGGGACAGCATGGATACCTGCTGCTCTTGCTTTTCCTTGGCTCTTCAATATGCTTGGGTTTTTAGGCTTAGTGCGTCAGGACTGACTGACCAGACTTCAGTGTCATGTAAGAAGTTTGTTAGACGAGGATTGCTGTAATGTTTTGCAAGAGGGATGTGGTATAAGTACTTAGTACTAAGATAAAGACCAGTCCTAATGAAAGTTTCCTGGTATTAAATTCTATGCCACGTTATTAATTTTGCTAACATGGTAAGGAGAGAGAAAGAGGAAGTTTTATGGGATGAAAGCCCATAAAACTCAGCCGGCATAGTTACTGGTTCTTATTCTTGGTAACTGCAATGGGATTGGATCAAGTAAGCCAGAGCGTGTTCAAGGATACTTGGCATTACTTTGTTACAAATTCTCTAACTTTACCGGTAAATGTAGCCAGAAAAGGCGTAAGCTAGGCTGCGTTAGATATAGCCCAATTTTGAAATTTCAATTGCTTGAACCAACAATTCTCTAACTTTACCGGCAAATGTAGCCAGAAAAGGTGTAAGCTAGGCTGCGTTAGATATAGCCCAATCTTGAAATTTCAATTGCTTGAACCAACAAACAATTGGCAAAGGGATTTAGCGGTTCTAAAAGATATCATGGAGTCAAGAAGAATGCTCTGATTGGCAAAGGGATATTTGATGGTGACATTTATAAAAAAAACACATTCCAATCAAGCTCTGCTAACCACTACAGCCATGGCTTTATTCCGCGCCTATAAATTTCATCATCAGACGGGTAATGCACATGTATGCCTTTGGCCTGTTCATTTTCGCAACATGTCTCTCAGCTTTTCTGTGGCTGACCTCAGTTCAGCAGCAATACCTACTTCATTGGCCGAGTGGCCTGCATCTGGGACCACCTGCATCCAGTAGAGGAATTATAAGTGTAAGTGGTCAAATTTACCAGGGATTAAGAGCATAAGGTACAAATTGGAAAATTCTAGTCAATATGCCAAGGGTTCTGAATATTGGTTATGCAGATGCCAGGTGTGTCCAACAGTGGTATGCAATACCATATTAGCTCTTGTTAAATCACGCAGAGAATTATTGCTTAGCAAACATGTTGGAAATGATTAGTCATATGGCACATCACAAGTCAAATAAAGATGTCTATAAATATTTAGTATGGCGCTCGTCAAAAGTACAAACACAGCATGTCTTCCAGCTTCAGTTAGTGGCCATATACTATCAAAAAAGTTTAAGACTTAAAAAAAACACAATCAATTGACAGTGCCCTATGTTGATTGAAAAAAAGCAAGACGACACCAACTTTCGCCACTGGTTCATCGTCAAAAGTACAAACACAGCATGTCTTCCAGCTTCAGTTTAGTGGCCATATACTATCAAAAAAGTTTAAGACTTCAAAAAACCACAATCAATTGACAGTGACCTATGTTGATTGAAAAAAAGCAAGACGACACCAACTTTCGCCACTGGTTCATTCAAGACCCAAACTCTTTGGAGAAACTATTTTGTGCTCCAATATTAACATTCCAATTAAAACCAGCTCCATCCATGAATATAGCATATGGTATTTAGAAGAATGTTTGAAGCGTCGTTGTACCTTGAATTCTGCTTCAGGCCAAGCTTTATGAAGATCCCAAGCACACATCATGGGGCAACAAACATCATAACGCCCCTGCAACAAAATAAGTAATCAGGTACGAGCACACTGGCACTTTTTAGCGGTTTCATTTCCATCATGGTTTTGAGGTTCCAACTTATTCAGGCAACAACGCAAGACAACAAAAACTTAAATGATTGTACAGAAGTGTAATGATAATTGAAGGTAAACGAGGATGAAGAGCTACAGGCAATGTGCAGCCTTGATGCGTGAAACATAACATGTACCATTTACCCATGCATTACTGATATGCACAGATATACCCAGCTAGCAGCAGATGCACATGGATATTGTGTAAACAACAAAGTTTAATGACAAGCATACCTGTACAATAAAAGCTTTAATATGTCGAATCTTGTCAACATTGTCTAATAGATATGAGTCCGAGGGTAAAAATCCCTTATTCACAAAATAGTGATTTTCAATCCTTGCAAATGCCTGCAAAAATGAATCGTGTGACAACAAATAAAAGGGAGTATGTCATTCGACCACATAACTCATAGAAACATCAAACCTGCCTTAGAAAGAAATATGTTGCAAATGAATTTTAAATACAAAGTCACTGCAGATTTCTACAGCCATCGGTTGCAACGGTTTATTAGCATTATGGCATATGTTTCAAATTGTAATTATACAATGATTGCTTATTGACTAATATTGAGCGTATAAACAATTTAATTTTGTACAGGTCCCTTGAAGGACATATTATTCTCAATCTCTATACAAAGCTAAAGATCAGAATGAAAGCTGGAAAAAATGAACACATTAAGTTGGTGAAACAAAAGGAATTGGAATAATAATGGTAATGATACTAAAAAAAAGATGCTTGTTAGAAGACTTGCCAGTGAAAACTTGTCATCTTCCCCTCGTTTAATGTTATCATTATTTTGGATAAGATGCGCAGTCATCATCTCCCACATTGTCCATCGCTTCGCAGCTTCAATCTAATTGGGAAAAGGTATGTGTCTCTTTATCAAAAGAATCATGAAAGGCTACCGGTATCTTCTGAGTAATAACATGGAAAAAGAAATTAAGAAACTACAGGAAGGCATACAAGTATGTTAGACATATTTACTTGTTCGGGACCATCATACCTGAACGGTAGGATCAGATGAAGTTAGCCTTTTGCTATATGCAGCTATGAAACAATTCCTTTCCTCCTCAGGAATAAAATCTCTAAATGGTTCCCATGCTGCAGATTTGAAACTAAAGTTATTAATATACTCAAACAAAAGCGGTTACAGCCACATAGGTTGTTTTTTCTTTCATAAAATTAGAAAGTAATAATTTAAGCGAACAACAGAACACATTTTTGTTTGCCATTTAACTTCAAGTATAGTCGTTGAAAAGGATGATGACATGATTAATAAAAGTAGCCAGTATTATTCTGGAACAGTGAAAAATGATTTGGTAATACGAAGCACTTTTTTCTCTACGACACAAAATTGAGAACACAAACCATCTGGGAAAATGGCTGCTGCACCACCCTCATAGAACCAATCAAGCTCCTTTTTCCTAAGCAAGAAAATTCCTCTTAGAACAATGCCAGTGACCTGGTGAGCATGTAAGGAGTGTTAATTAGATCCACAATATAGCTTCTGTGCATACCTGTAAGCTATACAAGTTTCAGGTGCAATAGAAATGGAATGGACGATAAATCACTTGCCTTATCAGGGTGTGTCTGACTGTAAGCAAGAGCCAAGGTGCTTCCCCATGAACCACCAAACACCTACATTATATCAGAACAGTAAGTTCCACTGCAGAAGAGTGAGTAACCAAAGCTGATGGGGGAAAGAAAAGATAATTGCCTGCCATTCAGGGATGTCAAGATGTTCCCTGAGCTTCTCAATGTCAGCTACCAAGTCCCAAGTAGTGTTCTGCTCCAAGCAAGCATGGGGAGTACTTCTGCCTGCGCCCCTCTGAAACCACAGAAAACCCATATTAAACAACTAAATGGAATCCTCTAGCAATAACGACAAACAAGGACGCGAGAGTGAGAGAGTGGACAAGGTGACCTGGTCGAACAGAACGATCCTGTAGAACTCCGGGTCGAAGAACCTCCTGTTGCCAGGCGACGTGCCGGCGCCGGGACCCCCGTGGAGGAACACCACCGGCTGCAAAAATCGACGGGATGAGAAGCTACACGGTCGGTCCTGTGCAATCCGTGGCTAATAACAGGAGGGGCAGCGAATTCGGAAACAAAATGCCCCCCGGCATCTCACAATCCGAAACGGAAGAGGGGAGAAATCAGAAATCAGACGCTCACATGGCCCTGGGGATTCCCGGACTGCTCGTAGTAGATGGTGTGGACGTCGGAGACCTTGAGGAACCCGGTGTCGTATGGCTCGACCTGCGCGTACAGGCCCTTCACCTCGGACGGGTCCATCTCCATCCGCGCGGCGGCCGGGGCGGAGGAGACGCTCGCGCGGCAGCGGCGGCGCGTGCCTTCCGCCTGCAGGTGCAGGCGACCCAAACCCCGTCCCCCTGCAGAGAGCGGCGCCGGAAACCACGTCAGGACTCGGGAACCCGTGTGTGCCGCTCGTCGAGGACGGCGGGGTGGATAAGGCCGGGGATCGCGGTGGCAGGGGGGTTCTCGTGGCGAGGAGGCGGCGGTTACCTGGCGGCGTGCGCGAGAGGCGTGGGGGAGTGGGGCGGTGGGCGCGGAGCGGGGAGGCGAGGGCGTGGGGGAAGCGGCCGATGATCATTTGACTGCGGCCGATCGGAGGGGAGGGGTGGTTGGCACCTGGTATGGTAGAGTGGTAGAGACGTAGAGCCTAGCCGGCCGGTGGTTTATTAAAAGTAAACTGTGGTTTGGATGAATGATTCTCTTGTTAATCGTTAAGTGACCAGTGATTACATATTTATACTCCGGAACAGACGCGCCGGTTCGGAAGGACACCCCCTTCCGAACGGCTTATTCACGTACGGACGCGTCCTGTCATTAGAGGACGCTAATGACGGGATTAACTAAGTCACGTGGTAATCACGTGATTAACTAATTAATCACATGTTAATTATTTCTAACACTCCTCCTAGATTAATTAGCTTCAAGTATGCTTCATGTAATCCTTGTTCTATGTTTTTGAGAATATTCAAAATAATAGGAAAAACTCCTCCAAAAACCTTGAAGGAAAAATATGAGGAGAAACTACCTTATCTATTGATATGCCATGAAAAACTCCTTAAACCTGATAGGAAAATGAGGAGAAAATAATATAGCATATATGTAATCTCTTTCTCCTAAAATCCAGTGGGAAAAAATGTGAGAAAGATTAATATATCTTTGATATCTCCTTAAAAACCCCGGTGGGGAAAATCAGAGATAGATATATATCCTTGTGTTGATATTGTCTCGTTAAAAACCTCTATGAGAAATTGAAAAAACTCATGTAGGAAAAGAGTACAATACAAGGTATATTCAGGTCTAGTATAAGATAATTCTCCCCCTGAACATCACATCTTAACTTTCATCTCAAAGGATTACTTGTTAGATTCATATGTCATAAATGACGATATACAATGAATCATTATAGCAAAACAAATTTTCATAATCATGAAAATATGTCCAGTCAATTGTACCACAATTAATTGACCGATTCAGTCAAGAATTGACTTCAGTAAAACACAATATAAATTTGATTTAGAATACAAAATCCAAGTAGGATTGATTCTATCTTTGATCCAAAAGTTCAATGTCCAAATAGGGACTAGTTATGTTTGAATCTTTTAAATTCATTTGATCCACGAAAATAAGTTAGAACATAATTTCCACAACTATATATTTAGGTTCTGTGTGAAACCTTTATGCTACCAGCTCTTGCTTATTCACCACCTTAAAAAGGAAACAATATGAGAAATCCCTTATCACATGTGGAGCAAGTGCAATTCTACTTTAATTGCTTACACAAAATTTGACCAATTAGATTCAGAATTCAAAGCACCGTATGGGCTGATTATGTCTGAATCTGCTTAGGATTTTTTGATCATTCGTATATGGCAATATAGTAGAGAAAAATTATGTCGACATTTAGTAGCCTTTAAACAATACAATAAATATTGCTTGTGGAAATATTCCTCATTTAACTCCATGTATTTCCCAAAGGTACGGAATTAAGCGTTCTCATTAGCCTAGCACATATTAAGCGCATAGTTGTGCAGGACTTTTGATATATGTACAAGGTATCCATAAGTTGGTAACTCTTGTGGCATACTTCTCCCCCTCATATCTAGATTTGGGGTTTGAGTGGTTTGTTTGGTACCTCCACTCTTTCTGTCACAAAATTATAATCGGATTTACCACCTTGATAGTAAATAAAATTAGTGGATTATTAGCAAGTGCATTGCAAATGGTGCACTGCTTAAAGTTAGTACGTGAATATGAGGGCGAATGTGCATACATTCATTCCTGGCATTTTAGTGGAGGAGGTGCATCACCTATAGGTAATCTATGATGATTCTTAACTAAAAGTTCATCATGTTTTTCAGCCTGAATTAATGTCTGTATGAGTTCAGAATAAACTTGAAAGTTGTGTTGACGAAACTGTTGCTTTAAGAGCCTATCAGCAGCAGGAAGCATAGTTGATAGAGTTTTCTCTATCTTTTCCTCATCTGTAGGTTCTTTATCACAAAATTTCAATTTTGAGCAAATTTTGTGAAGGGCGTTGTCGGTACCCTGTAACAGGGATACCCACTTTTACTGCGGCAAGGCAGGCGCGTAGTTATCCCTAACTGCGCGCAACGGACGGAGTAGCCAGGCCCCACGGGTCAGGCTCTTTCCTCACCAAGCCAATGGCCCCGGACTTGTCCTCCGCCTGGGGATGGGTCCGGAGACGCCACGTGCCCCTAAGGAAGGAAAACTCCGAGCTGACAGCCGAGGCCTCGGACCCCCCATAGGGGTCCGGGACCTCCTGCGTCCATCCGGACCTCCCTTACCGCGTGGGGGTCCGGAGCCGCCACGTGTCCCGGAGGCACGGGCGCGGACTCGTGCGCAAGTCTTCCGCTGGAAGACTCGCGCACCCACCGCATTTAATGCGGATGGTTGAGGCGTGCTCTGTCGTCGCAGAGCGCGGGACAGCCTTTGCCAGGCCTCACTGTGCATCGCGTATTACCAAGGTACACAGTGCAGCCGCCTATGCCGCACCCGCGGAGAGCCGTCTGCTGCATTAATTGGATACGACGGCACGACACTTTTCCATCATGCCTCCTACGCCGCAAGCTATGCGGCCCGTTCAGCTACGTGGCAGGTGACGCCGCTAGCTATGCCTGGCGCCGCTCCGACAAGACAGCGCCTGGACACGCCGGACGGAGGATTCCGGGAGCAGGCAATGGAATCCAGGAGAGGGATATCCTTCGCCTGCGACACCATAATTATGAACAGTACGTTATCTTGTACTGCATCGTTGGGCCCACCTGTCGGGGTCCCAACGACCATGTACGCGCCCCCTTGAGATAAAAAGGGAGGCGCTCGCTGTACACACAGGCTCTCGCGGACTCTCTCGAGGCAAGGCAATACAACACACAGTGGACGTAGGGTATTACGCTCCGGCGGCCCGAACCACTCTAATCCCGCTGTGTTCATCGTGTTCTTGAGCGAGATCGAACTAGGACTAGCTAACCCCCGAGTACACACCCTCTGGGCTTAGGCGGGTGCCTTCCGCCACCCGGCTGTGGTTTGCAGCACCACGACATTTGGCGCGCCAGGTAGGGGCATCTAGCTGGTCGCAGTTCATCTCTTCCTCGTCTCCATGGTTCGTGTGGACGACGTGGAGATGACTAAGGGTGTGGCGTCCTCCACACCACACGCCTCTCGCATTCCTGCTCCAGGGGTAACTGTGCCCGTGGAGCAGCCACCATCGGCGGCAGCGCGCGCTGCTCGCCGGCAAGGGTCAGGGCGGCCGTCACGGGCCCCTCACAGGCTTTGAGCGGTGGAGCGCTGGCGGCGGCTAGGGAGTTGTTTCGCAACCCTCCGGCTGCTGCAGCCTCGCCAGACGCCCTGAGGCAGTGGCGGGACGACGTTGACCGTCTCCTCCATCTGGCTCAGGCCTCCCCCAGTTCTGCAAGGACTGGGCAATGACCTCCGCCCGGCAATGCGGTGGTACCTTACCACCAGCGCCAGGGCGGTGCGTCGGCGTCCGTGCGCTCCCCCACCATGAGGGGTGCACGAACAGAAGACCTGCGGGCGGAGCTCAACCGCCGGCGCGCAGGAGAGGATGCCCGCATCTCCGTCGAGAGGGCGCGAGAGCGCCGTCTCAACATTGAAGGTCGCAACCTCAATGCCGACTTGGACGTGGTGGCACCCAAGCCCCCGGTGAACGCTTGGATACAGTCGGGCGCACCAGTGGCTGGGGTGGGCTGCGCTGCGCTGGCGGAGCACCTCCGTGCCGTGGTATGGCCGTCCAAGTTCCGCCCGCACCTGCCGGAGAAGTACGACGGTACCACTAATCCGTCGGAATTCTTGCAGGTGTACGTTACTGCCATCACAGCAGCTGGTGGTAACGGCGCCGTCATGGCGAGCTACTTTCATGTAGCCTTGTCTGGGCCATCCCAGACTTGGCTCATGAACCTCACACCTGGGACGATCCAGTCCTGGGAGGAGCTCTGTGCGAGGCTCACAGCGAACTTCGCCAGCGCATACCAGCAGCATGGTGTGGAGGCACACCTTCACGCCGTGAGGCAAAAACCCGGAGAAACGCTCCGGGCCTTCATCTCGCGCTTCACCAAGGTACGGGGTACCATTCCTCGTATCTCCGATGCATCTATTATCACTACTTTCCGCTAGGGGGTACGTGACGAGAAGATGCTCGAGAAGCTGGTGACGCACGAGGTGGAAAGCGTTACTACGCTTTTCTCCCTGGCAGACAAGTGTGCCAGGGCCACTGAGGGCCGTGCATGGCACTCGGCCCCCCAAGACGGAGACGCCAAGGCTGGTGGCTCCGGTGCTACCGCTCAGGGCGGTGGCAAGAAGAAGAAGAACAAGAATCGGAGTCGCGGGGAGCCGCATTCTGGCGCACCAGTCATTGCAGCAGCAGCGGCTGGGGGCCAGAATGCACATGGCAAACACCCTCGCCCGCAAGGTGGGAGCGGAGGATCATGCCCAGTGCATCCCACCGCTCACCACAGCGCCGCTGACTGCCGTGAGATCCAGAAGCTCGCGAAGTGGGTCAGTGGGCGGCGTGAGTAGTCCTCCAAGGACGGTTCACCCCCTCCTCGCCAGCGGCCTGGCAAGGAGAAAGCCTCCGACAGCGGAGCCGCTGCTGGGGAGAAGGAGCTGGGGTACCAGTCCCCCGCTCGGGAGCTGAAGGGCGTCTACCACGACGACGACTCCGATTCCGACAACGGCGACCGCCGCAAGAAGCTGTACGTAATGTACGGCGGAAGCTGGGAGCTTGTCTCCCGGCGGGACGTGAAGACCCTTCGCCGAGAAGTCCTTTCGGTGAAGCCGGGGGCCCCGAAAGCGGCGCCGCACCAGAGGTGGATGAACACCAACATCTCTTTCGGGCCATCCGACTGCCCGGAGAATATGGCTGGGGCTGGTGTACTACCTCTAGTCACCGCCCATGTCATATCCAACGTGAGGCTCTATCACGTGCTGATCGACGGTGGGGCTGGCCTCAACATCATCAGCTATGCAGCGTTCAAGCAGCTGCAGATCCCGGAGTCCAAGCTAACTCCCTCTCGCCCATTCTCCGGAGTGGGCCCACATCCGGTGTTCCCTCTGGGGAGCATCACACTGCCGGTCACGTTCGGGACCGAGGAGAACTTCCGCACAGAGAGCATTCTATTCGATGTTGCGGAGGTGAACCTCCCGTTCAACGCCATCATTGGCCGGCCGGCACTCTACCTCTTCATGGCCATTGCTCATTACGGGTATTTGGTCTTGAAGATGCCTTCCCCTGCCGGTGTCCTCACCATGCAGGGCGACCGCACCGCTGCTGTCGCTGCAGTCGAGAGACTGCATGCTCTGGCGGCGGAGGCTGCGCGTTCCGAGGAGGACCCATCCCCCTCGCAACCCAGGGCGCCTACAAAGGCACCCAGGGTTCAGCCGTCCGATCCGGACGATGTCCCCGTGAAGACGGTCCAGATCGGGGCGGACTCCTCCAGGACCACCCGTATCGCGGGGAACCTGGAGGAGAAATAGGAAGACGCGCTCATCGCTTTCCTCTGGGCAAATGTCGACGTGTTCGCATGGGAACCGTCGCAGATGCCCGGGATCCCCAGGGAAGTGATCGAGCACAATTTGAGGATCTACCCTGACGCCACGCTGGTGCGCTAGAAGCCTCGGAAGTAGTCCGTGGAGCGGCAGAACGTCATCCGTGAAGAAGTGCACAAGCTGCTGCACGCTGGCTTCATCGAGGAGGTCCACCACCCCGAGTGGTTGGCCAATCCCGACCTCTGGCATCCATCGCACCGTCGGCTAACACGCGGCTCAGAGCGGTAGAGGTCCGACCTAGTAAACCCGGCCTCTGGCATCCATCGTGCAAAGCCATGTACATCAAGATTGCAAAGGAAAGATTTTCTCCTAGTTCTGTCTTTGTGTCAAAATTTAATTTCGCATTCTGATTCTCGAGATTTTACCTTTCTAACCCCCGCGTGGACCTCTACTCTCATTGCTACAACTAAGATTTGTATTGAGTTGCTGGACTGCCGTACAGATCCGGACCCTCTTGCTGCTGGGAGAGAGGTCCGGACCCCTAAGAACCAGCTCTGGAGAGGGGGTACTTGTTTCCTGGGGTGGTCCGGAGCCCTGTGTAGCCGCTTAGCCGGTTCTGTACCCAAAGCCTACACACTCCACCACCCTGTAACGAGTGCCCTAGTACCCGAGGCTAGGTAATTAGGGGCCTGGACCTCGTTCCAGCTCAAGAATTGGCTTCCTAAGTCCTACACGGCATGTCCACCCCTATATCTCAAAGGGTCGAGTACGACAAAGTGACCTCACCCACTGCTGCGAAGGGTCTGGGACGTTGAAGCTAGGTCTGGAAAGATCGTGCTGTTTCCTGGAGTGGTCCGGAGCCCTGTGTAGCGCCTTGGCCTGGTTCCGTACCCTAAGCCTATGCACTCCACCACTCTGTAACAAGCACTGAGCTACCTGGACCTGTGCATCTAGAGCCCCGGACCTGGTACCAGCCTGGGACCGGTCCAGGATGAGTCCCGCGGGCCTGCTACTAAGCTATAACTTTGTGGTACACAGGTTAAGCCCTGACTGGTGGTAGCCAGCCTCAAACCATTGAGCCTACTTACCAGGGGGTCCTGGCATCCGCTTCAGAGGTTTCATGCAGATCAAGGTCCAGTCTCAATGGTAGACAGACTCAAAACAACTGAGTCTATCTCCCAGGGGGCCCGGAGCATCCGCTTTGTCCCAGACATCATGAATGGATTCTGCATGCGTCAAACAGCTAAGTTGCAGTATCATTACTACCGTATAAGCGAATTTGATTCTTCTCTCTGTAGTTCTGTATGCTACACAGGGAACAAGACGCTCGCTCGCCTTGCAAACTATGCGGCACCTATGCCCAAGGAGGTCCGGAGTATCTTCTACGGCTCAGGTGGCAGACAGGTCCAAACAACTGAACCTATCCGCCAGGGGGCCAGGGCGCCGGGGTGCTGCATACCGCAAATCAGCAACTGACAAACATCTAAGTTGAAGTTTTCTTCTATTTCAAAATTTTCAACTAGTACAATGTTTGTTACATAGCGCAAAAGATACAAAGATACAAAGCCCAGCTCAAGGGTCTGCAGGCTCCCGCTTGAAGTAGGCGGCAACGAAGTCGACGACCTCCCGCACGCTGTCCCGAGCGGCGGTCTCCGTCTCCGCGATAGGACCATCGACCACGGGCATCAGCGAGATGGCCGGGTCGTGGCTCCGGAGGCAGGTCAGGATGTGCTCCGCCACCATCCGGATTAGCTCGCGACCCTCGGCTTCGAGCTGACCAGCAAGGACCGGCTCTAGACGCCGGAGCCTATCCGAAGCAGAACTCAGCACTGGGAGGGCGTCAGCTATCGAAGCTGGCAGCTCCGCCACCTGGATTGGGCTCATTCCAAGTGGCACCAGTGCTAGGCTCGCTTCGGCCGCCCAGTCAGCGATCCGCTGGGCCCCCACGCGCTGGTCCTCCTGGTGCTTCCGGACCGCCTCCTGGACCGCCTCTTGCATCCGGGAGTCCAGAGCCGTGGCCACCTCCACCTCGCGGGATCTCTCCTCGAACTCGGCCTTCCTCTTCTCCGACCACTCCTTCAGCTTCTTGAGGGAGTCCCGCTGGCGCCCAAGTTCCTTCTCTATGCCGGTGGCATGGGACTCCCGCTTGGAGAGGGACTTCCGGTCCTCCTCCAGCTCCGCCTCGGCAACGGCCAGCTTGCTGGCCCTCTCCTCCAACTGTTTCTGCCATCCAGCTAGGGTCCCAGAGAGCTCGTCCAGCTCCTGCTTGTGGATCTCGAGACCCTGGCTGCGGGTCTCAAGCTCGGACTGCTGGGCAGCAAGCCGACTCTCGAGGTCGGACCGCTGAGCCGCGAAGCTAACAACCTCCAGGGCGAAGGTCTCCTCCCGCTGGGCTAGGGCCTTCTCCCGGCTCGATACTGCAACCTCCCGGTTGAACACCTTCAGAAGGTTGGCTCGGTAGGCCTCTTGGTCGGCTTTGAGCTTTGACCGGGCTTCCGCAGCACGGGAGGCTTCCGCCTTCATGTGCGCTTCCAGGCGGGTGTGCCAGTCGGAGAGGCGCTGGCGTTCGCTCTCCAGGGCAGACCACTCCCGCCGGAAGGCCGCCTCGGCGGAGGAGGTTGCCTCCTCTATCGACCGCCGGATCTGGATCAGCACCTGGGGAAGGGGAGTCGCTTCCTCCTCCGGGGGTTGGAGCTGCAGGAGCTGCCTGCCAAAGACCACCTCCAACTCCTCCTCTGCAACAGGACCGGAGCTGGAGGTGGGAGCTTCCGGTACAGACATCGGGGCCTCAGTAGACGTTGTGCCCGCAGCGGCTGTGCCCAGCAACGGTGCCCCCACCACCGCCGTATCAGGTACGGCTGCGCCCAGCTCCTCCGCCGCCGCTGCGTTGGGCGCGGCTGCGCCCAGCACCGGTGCCTCCGCCGCCGCTGCGTCGGGCGTGGCTGCGCCCAGCCGCGGCGTCTCCGCCGCTGCTGCGTCAGACGCAGCTGCGCCTAGCACCGGTGCCTCCGCCGCCGCTGCGTCCGCTGCGCCCGTCGCCACCGCGTCGGGCACCACCGGGCTAGCAGAGGTCGCTGCACCTGAGGTTCCCGCTCCCGCTGACGCTCCCTCTGTCGTCGCAGAGGTCCCGGTCGCCTGGGCACCAGCCGACGAGCCGGCGATGGTAGAAGAACTGCTGGGGCGAGGAGACCTGGCAACAAAGTGGAGAAGCCTTCAGCAAAAAGCAGAGCACCTGGCACAAGGGAAGAGAGCAGGCTAACACTAACCCAGAAGTGCCGGGTACCCAGCGTCCTCGGAGGCCCGACCTCCGCTCCTGCTATTGCTACTGCTCCCGTGGCTGCTGCTGCTGTTGCTGCCGGCGGGAGGTATCTCTCGGTGGCGATGGTGGCGGCGCAGTCGCCCCGGAGGACCCGCGAGGGCCGGCAGCCCGGGAGCTACCCTGGCCCGCGCTCTCAGCGGTCCTCTGACGCTTCGCGGCGGGTTCCGTGACCAGGGTCCCGTCGCCCCTGAGTAACCTGCGCCGGCCTGCGTCTCCTGACGATGTGCCGGAGCTGCCCCGCACCTGGCTGGAATCGGCTGTGGCGTTGCTACTGGCCACGGCCTGCTTCCCCTTCGTAGTAGGCCTGGACCCCACGGTGCTCTGCGTAGCTTGATCCCTGGACGCGCCAGGGATCCGGAGCCCACGGTTCGGATCGCCTCCGGTCTGGCGTGGGGCCAGCCCCCCGTCGTCAAGAGTTGGCAGGGTAGCCAGCACCGCCACCCTCGCGGAGTCCTCGCAGAGGGGGACAATAGCCTGGGGAAGGATCAGGTTCTCCAGGATGAAGGCGTCCCCCGTCACAGCCCACACCAGGACCTCCAAGGCTTCCTGAGTCAGGTCGCTCCCCTCTCCGTGGTGGGTCCTGCTGCAGTCGTTGAGGCCGGTGAAGCTCCAAGCAGGGCGCAGGCGCTGCTTCAGGGGGGCGATCCGGCGCTTCAGAAAATCTCCGAGCACGTGCCACGAGGTGAGGCCGCTCTCCGCCAGCGACCTGATCTTGCCCAGCACAGAGTCGAATTCTGGCTGCAGGGACGGCTTGGCCCTCCAGGATCCACGGTCGGTGGTAGGTCCCTCGGTCGGCAGGGCGAGGCGCTCGTTGGCTTCGGTGGTGGCGCCACTCCTCCCACTTCCCGCTAGTAAGGCCGGGAATATAAGGCGTCAGCAGGTCACTCCTCATCTGGAAGTAGTACCCCCCACTTCATCCTTGCTCCTTCCGGACTTCACCAGGACGAAGAAGTAGCGGAAGAGGATGACGCAGGGCCGCACTCCCACGAACATCTCGCACAAATGCACGAAGATGGACGTCAGGAGGAGGGAGTGGGGCGTGAGGTGCTGAAGTTGGAGGCCGAAGTCTTCCAGCAGCAGCAGCAAGAACGAAGAGATTGGCAGCCCCACGCCGGTGGAGATGTGCGAGGTGAATAGCACAAACTCTCCGGCACGGAGGTTGCCAAGGGGAACCGAGCCTGCTCGGACCCCCAGCCGGTCTCCTGAGCACTCCACCCAAGCAGGCGGCGCACCGTGTTCAACTCCTCCTCGGACTGGAAACGGCGGGGATGAGCAAGGGATGCCATCTCTCTGTGGAGGTGAGGAGCAGCCTGCGTGGGGGAGCAAGGGGCAAGGAAAGCTCGAAGGCAAAGGGGCGCAAAGGTTGGAAGGAAGAAGGCGAATGCGGGAAAGTAACCGCGGTATGCGGTTCGCCCCATTATAAAGCCTGACTCAACCGGCGCGCCCCGGAACCGTCGCTAGAACGCAAGCGACGCCCGCACCTAGTGTTAACCGCCGGCCCATGACAAGGGGGCCCAGGCCCATCTATCAGGGAGGGCAGGTAACCAACAAAGGTGTGAAAAGGCGGAAGCTGAGCTGACGTGCGCGTATTAAGCGCTGGCGTGGCCGAGCTTTTCGGGAACTGCGCCGGTGGTAAATGTACCGTTTACTCCGGCCGCAATAATGCCGAGCGTCGCACGCGTGACGAGGTGAACCACTGTGCGTGGGGGCCATGAGTCAGTAAGCCGTTGCGATGTGATGAGGCAGCAAACAACCCGACAGATGGTCAAAGCCGGTCAAGGCCCCTGCAGTAAGAAGCTTCAAGCTATGCAGAGCCAAATCTCAGTAGTGGCCCCACCAGCGGGTTCGTACCTCCCCTAAGGTGGGCCCGGGGGCCACTGTCGGTACCCTGTAATAGGGATACCCACTCTTACTGCGGCAAGGCAGGACCCGCGTAGTTATCCGTAACTGCGCGCAAAGGACGGAGTAGCCAGGCCCCACGGGTCAAGCTCTTTCCTCACCAAGCCAATGGCCCCGGACCCGTCCTCCGCCTGGGGATGGGTCCGGAGATGCCACGTGCCCCTAAGGAAGGAAAACTCCGAGCTGACAGCCGAGGCCTCGGACCCCCCATAGGGGTCCGGGACCTCCTGCGTCCATCCGGACCTCCCTTACCGCGTGGGGGTCCGGAGCTCTGTCGTCGCAGAGCGCGGGACAGCCTTTGCCAGGCCTCACTGTGCATCGCGTATTACCAAGGTACACAGTGCAGCCGCCTGTGCCGCACCCGCGCAGAGCCGTCTGCCACATTAATTGGATACGACGGCACGTCACTTTTCCATCATGCCTCCTATGCCGCAAGCTACGCGGCCCGTTCAGCTACGTGGCAGGCGACGCCGCTAGCTATGCCTGGCGCCGCTCCGACAAGATAGCGCCTGGACACGCCGGACGGAGGATTCCGGGAGCAGGCAATGGAATCCAGGAGAGGGATCTCCTTCGCCTGTGACGCCATAATTATGAACAGTACGTTATCTTGTACTGCATCGTTGAGCCCACCTGTCGGGGTCCCAACGGCCATGTACGCGCCCCCTTGAGATATAAAAGGGAGGCGCTCGCTGTACACACACAGGCTCTCGCGGACTCTCTCGAGGCAAGGGAATACAACACACAATGGACGTAGGGTATTACGCTCCGGCGGCCCGAACCACTCTAATCCCGCTGTGTTCATCGTGTTCTTGAGCGAGATCGAACTTGGACTAGATAACCCCCGAGTACACACCCTCTGGGCTTAGGCGGGTGCCTTCCGCCACCCGGCTGTGGTTTGCAGCACCACGACAGGCGTGATTGGTATCATCAACAGATTTAAAATCTTGTAGATGTAGGTGCGCCCATTCATAGTTAGCATGTGGCAAAATTACACTCTTTCGCTGTTCGTAGCGCCTTTTAAGGGCTAACCACAATGTGCGTGGGTTTTCTTCCATGAGATACTCAATTTTGAGATCAGAATGGATGTTGTTTCTGAGTAATAATAATGCCGATGCTTTAATATAATCTGGAATTGGTGGTGCATTTTCTGGTTGTTCATTTAGAACCGGCAATAATCCTCGGGATGACAGGCTAAGTTTCATGTCTAATGCCCATGTTGGATAGTTGTGTCCATCAATTGCAAGTTCTTCAGGATCTTTGTTGGCCATAAATACCTACATTTATAAACCATAGATTTGATTAATTTACACAAAGTGCAAATAAAAAAATCATTATGGTTATGTGCAATAAATTGGTAAATGCAGAAATATTTTAAAACAAGTTGATACTTGTATGTTAGTGTGGACCTCATATTTGGAAAATTAATTGTGGTTTGGGTAGTCACTGTTTAGGTGTAGACCCATTATCATTTTCCATACCTTAATATTGGGTACGCACGTTGAAAATAATCTCTATGTATTAGACATAGAGTTGATCTTGCAGCAGCATATATATCATGCTACCTTGTGTATGACCAATATTAATTATGGAATATAGTAATTATATACGTATATTTATCCAAGTAGTGATATTGGGTACGCACGTTGAAAATAATCTCTATGTATATGACATAGAGTAGATCTCGCAGTAGCATATAGTCACGCTACCTTGTGTATGGCCAATATCAAACTCTGGACTTTATCGTATTTATGCTAATTAAACCACAATAAAATTTATCCAAAACATAACTTAAATTTATTCAAATTATAGACAAATATATTCAAATAAAAATGAGGTAATCACTTGAGTTTTGCATTTTTTTTATTCCAACATGTTGTCATATGGTCGATTTAGGAGTTATTTATTTTATTAAGCATATGAATATAAACTATAATATGGTTTAACATATGAAAATAACTCAAAAAATTTGCAAGTAATAGGGAATGTATGAGGACAAACACACTGACATTTGCAATTATTCCATCACTCCAGGGTGCAGTTCACAAATGGTAGAGTTACACAGTGCGGGTTCTGTAAATACATTGAAACCCGAGGGTGACAACGAAAATATGTTGTACACTGGTCTCTGCTAAGGATGAAACTGCGAATATCTAGAGCCCTTGGGACTTATTCTTGAATTAGAATTACTAGTACCCGGACTCAGCCTCAGTACCTTTGCTTCACAAAGGCACGCTGTACCTTTACCTGCCATATCCAGCGTCCATTTCAAATCTAACAGCTCTCAGCACTCCCAAGAGAAGATAGCAGGATACAACGGAAACACCTACACATTCAGACTAAACAGTTTGAGTTTTGTACCAAACATTCAGATTTTTATACTACTATATATTTCTCTAAAAAATAGTTAATTCATAAATAGAGTGTCAAATCCAAGGTGCCTCACATGACAGGAAGCAAAGCATGCATTTCCAAGCATTCTAAGTGACATTTACAGGACATCACAAACACATGGAATTCTGAATCATTCAAACAGAATTTTAGGGAACAAATAGGAAATATTCAGTAGTAAAATAGACACATCTATCATCCCCTGAACTCTTTAAGAACTTGCCCCAATTAACAAGTTCATACTTTATATCTTCAGGACACTAACTGAAATAGATACAAAAGGAAAGGTATTGTCTGTCTTGCAGCTGCGGGCTTATTACAACATATATTGTTCATTCTAGTGCAATAGACCAGCAGCTGAACCTTTCAAAGTAAAGGCCATTTCACTTGTACAATTAGGCCACAAAATGCTATAGTTAGCTAACCAAATACTGTGGTTAGGTATGTCCAAAATCACTAAGTTGGAATCCACATTCTAGAACTGATTTTCATCACCAAGATCACAACTTGGAGATGTTAGGAGTTCGGTAAAAATTCCTAAGCTGCGAATGATACTGCATTTTTGAAGCTCCACAGGTGCTCCTTTGTTGCTGTCACCATTCTCTTCTACTTGGGGATGTACACCATCATCTTTCTTTTGCTCCTAGCAATGCAAGTTAAATTAATTATTTTATGAATGAATGACAATAACATGTAAGAGTGTGCAGGTTCAATGGAACAAATACCTTTGCTGCTTTTTTTGTTTGTTTGGTAGATTTAGCTGGCTTAGGCTTCCTTTTTTGCAACTTGTCAATCCAAGATTTTTTCCTCTTTGAACTTTTCGGCTGGACCTCCTTTTTCTTTAGCTGTGCTGCACTGACCAAGTTATTTCTCTGCTGCACATTGGGCTCAACATTTTCTTGGTCATTACATGAATTTTTCATGGGAGCAATCAATGCAATGAGTTTATCCTCTAGCTGTGCATCAAGGCAATCAAGTCCATTGTCTAACATCAAACAACACTCTGGATAATTCGCTGCTTTGTATGCCAAATTGAGGAACTTATGAGACAAAGATCTGTACCAAAGATGAGCTTCCAACTTAGGATTTGCTACCACGTTCCTTCCTTGACTATCTTGTATATTTCCTTTGCATGCTTCTCTAGTCCATCTCGGTAATATATAATGTGCCGCAATGTCTTTGTGTTAATTAAATCAAGAACTTTCAAACCATGTGCACATAATATTCCAGTTCTACTGAACATTCCACAGCTACAGGACACAATTTGCTTTGAAGGATCACATGTAACTATGCGCTCCTCCTCAAAGCTACCACCATTTAAACTCCCAATAGCAATGCCATATGTATTTCCATCCAATACCTTACTGCATGCAGCCATGGATCTTTCATATTCACTTTGGAAAGCTTCAAAAATAGCTGGAGTATACACTTTGCTTGCTTGCATCAGCATAGGTGTGCTCATTAGTCTTCTTGGTATTTTTTGAACCTCACATCAAAGCCCATACGGCCTCCATATGCCACCCAAAACTGCCAAGCTTCATCTAGATTTTTGAACCTCAATCCAACTTGAGGCGCCCCCTTCTCGGATTCTATCATTTGCCTTCCACAAGCTGCTAGCAAAATGTAGCCCAGCGAGGAAAGAACAGAAGTGCACATAAGAAAAAGCATATATCGTGAACTAAAAGGAATGAATCAAGCAGGAGCATTTGAATATGTAAATCCAACAAACAATATTAATCGAATTGCTAGCAGTGTATCACACAAGCATTGCACATTCAGGCAAAAAAACACAACTAGCTAGGAACTATAGCTATTGGCATCAAGACTATTGCAGATCTCAGAAAAAAAACAGCATATTGTTATTGTGTCATACCTAAAACCCTGAAACCCCTCGCTGTAGATCGAACCTAGAGGAAGCAGCGTCCCTCCCCTTCACGGCGTGGTAATGGCTCCTCTCCTTCAGCTCTAGTACCTCCGAATCGACGCCTCGCAGCCTACTGCTCTCCTCTGGCGCGACGCGGCGCAGATCCCTCCTTCCTCCCGTGCGGCGCGGCGCAGGCCACCTCCCTCCTCCCGCGCGGCGCGGCAAGGCCGCCTCCGTCCTCCGGTGCAGCGCGGCGCAGGCCGGCACGGAGGGCGCGGAGGGCGCGAATCCGACGCGGAGGGCGCGAATCTGCACGCCCACCAGACCTCTCGCGCGCCCAAATGGCCGTGGCCCTCGCTTCGGCCCTGCCCCCGTGCCTTTCTTTTGTTTTTTTTGTTGTTGAATCGGCTTTGCCCTTGGATGACTAGTGGACGCACGCGATGGAGCAAAAGACGCAACGTGCCTTTACAAAGCAAAGGTACTGGAGCTGAGTCCCATTTTTTTAGCCGCTCTGGACGCAGCAAGTTCTTCATCCGCACATGCAGTTTTGGGCGCTAGGCATGTGAGGTCCTGCGGTCAGCAGAGAAGCCAGTAAAGATAAGGTTCAGTGACCCGTGCTTCTACAGCCATCTTCTCCGCTGCCGCTCCCCAATCGCCGCTCCGCCACCACATCGAGCCAGCCTACGCCGGCGAATCCTCCCCCGAGGTGGGTGGAGGAGAACTCCTGCTCCTGGTGGATGCCGTTCGGGAGGCGCCGGGCCGCTTCGCCGTGGAGCACATTCACCCAGGTGCGGATGAGGCCCGGCCTCCGATTTGCCGCCGCCGTCGCAGTTGAAGAAGGGGGCGGCTCCTCGGCGCGCCGCCATGGTGTAGCCGCGCACAGGGCCGCCGGCATCGTTGCCGTATCCGCCGAGGGCCGGGGGTGCCGGAGTCGGTGACCGCACCGCCGCGGGATGGAACCCCGGGATGAAGTCAAGGTTGGAGCGGCGTGGTTCCGGCGTGGAAGACGATGCAGCGGGCGTCGGCAAGGGGAACAGACAGCGTGGCGGCATTGCAGGGGCGGCGACTTGGCGCTGTGGCATCGGGGTCGTGGCCAGACGCAGAGGAGGCGGAGCCGGCATCGCGGCCTGGCGTGGTGGACGCGTCGCGGTTCAGGGGTGAACGACGGCCGCCGACGCACATGGCATGAAGACGGCGATCACCACGGCGAAGTCCTCCGGCGCGCAGAGGTGCGGCGAGGCGGTTTCCGTCATGAGGGTGCCCGTTGCCGCGGCGTGGAGGGCGGATTCCAGCGTTCTGTACTCGAGTGTCGCGGCGGCCATGGTGCACAGGCCGACGCCGACGGTGAGGTTCCAGGATGGGGCGACGCCGCACTTGACGAAGGACGTCGCAGAAGGCACGAACAAGGAAGGTTCACGGGTGTGTTCCTGGGCGCCATTGTACTCACCTTCGGATGGTTGAGGCCACAGGGCCTCCCCCTGTTCGTCGTTCTCGTCGAGATCCAAACCGGCGATAGAGCGGTTCGTGCTGATAACGTATTAAAGGTAAACTGTGGTTTGGATGAATGATTCTCGTTAAGTGAACAGTGATTAGAGCAACTCGAACAGATTGATATTTCTCTTTTTCTTTTTCACTTTTTCTCAATATAGGAGATCGATGTTAAAAAAACTTGCTCTAGCAGATTGATTTTCTATTTTTCTTTCCTCTTTATTTTTTTTCAATTCCTAATAATTTCTCTCCAATCCCCAATAGAAATGGGAGACATCACATCTCCCTTTTCATATAAAAAGGGGGAAATCAATCTGTTAGAGCACTTTTTCTATATATGTTGAAATTGAGAGGGGATTTCTCTGTATGATGAAAAAAAAGAAAAGATCAATGTGTTGGAGTTGCTATTACACGCTTATACTCGGGAACAGACGCGCTAGTTCGGAAGGGGTGTCCCCTTACGAACGGCTCATTCTTGTACGGACGCATCCTGTCATTAGCGGACGCTAATGATGGGATTAACTAACTAAGTCACGTGGTAATCTCGTGATTAACTAATTAATCACACGTTAATTATTTCTAACAGTTTTGCGGGCTCTCACCACGAGGGGGGCGCCGCGGCTGGATGTGCGGGTGCGGCCAAGTGCCAAGCGGCTGAATCTGGACGGGTCTGGCTGTTCGGCTTGGGAGTGCTGAGGATTACTGCTCCTCGCGTGGTGGCGTGCCTCCGCTATGAATGTGCAATATATAGCGGCTGAGTTTATTCTCCGGTGTGTCTCTGACGTCTGATACTGGGAGAGGCAATTTGTGAGGCAAGATTAGCGAGGCGTCATCGGCTTGTGCGTGGTACGGGCGGTGGGGCGGGGGTAAAACTGATAGAAATCTGAGAGGAGGAATATGAATGATCTCTTACCAGTAAGGTCAGAGAACGATTCTATTGATTGCCAATACGAGTGGTCAATGTTTGCAGTCTTAATATTATAGTTTTTTCTATTCAGAAACCGTGGACCAAATTACTTTTTATACTATATAGTACAACTCAGATACTCATAACATACGCATACTCACCTTTATAAAAGCACGAACGCAAATTCTATTTTTATGAACATCCTCGAAGATTAAGCTGGTAAATTTTTGAGATTGATGAAGTTATTATTTTGTTAAATAATGTATTAAGTTGAAATGGCTACAAAAGTAGTGAATAAAGAGATCTCGTGTGCTATATGCTTATGTGCATGTTTACTTTTTTCACACATCTATTTTAGGTTCATGTAATTTGTTCATCAGACACTTATTTATTCGTGCACCAAATTGCATTCGCGCAATGCTAATGAGTTTAGGACGGCTGAAGTTAAAAGGGGTTGCAGAGGTAGAATGTGAGGTTGTCCAACTGGGGTGGTTGTCGTCCAGACCCGGTGGCTTAGCACCAACTAGTAATGATGCTGCGTGTCTCTAATCCTAGATGATTGATGCAAGAGGTAACACAGTAACGCAAGGGTTTATCCTGGTTCCGGCCACGGGGCCGTACGTCCAGCAGGGTGTGCGAGTGCACTGTATTATCTTGCACCGGAGTGCCTATAGTAGGGGAGTACAAGCGAGACGAGAGAGGAAGGGAAGCTCCCAAATCTCTGCTAAAGTTGTCGGTACCCCAGGACTGGGGTACCCCCTCTTGCTGCGTCTAGGCAAGAGTCTCGTAGTTATCCTTAACTACGCTCTGACGGCCGAGCAGCCGGACCCCTGTGGTCCTGAGCCCTACTCTCCCGGCAAACGGCCCCGGACCCGCTCCCCGCTTGGGGAGGGTCCGGTGACGCCACGTGTCCCAAGAGGAGGGGAAGCCCCGAACCGGCGGCCAGGGGTCCGGACCCCCCCTAGGGGTCCGGGACCTCCCCGCGCCTGTCCGGACCTCCCAGGCGCATAGAGCCAACATACCGCCGGGGTGGTCCGGTGGCTACACGTGACCAGCAGGTGCGGGCGCAGGCGCGGGTCTTCCACTGGAAGGCTCGCCCACTCACGCATTCCGTGCGGGTGGTTGTGGCGTGCTCTGCCACCGCGGAGCGCGGGGCAGCCTTTGTCAGGCCACACTATAGACCGCGTGTTACCAGGGCGCACAGTGCAGCCGCTGGCGCCGCCCACGCCGCGTATGTCAGTCTACCATGCCAGTTGGACACGACGGCTCGGTTTCGCCCATTATGACGCCTACACGGTAGCCTCGACAGACTACGCCGCAAGCTACACTACCTCAACGGACGCCTCGCCGATGGGACAAGAGCAGACCCCCTCGGTCAGAGAGTCTACCAGACGATGAAGAGTATCCGGCAAGAGATTCTCTATCACTATACCACCATTAGTATCTATCTAGTATAAATACATCATCGTTGGGCCCACCTGTCGGGGTCCAACGCCTGTGTACGCGTCCTCCTTGCTCTATAAAAGGGAGACGCCCGCTAGAGAAGGACTCAAGCCCGGCTGGGCAGAGGATAGACCCATTCATACTAAAAGCAATACATCACACAGTGGAAGTAGGGTATTACGCTCCGGCGGCCCGAACCACTCTAAACCCGAGTGCTCTTGCGTTCTTGCCCCCAAGCTAGATCGGCCTAATCGCTTAGCGCTTTCCTGAGTATTCTCCCTCGGGGATTAGGCGGGTGCATTCCGCCACCCGGCTGTGGGTACCCTAAAAAGCCCCCGACAAAAGTGATTGGGGCAAGTGCCAATATCGGGGAGAGTGAACGAGTGTGCTCTGCGAGGCGTGTGCGTGTGGATGAGCGTTAAGCGGATCCAGCCCCCTTGGGATGGAGCCCGCCTCCTCCTTTTATAGGCACAAGGAGGGGCGGTGTACATGTACGGAGTGATCTCTGAAGTCGTCGTCTTCTCCCCGAATCGTGGGGGTGTAGTGGATGATCACTGTAGGAAGTACACTGTGGAGCATGGCATTGGGCGTGATGGTCGTCCTGGGAGGCCCCTTTGGCCCTGCGAAGAATTCGCTGGCGCCCCGTGGCGTAAGTAGACGGAGTGGCGTCTTCTGTAGATCGTATTGTCCTCCGCGTCTAACCAGGGGGAGCGCCGAGGGTCCTGCTGACGGTGGTCTTTCGCTGGTCAAGGGCCATACACCGTTCGAGGGTTTTCCCCATGCTTCGCCGAGGGTCATGCAGAGGGAGAAGTACAAGGAGTAGGCAGCACATCGGTGGGAGCAGTGTCAGGCACGTCCGCACAGCGCGTCGCAGTTTCGCACAGGGCCAGAATAGCGCCGGGAATAGTGGCACAGTGACAGGAGTTGGCGGACGGGACACCGGTCACACTCGCTGTGCGGCATGGCGGCCTGACGCCGTCTGACTCCCGCGCTTCGCGGTGGAGTGGTTGGCATTAAATGCTCTTGTCAGTCGGGTGGGTGAGTAGATGGGTTGCTGTTCCGTCTGTCGAGGGGTGGCCTCGAGTGAGGCGGAGTTTCCCCCCGAGCCGAGGCCCCGCGGAGGGCTCGGCTGAGGGGGTCTCGAACGAGGCGGAGACATCTTGCTTTTCCGAGGGTAGGTCTCCTACCCTTGAGCGAGGCGGAGATGGAGCGCGCTGCTGGAGGCCTCGGCGGGGAGGCCTCGAGCGAGGCGGAGATTGTTCTGTGGGTTCGGGGAAGCCTCGGATGGGCCGTACGCGAAGCTGGGCTGTGGGCCAAGTGTGGACAGGGCTTCTTGGGAGCCGGGAGAGGTTTTGGGTGCTGTGGGGGAGCTGGTGGAGCTCCATGATGTCCGGGTGCAGAGTGACGACGGAGGTGTCATCATTGGTGGCTTCGACGACTTCTTCCTCTCCAGGATCGCCGTCGAGTAGTCCTTCTTCTCCTGTTGCTTAATTGCATTTTGCGCTTTTGAGGGCGTTTTAGTCCCGAAGTTAGGGTGCCCCTGATGGTGGTACCCGATAGCAGCCCCCGAGCCTTTGTAGAAATGGGTATCAGTCCTGCAGAGGCTTGATCCCTCGGAGCAGTGACTCGGGTGCTAACCTTCGGGGTTAAGTTCTGAAAGAGCATCTAGGCCCTAGTGGGTTTTGGAGCATTGATTGACAAACACGATTAAAGGACTAACTTGTTTGCATAAGATTATGAACAGGTATTTAATTATGAAATGTGTATTAAAAGAGATAGCTCAAGTATTGCAAGCAAGCGTGTTTATCCCATTGGTATAATGTGTATGTGACAAGCAAAACAAGAAAAGAGAAATAGAGCAAAGTATTCATGATTGATATAAAGGCTCTAATATTTGCGAAGGCTTGTTTTGATCTATGATGGGATTCAAAGTGACAAGTAAAGATTTTGTGAATGAGATGTGATATGCTTATGCATAGTCTCAAATATAGAAGATCTTGTCACATGTGATAAATGGATGTTAACTTGAGATGCAAGCAAGGCAAAAGAGAATGAGACATGAGTTGATACATATATGATGTCTCAAATTGGAAGGCTTGCATACAAGATTAAATTGAGAATTCAAATTGACAATGAAGATTTCATGCATGACACAAATCAATATGAGTTCAAGATGGACGGCTAGGATAAAGGTAGAGGACCGAGAGGCGTGTTTCAAGAGGCTACGCAAGCGATGACTTGGGGGGGGAGTAAAGAAACCGATACGGGTCAAAGGCCAGAGATCCTAGAGTCATGAAGAGCTCTATGTTGAAGAGTGTCATTATTCAAGAAAAGAAGGTGACTTGTGAATCAAGGTGGATTTCATTCCTATGCAATTCAAAGATTCAAAGTCACTAGCTCAAAGCGGGTATGCTCAAAAGAAAGAAGATGTTGATGCCCTCACGATATTGATCGAAGAAAAATCGGCATGATCATGTTATGAAGAAGCTCAAGTAATCGTGGAAATTGTATATTTCATTTATACACTTGAGTATAGGTATGCCGTACTATCAAGAGAGATGTAACATCAGTAGGTTTAGGCAATACCAAAAGTGCTCAAACCAGTTCCTAGAGAGTTTAGCCTAAGGAGACCGGTCAGACCGGTCTGAGCAGGGTGAGCCTCCAACGGCTAGTTTTCAAAACTGACCGGTCTGACCGGTCTAACACTGACAGGGCAACGGCTAGTTTTGTGAGAAGGGGTATTTCTACCCCATGACTTCACCCATTCGTGGGTGCTGATGCTAGAACATTTCAGAACATCTTGAGAGCCTTGTGAGCACTTGGAGAGTCCTCCCCAACCTCTCTTTGTGAGAGTTGCTTGATTCAAGGTGAATCTTTGAGTTGGGTTGAGTGAATCCATTCCTTGAGAGTCATTTGAGCAAGAGAGAAACATCCCAAGCTTTGAGCACTTGAGGTTGCGTCGGCCAACTCGATTGAAGCATTTGTTACTCTTGGAGCATCGGCTCCTAGACTGCTAGGGGTCGCCGGCTAGCTCCCAAGGTTGTGGTGAGCAGCGGCAAGTTTGTTGTGGCTTCGATCGTGTGCCAAGAGGGCGCATGGTCATATAGTGGAGAAGAGGAGATAGCTTGACCTTGGGGTCACTACGAGCTTCCTCAACGGAGAGTAGGATTCACACGTGGGTGCACGTGGTGAATCCGAACTTCGGTCAAACAAATCACCATGTCTTCATTGCATCATCTCTATTTCGGTTTGATTTACTTACCTTGCATTTAGAGTTTTGAGTTTGAATTGTGCTTCCGCTCGATCTACTTGGGTGTGCTCTACTTGTGTGTAGGGACTTGCTTACATTGTTAGAAATACTCTGCAAGACACATATCTCAAGTTTCTTATAGGTTCAAGCTCGAGAGGGGGCTTTTCCTGATGACCGGGCTGTCTGCCTGCATAGACCGGTCTGACCGGTCTAGGCAGTCCCAGCAGGGATTAAGCGCTAATTTTTGAAGAAACGCCTATTCACCCCCCCTCTAGGCTACGACATTGCGTGATCAAGATCCTTTCAAGTTCCTCGAATGTGTGAAGTTTCCTCCGTGGGGGCACGTCAGCGCACCCGCGGGTGTAGCCCCCGAGGCCTTGGAGGAGTGAGAGTACTCATCCAAGGGCTATGAGCGTTGTGTTTGTTTGGTCGATCGGGAGACGCAGCCTACCCAGCGTTTGTTTCAGCCGGCCTCGGCGTTCCTTTCTGCTGGCATCAGCGTTCTTTTCAGCTGGGAGGGGGTCCCTTTCCCTCTGTGGACCAATTCAAACGGCTCATCAAGCGTGCAAGGAGGCTTGTTTGACACGTGGGACTTCACAATCGGTCGGTGGCGGATTTATTCGAGGGTACGGCCTTAGCCGTGACGTGCGAGGAGCCCCCGAGCCCCAGCCCATGTGAGGGCAATCAGGGAGAACCCTTGGCTTAGTGTTACGACCCTCGTCGCCCTTTCGCAGGAAGGAGGGGTGAAGCGGTCCATGCTACCCTTGCCCGGGCCGCGAGCCATGGATGCTTCGGTGAGCTGCTAGTTGATAGTTCAAGTGGACGTCTGTGCCCCGTTCGATAAGGGTCGGCTCGTGGTCTGTAGACACGTCTCTTAAAGCGCTCGCAAAGGTTCGCTAGGCAGGGCTCGGACCCGTTCGATAGGGTCCGAGGGCTCGATGCTCTCCCTCGGAGGGATCCCTAGTTCTAGTCGCCTTTGTCTGGCCTCGAACACAACGTAGGACATCTCGAACTCCGCGTTCGAGGGTAGCTTGTATGGTACGTCCATGCTGTCCCTGACTCTGGTGATCTGGGGCGTCTGTCGAACCCTTGGCGGGCCAGCCTTCGAACCCCTGATCAGTAAGGCCTCGGAATAACGTTCCCTCGCTTGAAAGGAACCCCCGGAGGGAATATTCCGTCACAGTCTGCGCGCGGTGCGAAGTCGTGGGTCGTGCGCGGGTCGTCCGCCGGTTGTGGGTGACATGGCCCGGGGCGTGCAGTGTGGGCGCGCCTTTTCAGGTGGCAGCCTCGGGTAGACGGAACAGCGTGGGCGGTAGCCAGTTGACGTGACGGCACTACAGTGCCCCTGTACCGCGTCGGTTCCCGCACCGTGGTAATTATTGCGTGTGCGCGCAGGTTTTTTCAGTCGTGGGACCCAGCTGTCAGCGATAACAAAATCTACCGCATTTAATGCGGTCGATCTGCAATCGCAGCAGAGAATCCACCCGCTACAGTGATTATAAAGAGAGACAAGGGGGTGCCTGTTCGGCTTACCTGCCTCCTGCATTTGCCTCCTCTGCATCCATTGCCGTCACCCTGCATTGGAGCTCAGAGCGAAAAAGCGAGTGAAAAAAGAAGAAGCGAGCGCACCTTTCCCTTGTTCAAGCCTTCCCCCCATCCCCCTTCGTGGAAGCAATGGTGCAGTTGGCTGATCCAGTGCTGTGGGGCAAGTCCACCGCCGACGAGGCGTTCCTGGAGTCGTTGGTGGCCGACGGGATCCTGCCGCCGAATTCCAACTCAGCGCGCCCGGTGTGTATTGCCCCGACATCGGCGGAGGTTGAGCCAAAGCCCCCAAGCGGCTATGTCATCAGTTTGGCGCGGCTACATGAGCGGGGGTTCGGCGTCCCCGCCGGGCGATTCGTCCGCGCGCTCTGCCACCACTATAAGGTGGAGCTGCACAACTTCTCCCCGAACGCCATCTCGCAGGCGGCGGTTTTCGTCGCCGTCTGTGAGGGCTACTTGGGGGTGGAGGCGAACTGGGACTTGTGGAAACACTTGTTTCGGGGGAAGCTCTACACCGAGCATGTCCAACAAGGGCCGAGGAGGGCCGTCCGTGCTGGTGGCCTCACGCTGCACGTGCGGGAGAACAAAAGGGATTTATACATCCCTAGCAAGGTGACGTCGAACAACTGCGATTGGAGCAAGGCGTGGTTCTATCTGCGCAATGACGACGGGCGGCTCCCAGTGTACACCGGCAAGGTCCTGACGGACAAACCGGACATGTGGGGATACGGGGTGTCACCCCCCGAGTGCCAGGCCAAGCTCGGGGTGTTCACCTAGGCACTGAAGCCCCTGGTGCGTAGGGGGCTGACCGTGGCCGCCGTCGTCGCCAACTTTCACTGGCAGAGGGTGCTCCCCCTCATGGAGAAGAGGCTGGCCGTCTACTATCTGACACCCCAGGCCGCATCCGAGGGTTCGCGGATGTCGTGGGAGCTGCTCTCGCACGGTATCGCTGCCCAGAGGGCGAAGTACACAGTGGCACACTTCCCCTCCGACACCGCAGAGCTCTGGGCGATCAAGATGCGCCCCGAGCCGGGGTACGTCCAGCTGGTAAGGGTTGTTTTGATTATCGCCAGTTCTGCGTTGCCCCCTTTCCCCTCCCTGACCTTAGTCATGTTCGTAGGGATTGACCCGCAACCGGTATGTCTCGAACCCCCCGCTCCCCGAGACCCGCGCCGAGAACCGCCGGTGCGCGGAGGCGGATAAAAAGTGGAAGGACGAGGACAAGGCGACCCACGAGCAGAAGAGGAAGAGGAAGGAGGAGCACGAAAAGAAGAACAGGAAGTGGGAGAAGGAGGGCCTCTCGCCGCTGCCCACGCCTTATTCCACGCCGGAGCCGGACGTCGGCTCTTCGTCCAACGACGAGAACCCCGACATGGGGGGGGGGCGGAGGCCCTCCGCCGATCCAGCAACGGGCTGGTGTCGAGACCTCGGTGTCGATGGCGGGCGAGGAGACGCCCACGTCGGTGGCTGGCGCAAGATCTCTCGCGCCGGCGATGGGAGAGGGGATGCCCGCGCCTGTGACGGCGGAGGGCTAGAGGATGCCCGCGACAGCGGAGAGCGAGGCAACCATCGGGCGGCGGCCGCCGCCGAGGGGGCAAGCTGGTTCGTGGGCGCCGCCCACCGGACGATCGGCAGGAGGCGGTGCGGTGCCGCGAGCCCCAAGGAGCAACTCGCAGAAGCACAAGCAGAGCGCTCTCTCGGTGTAAGTAATTCTTCATTTCGCTCTTCGTGTTTGCTGTTCATTTCTCCCCCCTGGTCCCTGCTAATCTCGGCTCCCTCCTCCGCTTGGTTCAGCCGGAGGGCTACTCCGGCCGCCGCCCCACTAGCGCCAACCAAGGCTCTCAAGTCGGGGGCGAGCGCTTCGCCACGCACAGCGACGCAATCCCCGACCAAAGGGCCCCAGACGGCGGAAACTGTCACGCGGTACCGGGAGGCGATTGCCCGGGGAGCTGCGGCGGTCCGGGCGCAGGCGGACACAGGCGACGACGGTCGCAGCAACGTAGAGGACGCTGCTCGGCCGGGTGCCGAGGGAGAGGCCGACCGGGGCATCACGGAAGGTGCTGCCCGGTCGGATGCCGGGGAAGATGCCGGCCGGGGCGGCACGGAGCATGCCGCCAGGTCGGGTACTGAAGAAGGAGAGACCGGCAGGGCCGCATCAGAGCGGCCAGCCAGCCAGGTGGTGGTGGAGCTCCTCGCCCCGGAGCCCACGGGGGCTGGGGACGAGGAGGCTGCGACGGCGACAGCGGCGCATATGGCGCCGGTAGATGCGGTGCCGGTGGTGGAGTTGCCGGCGGAGGAGACGCCGGAGATGGGGGCGCTGGGCAGTTTGAGGACCTGAGGGAGGTCACCCTGGACGCCGCACCCGGCATCGTCGGCATCGCCTCTGGTTCCGAGGGTGGCCTCGGCGCCGGACCGTCCGAGGGGCCCCCCATGGGGATCAAGTGGGCGATGGTCCAGCCCGGGGTCCCCTCAGATTTTGACCACAACGAGCGGGAGAAGGATGACATCTGGAAGACGCAGTACGAGGTCGTCTCTCAGATCCAGGCCGCCCTCGATCGTGCCTTACAGCTTCATAGGACGACGGACTTCCGCATCAGCAATGTGTGTGTCTCTCCCTAGGACTTGTACATTTCTGATCATGTTTATGTATGTTCCGCTCACGTCCTTCCATTCGCAGCAACTGAAGCAAATCTCGCGCGACAAGAGCGCCGAGCTGGCCCAGCAGGACTCGAAGGTGCATTGGCTCGAGCAGTGCAACGCCAGTCTGGTCACGCGGCTGAACGAGGCCAACACCCTGGTGTCCGACCTGGGGGCGTGGAACCGTGCACGGGAGGTGGAGCTGGCCCGAGCCATCGACGAGCGCGACGCCCGGAGAGCCGCGACGGAGCAGAAGGCCCAGGAGGTCGAGCTGCAAACCGCCGCGCTGCGGTAGAAGGATGAGGCGCTCGAGGCGAGAATGGCCGAGCTCTAGCAGAAAGACGTGGCGCTCGAGGCGAGGGTGGCCGAGCTCCGGGTCAAGGAGACGGCCATCACGACACTCACCGAGGCCCTGGTGCAGAAGGATGTCGCGCTCGAGACGCAAGGGGTGGCCCTCCGGAACGCAGAGACCGCCCTCGAAGAGAGGGGGGTCGCTCTGAAGGAGAAGGAAGCCTCTCTGTCGGTGCTCCAGCAGCAGGTCAGGCGTAGCTGGAGAAGGAGAAAGAGCGCACCGAGGGTAAGTATCTGAATTCGCTAAAGTTAATTTCGATTTGCTGGAGCTTATCTTCATTTTCTGCTCAGTGTTGCGGAAGGCAGTGGAGGACGAGACCGCGGCGAAAGACGTCCTCCAGGTTGGATTCACTTCAACGCAAGAGGAGTATGAAGGCCTGGAGAGAGCCGCCGTGGCCGCGTGCCAGGAACTCGAGGGGGAGGGCGGCCCGTCTGGCAGTTCGGTGGCCAGTCGCCTGATGTCCTTTGGCGGTCGGGTGGTCGAACTCCTCAAGGGTGACCTCCGCCTCAGCATCCAGAAGGCCCTCGGCGTGGTGTCAACGCATTACATCATCGACCTGGAGGAGGTGGCCACGGGCTATGTTGTCGTGCCCGGCGCCGACGAAGGCGCTGCGGTTGCTGCAAGGGAGCATGCCGATGCTGCTGTCAAGGGTGCCGCCTCCGCCTTGTCCGTGCTCTTCGAGGGTGATCTCCTCCCCAACGCGGAAGATGACGCCGTCAAAGGTCCGCGTGACGGGGGAGGTGACCTGTCGACAATCTGGGCCGCGGAGCCCGTGTAAACGAATTAGTGTTTTGTTTCACTTGTCTTTCTTTGTGAGAAAACAGAGTGATATAAATTTGACAGTGTGGCCGCTCGAGGCCTTGTGAATTCGTGCCATCATTTTCTTTACTCCATTTTCGTGTTTTCGTATGTGACTTAGCTAAACTTCTGCGAGAAATTTCGCGTTCATAAGCGGCTTCGGCGTAGGGAGGTGAGTGGGGATGCCGTATCCCGGAGGCGTAGGCGGTCCCGCGGCTCGGCCAATCCCGTTCCATAGTTGCTTATGCCTCGCGTCCATTGTTCTAAGTATACGACAAACTTAGACACGAAATTTTTTCGAAAAAATGGTGGCGTTTTTGGGGACATTTGGGGGGGGGGGTGTTCCCCCGTTATAGCCCCCGAGGGAGGCTTGGCTTTACCGAGGGCAAAGCCGAGTCTACCTCAGTGTTACGTGCGTATCCGAGCCCCCGAGGGTTCGGGTAGTTCTCGAAAAATAAGCAAGTAAAGCATACTCTTTATTATTTCGGGAAATGAAAAATACAAGTACAAACTGTGTACAAAGAGCTTGGAATTTCAAGGATAGAAGCGACGTAGCTGCTGAATGTTCCAAGCGTTGGTGAAGACT
Source organism: Panicum virgatum (assembly GCF_016808335.1). NCBI lineage: Eukaryota > Viridiplantae > Streptophyta > Magnoliopsida > Poales > Poaceae > Panicum > Panicum virgatum. The sequence continues at coordinate 19,987,021 of NC_053147.1, read as the reverse complement.
TCACTCTTCTTGTTTGCTAGCTTGTACGTGCCGGGTTTGAGGACTTCTGCGATGATGAATGGGCCTTCCCATGGCGGGGTGAGCTTGTGGCACCCTCGGTTGTCTTGCCGAAGCCTCAGCACCAGATCCCTCTTGTTGAGGTCTCGGCGTCGAACCCTCCGCGCTTGGTATCGCCGTAGGGACTGCTGGTATCGTGCTGAGTGTAGAAGTGTCATGTCTCGAGCCTCATCCACCTGGTCCAGGGAGTCTTCACGGGCTTGCTGGTTCTGCTGCTCTTGGTAAGCCTTGAGCTTCGAAGACCCATACTCCAAGTCCGTGGGGAGGATGGCCTCGGCACTGTAGACGAGGAAGAATGGGGTGAAGCCCGTGGCACTGCTCGGGGTCGTCCTTAGGCTCCAGATGACCGAGGGTAGCTCCGTGAGCCACCTCCAGCCAAACTTGTTTAGCTTGTTGAAGATTCTTGGCTTGAGGTCTTGTAGGATCATGCCGTTGGCACGCTCCACTTGGCCATTCGTTTGTGGATGCGCCACAGCCGACCAGTCCACGCGTATGTGGTAGTCGTCGCAGAATGCCAGGAACTTCTTGTCTGTGAACTGGGTGCCATTGTTGGTGATGATTGAGTTCGGGACCCCGAACCTGTAGACTATGTCGGTGAAGAACAATATGGCTTGCTCGGATTTGATCTTGCCGATGGGTCAAGCCTCGATCCACGTGGAGAATTTGTCGATCGCTACCAACAAGTGGGTGAAGCCTCCGGGCGCTTTCTGCAGTGGCTCGACGAGGTCCAATCCCCATACAGCAAAAGGCAATGTGATGGGAATTGTCTGCAGAGCGTGAGCCGGGAGATGCGTCTTCTGTGCGTAGAACTGGCAGCCCTCGAAGGTCCGCATGACTTCGGTGGCGTCGACGAGGGTGCGTGGCGCCGTGTGGTGGCCACAAATCCCGGCGTGGATGTCTCGGATCGACTCCTTCCCCTCGGGAATGAGGATGCAACGTTGCAGGATTAGCGAGGGGCTGCGCTTGTATAGCTCGTCGTCGATCAAGACGAAAGACTTGGCTCGCCTGGCGATGCGTCGTGCCTGAGCGCGGTTCGATGGTAAGACCCCTCGGATCATCCAGTCGAGGTACTGGATACACCAATCTTGCGAAGGCGGAGCCTCGTCAATCTCCATCGCTTCAGCCTCGTCTGCCAAGGAGATCTCGGTCCCTGTCTCCATGGCCTCGGACTCCTGTGCCGAGGGCTCGGCGAACGCAGCCCCTGAGAGTTCGGCGGTCGTGGCGCTAGCTCCTGCTGGGTCCTCGAAGTCGACGGATGGTTTGGCGAGGTCGCGGGCGAAGACGTTCGGGGGGACGGTGGTCTGCCCAGACGCGATCTTGGCCAGTTCGTCCGCGTCCTCGTTGTACTTGCACGCAATGTGGTTGAGCTCGAGCTCGTCGAACTTGTCCTCGAGGCGACGCATTGCGTTGCAGTACGCGTCCATTTTTGCATCGTGGCAGCTGGACTCCTTCATCACCTGGTCGATGACGAGTTGAGAGTCTCCCTGGACGTCAAGGCGCTTGACGCCTAGCTCGATGGCGATGCGGATGCCGCTGAGGAGGGCCTCGTACTCCGCCATGTTGTTGGACGCCGGGAAATGCAGACGCACCACGTAACACATGTGTATTCCGAGGGGCGAGACGAAGAGGAGGCCCACGTCTGCACCTGTCTTCATCACCGACCCATCGAAGTACATGATCCAGCAATCTGTTTGGATCTGGGGTGGGGGCAGCTGAGTGTCGGTCCACTCAGCAATGAAATCCGCCAAGACTTGGGATTTGATCGCCTTGCGAGGTGCATAGGTGAGAGCCTCTCCCATCAGTTCCACCGACCACTTGGCTATCCTACTCGGACTTCCCGATTGTGGACTATCTCTCCCAGTGGGAATGACGAGACCACGGTGACGGGATGAGCCTCGAAGTAGTGGCGCAGCTTGCGCTGAGCCAGTACCACTGCATAAAGCAGCTTCTGGATCTATGGGTACCGCGTCTTGGTTTCAAACAGCACTTCACTGATGAAGTACACCGGCCTCTGGACAGGCAAAGCGTGTCCCTCCTCTTGTCTTTCCACGATGATGGCTGCGCTGACCATTTGGGTCGTTACCGCCACGTATAGGTAGAGGGGCTCGCTGTCCATTGGTGGTGTTAGAATTGGAGCATGAGTGAGCGACGCCTTGAGCTTGTCAAGGGCCTCCCAAGCCTCAGGGGTCCACGAAAAGTGCTCGGTCTTCCTCAGGAGCTGGTACAGAGGCAAGCCTTTCTCCCCGAGTCGCGAGATGAAGTGGCTAAGGGCTGCCAGGCAACCCATGACCCTCTGCACCCCCTTTAGGGCTCGGATCGGTCCCATCTGAGTGATGGCCGAGTCTTTCTCAGGGTTGGGTTCGATGCCTCGCTGGGAGACGATGAAGCCTAAGAGCATGCCACGAGGCACCCCGAACACGCTCTTCTCCGGATTAAGCTTTACTCCCTTGGCCCTGAGACAATCGAACGCGATCCTGAGATCGGCTACCAGGTCGTCCGCATTCCTGCATTTTACAACGATGTCATCGACATATGCTTCTACGTTTCGCCTGATATGGTCTCCAAACACGTGGAGCATACATCATTGATATGTAGCTCCGGCGTTTCTGAGGCCAAAAGGCATTGTGACGTAGCAGTACATGCAGAAAGGAGTGATGAAAGAAGTCGCGAGCTGGTCGGACTCCTTCATCTTTATTTGATGGTAACCGGAATAAGCATAAAAAAGGATAAAAGTTCGCATCCCGCAGTTGAGTCAACTATTTGATCAATACGTGGCAAAGGAAAGGGAACTTTCGGACATGCTTTATTTTAACCAATATAATCTACACACATCCTCCATTTCCCATTCTTTTTCTTAACTAATACAGGATTAGCTAGCCATTCGGGATGAAATACCTCCTTGATGAATCCGGCCGCCAAAAGCTTGTGCACCTCCTCGCCGATCGCCCGGCACTTGAGCTCGTCGAAGCGTCGCAGGCGCTGCTTCACCGGCTTGGAGTTGGGCTGGATGTCAAGGGAGTGCCCGGCGACCTCCCTCGGTATGCCAGGCATGTCTGAGGGGCTTCACGCGAAGATGTCTGCGTTTGCGCGGAGGAAGTCGACGAGCACCACTTCCTATTTGCTGTTGAGGGTAGTGCTAATCTTCAGCGCCTTGCCGTCGGGGGTGTTCTGGTCGAGGGGTACGTCCTTGGCACCCTTGGCAGGCTCGAAGCTGCCCGCGTGTCGCTGCGTGGAGTCCATGGCCTCATTCGCCATCTTCTCCAAGTCGGCGGCGAGGGCCTCGTCCTCCTCCAGAGCCTCGGCGTGCTCGACGCACTCGACGTTGCACTCGTAGGCTTGCTTGAACGAAGACCCAACAGTGATGATGCCCTTCGGACCCGGCATCTTCATCTTGAGGTAGGTGTAGTTGGGGATCGCCATGAACTTGGCGTAGCACGGCCGCCCCAGAATGGCGTGGTATCCTCCCTTGAATCCCACCACCTCAAAGGTGAGGACCTCCTTGCGGAAGTTAGCCGGCGTGCCGAAGCAGACGGGCAGGTCGATCTGTCCGAGGGGTTGGACTCGCTTCCCCGACGCAACACCGTGGAACGGCGACGGGCTGGGGCGTAGCTTGTCCAAGCCAATCCCCATGAGCTCCAAGGTGTGCGCATACATGATGTTGAGGCTGCTGCCTCCGTCCATGAGCACCTTGGAGAAGCGGGTGTTGCCGATGATGGGATCCACGACGAGTGGATACTGTCCCGGATTTGGGATGTAGTCGGGATGGTCCTCGCGGCTGAAGGAGATTGTATCCTCCGACCAGTCGAGGTAGGATGGCGTGGTCTTGCGGACGGTGAAGACCTCTCGGCGCTCACGCTTGCGCTGGCGAGCGGTCATGTTCACCGCCGGCCCTCCGAAGATGAAGAAGTCATTCTCCACCGAGGGAACTTGTCGCCACCCTTGTCGTCCGCATCTTTCTTTGGGTCCTCATCCCTGCGTGCGACGCGGTTGTAGTACTTGCGATAAGGGCATGACATCTTGAGCATGTCGTCGAAAAGGCCGCCGCCGCCCCGAGGGGGGCCTCGGAGACCTTTGCGATCGGGTGTGACGGCGAGGGCCTCGTCGGAGTCCTCTTCCTGCCCTGACCGCGCTGGTTCTGTGGGCCTTTCTTCTTTCCTTTCTTGCCCCGTTTCTGCTTCTTTGCGGGGGGTCTTGGTTTTGCTGCTGCTCTCCGCGGGCGCATCCTCCTTGCGCTTGGTCGTCTTGCCGTCGAAGATGGCACCAACTGCTTCCTCGCCGGAGGCGAAGTTGGTGGCGACATCAAACATGCCATTTGCGCTGGTGGGAGGGCTCCGTCCAAGCTCGCGCACTAGGTCCCTGCACGTTGTGCCCTGAAGGAAGGCACTGATGATCTCGGAGTCGGCGACGCTGGGAAGCTCGGTGCACTGCTTGGAGAAGCGTCGGATGTAGTCACGCAAGGATTCGTTGGGTTGCTGTTGACACCCTCGGAGATCCCAAGAGTTCCCAGGGCCCTGGAACTCGTATGTGCCCTGGAAGTTGCCCGCGAAGGTCCTGACCAAATTGTGTTGGACTCCAAATGAGTAGGGGTACACAGTGAACATATAATATGGTATGTTTCAGTATATTTTTTTACAGCTATGAAGAAAAACATAGATATAAGCTACATAAAAAAATATTAAAGCATATCATATTATATGTTCACTGTGTAGATCTACTCATTTGGAGTCTAACAAAATTGAATTTTTTATTTTATGATTTTTTTAATTTACTATGATTTCTTCAAAACCGATTTGGGGGGTAATTTGATCGGTTTTGAAAAGTTCAGAAGGTGGTATAAACTATTTTATAGGTTAGAAGATTATGTAGTCCATCCCCATAGTTGAGGGAGGGATATAGACTTTTTCCTAATAGTATTGAAGAGCTTTGGCCCACTAGAGGGGGCATTGACGAGAGCTGGCAGCAACAAAAACCGTCAGCTTGGGCCTAGCTGCCGTGCTCGAGGCGCTCAGATGCCAGATGTTTTTTCGGAGAGAACCAGGTGACAATGTGCTGATTTGATTTGGTGGTTGTTCTTCCTGATTGATTTTTTTTTTCTTCCACCAGATCGTACGTCGGCAGCAGCCGAGCTGAGCCCGTCCGCAGCTCTAGGGCTGGGCAAAATATAACCGAAACCGATTAACCGAACCGAACCGCTTTAATCGCAAAAGTCGGTTAATTCGGTTAACGGTTAATTTTGCGGTTAAAATTTTTGAGATATTCTTTAACCGCATATTATTTCGGTTTTGATGTGCCACTAACCGATTTAACCGAATTAACCAATTTAGCAAGTTGAGTGTAATATGTATTTATCTTATGTCTTAAATATATGTATAATCATGTGAGATATCAAGAATTCTTGGTTTTCATAATTAAGATATCTAAGTGAGGCTACATTAATTGTTTTTCTAGCTTTCTAAGCTTATTTTAGTGGCCAATAGCTTGTAGTTGATGTCATAATTTCATTCTAATTTACTTGTTATTTATGTATTGTATACATTACGGTTAACCGCAAAACCGAACCGATTTAACCGCAACCGAATTTACGCGGTTAAAAGATTTCTAGCTACAATTTCGGTTAAAAGTTTGTCATAACCGAAATATTTCAAAACCAAATTAACCGAACCGATTTAACCACAATAACCGAATGCCCAGCCCTACGCAGCCCGCCGCGCGGGAGGTGAGGTGCCCGATGGTTGGCCGACGACCACGGCCTCTCCCTCTGGCGCCTGGGCTTGTCAGCTCGGTTTCGACTTCCGAAGATGTCCCCCTCCGCGGCGGTCGCCGGTCGGTGCCAGTTCGCGACTCCGAGCCCCGCGGAAATTTTCCGCGCGACGCCGACGTGCACCGGCCTCGCTCCCGGTTGCGCCGCCCGGAATGCTCCACGTATTCCGGCTCCACCGGCCACCGCCTAGCGCCAGCTCTGGCCTCTGGGGTCTGGACGCGCAGCACGTTGCGGTCGTTGACTGTACCAGTGTGCAGTGTCCATCTCCTGCAGAAACCTCCCTAGCGTGTGGCGTGTTTGCATTCAACACCCCAGAAAAACGGTAGCACATCAAATTACCATCCTCGTGCACAAATCGGAGAACATGCAGCGCATTTTACGTTTATGGAAACAGGCTCATCTATTTCCCAATTGTGTTGTATCATTTGTGAATTGTGATGAAAATCCACTCGTGTCACACTCTGTTCTAAATTATTAGTCGGTTTAACATTTCAAATTCATAAAATTTATTATACATCTAAACATAATACATATATAGATATATAATAAAATTTATAAATCTAGAAAAATTAAAATAACTATCGAACGAATGAAGTAGTACTGCATTTCTTGCAATGTAATTATATCTATATTGATTTTTAAAGTATATATCCAATAATTATAGCAATTTTATTATTTATCCGTAGCAACGAACATATTTATAAAATATTAACTTCTTTATTTATATGCAAAATTTGATTGCATATACTTGCAACTAAACCTCTGCAGTTGTTCGTTCCAAGTTCGTTCGACTCCAGCAGGAAAGCAGGTCGCGTCCAGCGCATCGCCGCGCACAAGGGCGGAGAAAAGAGGCAACTATTCGGGAGCCGTTGGGCGTTGGCTGTTCCCCCTCCATTGCCGGCCGCCCATCACCTTCCCCTCCCGCCCGCGCCCTCGTCCCCGCGTCCTCGCCACCACCTAATCGGCTGACCCGCCCGCCTTCCCCTCCGCTCCCCCGCGCGCCCGGCCACCCTCCGCCACCCCGATGGCCGGCACCCCGCCGTCGTCGCGGGACCCGTCGCCGCAGCCCCGGCGGCCGGCCTCATCCGCGGGGCGCCCCAAGCGCGGGGGCCTCCTGCTCGGCCGCTACGAGCTGGGCCGGCTCCTCGGCCACGGCACCTTCGCCAAGGTCTACCACGCCCGCCACGCCGACACCGGCGAGGCCGTCGCCATCAAGGTGCTCGACAAGGAGAAGGCCCTCCGCAACGGCCTCGTCCCGCACATCAAGCGCGAGATCGCCATTCTCCGCCGCGTGCGCCACCCCAACATCGTCCGGCTCTACGAGGTCATGGCCACCAAGTCCAAGATCTACTTCGTCATGGAGTACGTCCGCGGCGGGGAGCTCTTCGCGCGCGTCGCCAAGGGCCGCCTCAAGGAGGACATCGCGCGCAGGTACTTCCAGCAGCTCATCTCCGCCGTCGGCTTCTGCCACGCCCGGGGCGTCTTCCACCGCGACCTCAAGCCCGAGAACCTCCTCGTCGACGAGAGCGGCGACCTCAAGGTCTCTGATTTCGGACTCTCGGCCGTCGCCGACCAGTTCCACACTGACGGGCTTCTCCACACCTTCTGCGGCACGCCCTCCTACGTCGCGCCGGAGGTGCTCGCGCGCCGCGGCTACGACGGCGCCAAGGCGGACATATGGTCTTGCGGTGTCATCCTGTTCGTGCTCATGGCAGGCTACCTTCCTTTCCACGACCAGAACCTCATGGCGATGTATCGTAAGATTTACAGGGGGGAATTCCGGTGCCCGAGGTGGTTCTCCAGGGATCTTACCAGTCTCTTGAATCGTGTGCTTGATACGAACCCAGAGACGAGGATCACCGTGGCTCAGATCATGGAGAGCAGATGGTTTCTGAAGGGGTTCCGACCGGTCAGGTTCTATGTCGAGGATGACCAGGTGCACAGTTTGGCAGACGATGAGAATGAGGTGCCGGACCAGGGGCCTAGTCAGCCTCCTCAGCCACCGCCACCACAGCAAGAGGACGACGGTGATGACTCTGGGTGGGAATCAGATTCGTCCGTAGCATCCTGCCCAGCCACATTGTCATCGGAGGAGAGAAGACGGCCCCTTGGATCCCTCACACGGCCAGTAAGTCTAAATGCGTTTGATATTATATCATTCTCAAGAGGATTCAATTTGTCGGGGTTATTTGAGGAGCGTGGTAAAGAAGTGGGCAACGTATGCTATGGAAACCAGCCTGCTGTGAAAACCCGTGCAAACCACGATAAAAAAGTCATCTAAATTTACCAAAATAATTACACATGCAGATGATATGATGACACACGATCTTGTAAAATATCTTGTCCAAACTCGACTTCGTTTGTGAGATATAAAAATAACAAATTTCTAACAAATCATCTGACAGCTTTCTGGGTTGAAATTTGTTATTTTTATATCTTACAAACGAAGTCGAGTTTGGACAAAATATTTTACAAGGTTGTGTATCATCATATCATCTGCATGTGTGATTTTTTTGATGAATTTAGACGACCTTTTTGCCGTGGTTTGCACGAGTTTTCACAGTAGGCTGGTTTCCATAGCATACGTTGCCAAAGAAGTGAGGTTTGTCTCAGCACAACCCATGCAAACGATTGTAACAAAACTGGAGGAGATTGCAAAGGTAAAGAGCTTTGCAGTTCGGCGGAAGGACTGGCGGGTGAGCCTGGAAGGCACGAGGGAAAGTGAGAAGGGTCCATTGACAATTGCGGCCGAGGTATTTGAGCTCACACCGAGTCTTGTGGTGGTGGAGGTGAAGATGAAGGTAGGGGACAGGGAAGAGTATGAGGACTTCTGTGAGAGGGAGTTGAAACCTGGGATGCAGAACCTTGTGCACCATACGGCCTCCATTCCAGATATACTTTCTGATACTGAGTAGCTTGTAAGGTAGAGCTCTTGCTTAGAAGGAATATATATATAAAAGAAGAAATTTGGATTGAAAGGATGCACCTTTCTGTTTCAGCATAAGCATCTGTGCAGAAAAATGTTATTCATTGATTTCCTTAGTAACTTCTTTTTAGTAATATTCTTTCCGCAATCCAAAATGGTTTGCAATAGTGGTTGTGTGCAAATATCAATTATCAAATGTTTCTTCTAGTTACAGTTTAATAGGAGTGCCTGTTTCACTATAGCCTTGTGAAAGCAATAACTCTAATGTTGTTCTTCATGTAATTGGTGCTGCAAATATGTAAATTCATCATGTACAAATGTCATCTGTAAATTTGTTCAAGAAGGAACATTAGCCTTGGTGTGTACAAAAGAGACTAAACAGTGTAATTTTTGTATATTCAGTTTTTCCCCATGAAAACTGGAACCACAGTAGAATTGAAAACACCATTGGTTCTCTGCTGTCCAGCTTCACCAATTTATTAATTGAAAGCAGTCTTTTAGATCAAACTGAAATGGAATAGTAATTTGGTAATATTTTGTAAAATCTGAATTTTGGTGTTTTGTTGAATTCTTGTTCACTCACCTACTCACACTTTAGCCATGGTGTGTGCAGAAGACAAAATATTGTAGCTTTTATATTCAGGAATCTTTTTTGGGATCAAAATGTACATTGGTCTGTAGCCTGTTGAGCTTCACCAATTTAGTTACCGAGAACTCTCTCTGATCCAAATTAAATAGGAGATGGCTAATAGTACAATCAAGTCACACCATTAGGATGGGTAATTGATGGCAGAAAAATTGTGTGGAGACTGCAGACAGATGCATGTATTGTATTCCTAATCAACTTTGTTACCCTTTTTTTTATGAATTTAAATGTGTTTTTCTTTGCTGTAAAAAAAGTGATGTTTCTTGCATTTCATGTAAGTTTATGTTTCTTCCATCAAAGTTCAATTGCAAAACAAGGTTTCCAAAGGGTTTAGTTCCTTTCCTTGCATGGGTATAAACCTTAGACCCCCTTACTGCATTTGTGATTTGCTTCGCCCGAGGAAAATTTCATCGAAACGATGGTGCCAGAATTCAGCCACAATGTGGAAATTTGTTTTCTGTTCTCTAGACATGATGACATCATTGGAAAGAAACATCAAAGTTAAGTGCTCTAGCAAAACTTTTCAGTTTGGCAAAAGAATTGTCATGCTAAACATCTAATTGTTGGTTGTAATGTACCTATTTGCACTGTGCACCCTGTCGTGAGCTGTAGGAATGCTCACTTCATACTTTTGATAAATAGAATTGTGACATATGTTTTGTTAATCTAACTAAATAGGCTTGCTGGATGGGTGCCTCGGCTTTACTTTGGTGTGGAAGGAAAATTGGTAAACATAAAGATGTATTTTGTATTGCGTGTCTTTAGAATTCTTCTTTGCTACTTAACTACATACATCAGTCACATAAATAGTTGCCAAGGATGAATATTCTGGCTGCTCATGTGATGTCATGAAATAGTTGGTATGCTTGATTGTATTCATTCTGTGTCGACCATGTTTCAGTGCATGCTTATCCTCTTTTAAGATGTATACCCATGGAATTTCATAATTTTATAGCACTAAAGTACCAATTTTTACTAAAATGATTTCATCGAGAGAGAAAAAAAAAACTAAGTACATTGCGTGCAATTAAAGGCCAATTTTAGTAAATTACTTCAGGAAAAAGTGAAGTGTATTGAGTGGTACCCATTAATTTGACAGGGAAATATACCTAGTAAAATCATGACTTGGAAATTATTAACATTTAAGACAAAATGAACATGTGGAGGAAATATAATGTTTGCACTGTCTGTCATAAACTGTCTTGTTTAAAATACACAAAAATTTAATCACTTACTCTTTCAGGACAGCTACAGGTCAAAGATGCATATAGACACAAAAGTAAGTTTCCCAAATGCTGTAAGATTTTCATTTCGTTTTTTGTATGTTATATTTCGTTTCTCTATCTAAGGCTTTTTGCAGGTTAGTTTTCCCATGAAGCTCCATGTGCCAGATCGAACCAGCTCAGTGGGAGGCTTCATTCTTTTCCCTCATTGATTCATTACATTTTTTTGTAATGCACCGCCAAAAGTCAAGCCATCTGTCACTTTAGGTACTCGCTAAGGACTCGGAGCCTGCTGTCACAGAGTACAAGTACGGGCAAATGCATAAAACACAAGCATGAACTAGTCAAGCGCATATGCCAGTACAACATCGAAGCTTGCAGCCTGCTTTTATGCTGATTTGAATCAGACTAATGTGTCGTGTGGTATTATTTGTGTTCTCCATGCTTGTATTGGTTAAACAAACATCATCTCAGCTTGAAACTCACAGCGCCCGCAGGCTCAACTTGTCGTTAAATATACTGAACTAAGTTTGTTTCCTCCAGAAATCTGCTGACAGAAACATTCAGCTGCAGGTGAACTCCATGGTATCTGGAGATTTATTTTCTTCCACTTGTTTTGTGATAATGAGTTGACTTGTTTTGTGATAATGAGTTGAGGCTACCATCTGCTGTGAATTCTTCACCTACTTGGTGCATATTGACTAGAATTTGTACTTTGATAGTGAATGAGGTGTGGAAACTACTAGAATTGTTTGGTAGACACTACCAGATTCAACTATATATTAAAATCTGAAATGTCTGGAAGCAGTTGATCTGTCCAATATGGACCAGCTTAATTGACTCGTTCTCGCTGTTTGCAGGTTTCTGAACGATTTCAAGGTTCATAGGTCAGTTTTCTCGAGCAGTTGAGTCCACCCAAAGGTGCTGTCGCAGTTTTCTTCCTGTTTGCTATCTGTGTAGAACTTTCAGTCCCTTGAACGGTACCAGCAGTGCTGCTGGCTGCTGCTGATTGCTGCAGGGACTAGTGTTCTTCCTGAGAAGGGCCTTGCAACCCAGCGGTCAAGCAAGGTCGCAGCTGATGATCGAGAATGGAGAAAAGCGTTATACTGTTGCTGTATACTCCATCCCAAAAAATAAGTCACTTTAGGAATTTTAGGACAAATTAAGAAAGAGGTAAAATGACCTTACTTACCCCTATTTATTAGTCATATTTGACAGTAATTGATTCTTGCATGTGCATGCGCATACTAAATAGGGTATTGTTGACGCAAAAATCAACACACTGGAATCCAAGGGCAAGTGTTCGCCAAGTCACGGAAAGTCAACCAAGCGTGTCAGTCAATTTGACCTGAAATTGACAAGAGAGAAAACAAAGTCAAATTCGAGAGCGTATCAGCTGGGATTCCGAATATCTCTCAGATAGGCGTATCGGCAATCTTTGCCGATACTGTAGACGATAAAAAAATATTAAATGCAAGCGCGTAGTAAACAAGCGCATCGGCAGGATCAGCCGATACACTAGACGACAAAACCGACTTTTGGACAGCCGATCGTGTGTGTATGACAAGATCTAAGCTACGAATGTGTAACTTAGATGATGTAAGACTAAAAACAGATCTAAACCGGCTTTTGAGATAACAAAAGTGTTACTCCAAAACTTAAAGTTGATCTAATATGTTTTTAGATGTGATAATGGCCAAAAATCATAAGAAAACCTACAAATCTAGCCGATATCGATAATTAGTGAATAAATCTAGACGAGACGACAGCGATGCACCCGGAAGTCAAAGACTAGATGAACTCGATAACTTTTGAATAGATTTGAACGAAGCCACAGCGATGCGCCCGGTAGCTAAAGCTCAAATATACTCGGTAAAACAAAAACTCATCAGCAAATCAAGTCGCTCGAATGTGAGACGTCCTTGATCAACTTGAAAGAACTCGTCGAAAAAAGAAGAGAAAAGGCGAAGTCGCCGAAAAAGTGCAAATGAATTGTAAAGTTTGTTGTATTGGATATGTATCGAGTTTTTTTGTCCCTTACAACTGGTATATATAGCCTAGCGCTATCACGTACGAGCCGATTACGGCAAACATTACTTGACCCTAAAGAAAAGACTATCTAAAAGATAAACTACTTTAAATATTACAACCGAATCATCAAGATTCTCACAGAGTCCGGATGCTCTCCTCCTTCCTTGACTTCATCGGCAACTATCCATCGGCCGGTTACCAGAACTAGCGGATCAGCATCTTCAAAGCATATTCTTCTGGCCCATGGGACAAACTCCATCGGCCGATTCCAACCCTGTGCATCTTTTGGTTTCTTCCAAATCGGCCACCTTCCCTTCACAAAAATCACCTTCTTTGACACGTGTCAAAAAACGGTGTCAACACATGCCCCCCAGTTTCGGAATAAATTATTTTGTTCCGAAACTACTCCAACCAGCATTTAAAGCCATTCCTCGTACCCCATGCATACGGCTTACCCCATACGATCGGGTAAAAACTCTTCTTTGCCCCTGGCTTTTCACCTTCCGACTGCACAAACCCAACGCACCGATTCACCTTTCGTCTTTTCACTTACCCAGACTGGGCCATAAACATCACCTTCCGTCCTTGTATCGGCAACAAGTCTCCCTTAGCTACAGAGCCTCCTTTCTTCTTTTTCCAGCAAAAAACCCTAGGTCTTTCTGTAGCAATGGCGGGCTCCAAGCGCCCCAATGAGGGTCCTTCCAATGCACCGCCGGCGATCCGTCGCCATGTGGAGTAAGACCTCCTTTCTTCCATCTTCGGATTGCCATACTTTTGTTCAACTTTGATCTTTAATTTTTCTGCCTCTTTTCTGCAAAGTGACAATGCTTCTTCCGGTTCCTCCAACTCGGAGGGACCCTCTTTCCCTGGTGTTCCTGAGAGCACCAAGTAGTTCATTCTCCAGCTCCTTCGCGAGAAGGATGAAGCTCGGCAGAATTACTCCCAAGAGACCATCTGGTCTCAGTTCCTTGCCGCCGAACTGGAGGCGGCGCAATCCGATCGGGCACTCCTCCAGGCCCAACTCACCGCCGCTGACTCCAGGGTTGCTTGTAAGTCGCCCCTTCCGAAGCATTGCTTTCTCCTGTTTTTCTGACATCTTGCTTCAGTCTTGGAGTCGCAGGTTCAGACCCTCCACGCCGCAGCAGCCACCGCCACCGAGTCGGTGAACACGCGCGGCGACACCGTCGCCGCCCGTCTGCAGGACATCCCCAACTGCATTTGGGAGGTCGCCGGACATGGGGTTCGCCGTGGCGCCGCCGTAGCCCTCGCCACGGCCCAGTCGAGACTGGTCACGATCTCCTACAGGTCGAACCGTTCCGCTTCCCGCTGGGCAGCGAAGACTGGTGGGCCTTTGAAGAGCTCGCCGACGACATGGAGATGGAAGCCGCCGCCATCTCCGAAGATGTCAGCATAGAGGCGGTCATCGGCAACGTCTTTGCCGATGATTATATTTCTAGGAGTAGCATCTTCCTAAAAACAATCTTTCGATGTGTCGGCCAGATCCTTAGATCGGCCCCTTTGTAAACAATATTATTAATGAAGTATTTCCTTTTTCTTGTCAATTTCCATTGCAATTTCCCAATTGATGTGGCAAAAAACCAACTCTGACCCGAATTCAAATAATCTGGATTGTGTAGATTTTTTGCACTAAGGGCGGCACATATCGTGTCGGCCATAACAATTCAACCGATAATTCAATTAATCGGCTATCCATCCACCCAAATGCTAGGGTAAAACTTCTTCAAATATTTTCCGTTAAGAGCTCTAGGGTACTCTTCCCCTTCGAGTGTCTCTAAAATATAAGCATTGCCAGGAACGCATCTGTTTACTCTGAATGGTCCTTCCCACGTTGGTGACCATTTGCCGAATTTTGAACTCTTTGTTCCTATCGGCAGTATTAACTTCCAAACCAATTCCCCTTGCTCAAAAATCTTGGCTTTTACTTTTTTATCATACCATCGGCTAACTCTGGTTTTATTTGCCTCAACATTTATAAGAGCCTTCAGCTGATGGCTAACTAAATCCTCTAATTCATCTTTCATCAGAGCAGAATACTCATCGGCCGTCAATTGATTCTGAAACGTGACACGCCGTGAATCAAGTTTCAACTCCCATAGAAGAACAGCTTCATGTCTGTATACCAAATGATATGGAGACACCTTTGTAACACTATGATGCTGTATGCCCATAAAGCTTCATGAAGTACAATATGCCACTTTCTAGGATATTCATCAATTTTTCTCTTGATCAATTTGATGACTCCTTTATTGGATGCTTCTGCCTGACTGTTAGCTTGGGCATAATATGGAAAAGAATTCAGCAATTTAATCCCCATTCCAGTAGCAAATTCCTCAAATTCATCTGACGTAAACATAGTACCCTGATCGGTCGTAATGGTCTGTGGAATACCAAACCGATAGATAATGTGTTCTCTAATGAATTCAATCATCTCATTTGACGTAACATTCTTCAGAGGAATTGTTTCAACCCACTTGGTGAAATAATCAGTGGCCACCAAGATAAACTTATGATTTTTACTGGATGGAGGATATATATCTGGCCGATCAAATCAATTCCCCATCCTCTAAACGGCCACGACTTGATTATGGGATTCATGGCTGATGCAGGAACTCTTTGCACGCTTCCAAACTTCTGACATTCTTGGCAACCTCTGTAATATGTGAAGCAATCTTCCAGTATCGTCGGCCAAAAATATTCATTCCTTCTAATCACCCATTTCATCTTATAGGCCGATTGATGGGATCCACAGACCCCTTCATGAATTTCACACATTAATAACTTAGCTTCTTCTTTATCGATGCATTTGAGCAAAACTCCATCAATCGTCCGATAATATAAATCTTCCTCCAACAATACATACTTGATTGCCTGGAATCTGATTTTTCTGTTCACTTTTTTGGATGGATCTTTCAAATAATCAATAATTTCTTTCCTCCAATCATCGTCTGTTAACTCCGATGCCATTATTCTTTCCATCGGCCGATATCCTGAAGCATGCTGAGCCAGCCGATTTGTATCACTGTTATGAAATTTGGGAACATGCTCGATGGTTACCTTCTTGAATTCTTTCAGCAGCTGGAGACACTCTTCATGATATAATTATAAAATATCATCTTTGCATTCATACTCCCGAACTAATTGATTAATCACCAGCATAGAATCTCCAAAAATCTCAACAGCATCGGCTTTGATCTCTCGAAGTAATTGAATTCCCTTGAGAATAGCACAATACTCAGCTTGATTATTGGTTGCAGAGGCTTCAATCGGAAATGAGAACTCAAAATTTGCCCCCGAGGAGAAATCAACACCACACCAATTCCAGAACCATTCCCACAGAAGATCCATCAAAGAATAAAGTCCAAGGAACAAGATCTACCATGTTTAGCTCTGGTCCACAATGTTGCACAACAAAATCGGCTACGGCTTGACCCTTAACTGCTTTAGCCGATTCATATCTCAAATCAAATACTGACAATGCCAAAAATCCATTTCCCTATTCTCCCTTTTAAAATCGGCAATGAGAGCATATATCTAATAACGTCATCTTTGCTCACAACAACACATTTAGCCGATAATAAATAATGTCTAAGCTTGGTACAGGAGAAGTATAAGCAAAGACACAATCTCTCGACAGAAGAATACCTGGTTTCAGCATCCAGCAACCTTCTGCTCACAAAATAAATAGCTCTTTCTTTTCTTTCAAATTCTTGAATAAGGGCCGATCCGATAGCATGCTCATCAGCCGATAAATACAATTTAAACGGCTTGTGCTTTTGGGGAGGAACCAACACCGGAGGATTTACCAGATAATGTTTGATTTCATCCAATGCCTTCTGATGTTCCTCTCTCCATACAAATTCCTGATCGGCCTTCAACTTCAGTAAAGAACTGAACGACTGAATTTTTCCCGACAGATTAGATATAAATCTTCGAGTAAAATTAATCTTGCCGATCAATGACTAAAGTTGAACCTTCGTTGTAGGGGCTTCAACTTTGTCGATAGCTGATATAGTCTTCTGACTAATTTCAATTCCTCGTTCATGTACCATAAAACCCAAGAATTGGCCAGCTGATACACCAAAAGCGCACTTGTTTGGATTCATCTTTAAACCATGTCTTCTGGTGCATTCCAAAGCATTATGCAGATCGGCCAAATGTTCTTGGTGCCCCTTTGACTCCACAACCACGTCATCAATGTATATCTCCACAATTTTGTCGATGAGTTCATGAAAGATATAATTCATGGCTCTCTGGTATGTAGCACCGGCATTTTTTAGTCCGAAGGTCATGACTACCCACTCGAATAAACCGAGATGTCCTGGACATCTGAACGCATTCTTGTGGATGTCTTCTTCTGCCATAAAAATCTGATTGTATCCAGCATTGTCATCCATAAAACAGATCACTTTGTGCCCAGCAGCAGCATCTACCAACATATCAGCTATTGGCATAGGGTAACCATCCATCGGTGTAGCTTTGTTGAGATCCCTGAAATCAATGCACACTCGTAGTTTGCCATTCTTCTTGTAAACAGGAACCACGTTAGAAATCCATTCGGCATAACGACACTGCCAAATAAAATTAGCTTTAATTAATCGTGTAATCTCGGCCTTTATATCTGGCAAAATCTTAGGATTACATCGCCTCGCTCCTTGTTGATATGGCCGATATCCCGGTTTTATAGGCAAACGATGTTCCACAATAGATCTATCTAAGCCAGGCATCTCATAATATTCCCAAGCAAAGTAATCTTTGTACTCTCTTAATAAACTTTTCAGTTCCTGCTTGTATTTGGGATCCAAGTTGGCGCTAATAAACGTCGGCCTCGGTCTATCACCATCTCCGATGTCAATCTCCTCTAGTAAATCGGCCGACGTGAACCCATGCCCCAACTTCCCTTCTTCCTCTAGGAACTCATCCATCAGGAACTTTCTGAAGAACCGACTGCTTGGATCGGTGTGGAACTGTTACTGGCCGATTCACCATCGGCCTTGGCCTTGACACGCCAGACTTGTGATTTGACTCCTTTCTTATTCAGTGTCTATTCTTGTTCTTCCTCAATGATCTCCAGCTGGCGTAACCTCTGAACACGTCGCTTCTGAGACCTAGTCAAACCTCCTGGGCACCATTGAGATTGATCCATGCGATCAGGCTCATGTTCCGGATCTCTTCGCATCAGATGATCATCTTGCACTCTGTCGTCGGCCATCTGTTCTAGCCGATCGTGTATAGGCATTCATCTCCCAGCAGGATCACGTAGCATTGTCCTGCTCCCCAGTCGATCATGCACCGATATTCTTTTTCCTAGCCGATCATGCACAGAAGTGCGCTCACGCCGATAGGGCTCATGACGTGACCTTTCATATGATCGGCTGCCTTGACCATTGCATTAGGGACAATCATATGCCGATGGCAACGTCAACCCTTCTTCCCAACAGTAGACAAAGAAAGGACACCTCCAATGATCTTGCTCGCGTCGCTCCTCTTCTTCTCTACGTTGTCACCTTTCACGATCACGCTGAAATTTATTCAGCACCATTTGAGATGTTACACATCTATGTGGTGCCGATGAACGTTTAGCATCCCTCATCGGACCCTTTCCTTTGACCTCATCGGCCGCTATCTGCGCTTTAGGATCAACAGCTCCAGATTTCTTGGCCGATGATGACGTTAGAATCTTAGCTTGAGAAGAACCTTCATCTCTGGCCACATCAACCATGTTCGTGGCGAAAGGATGTCCATCGATCTTCATCGTCTTCTTGGGAGCCTCAAACTTCAATCTCTCTTGTTCGAAAGCCATCTGAATCTGTTGTCGGAAGACCTTGCACTCATTTGTGTCATGTGACGTGGCATTGTGCCACTTGCAGTACTTTATATTCTTGAGTTCGTCCTCCGATGGAATCTTGTGATATGGCTTCAACTTTATCAACCCTTCCGACAATAACAAGTCAAAGATCTTGTCGGCTTTGGTGATGTCGAATCCATACAACTCAGGCTCTTTCTTTCCAAACGGACACGTCACCGGCTTTTTACTGTTTTGTATCCACTCAGCCGATGCGACCGTTTCCTGCTCCTCTTCAGACTCATCATTAGCAGTATATTCCACATAGTTGATCTTCTTCTGAAAAGGCTTCTTGGACTCGTAGGATCGAGTCTCTCCTGTCATCCGACTTGCAATCTGGCTAATACTTTCAAACTCCTGCGATGCATATTTATCTTTAATGTGCGGCAAGAGTCCATTAAATGCTACGTCGGCCAACTGCTGATCGGACAGAATCAAACTGTAACATCGGTTCTTGACATCTCTGAACCTTTGGATAAACGCAGCAACCGATTAATCATTTCTTTGTCTCAAGCCGGTCAAATCGGTCAACTTTAACTCAGCAATCCCAGAGAAGAAGAACTGATGAAATTGTCTCTCTAGATCGGCCCAATATAATATGGAGTTTGCTGGTAAAGTGGTGAACCAAGCAAAGGCCAATCCAGATAAAGACAAGGAGAACAAATGGACTCTGAGTGCATCCTGGTTGCCCGCTTCTCCCAACTGTAGAAGGAACCTATTAACATGTTCCATCATAGAAACTTCTCCCTGCCCTGAGAACTTTGTGAAGTCAGGCATCTTGTACTTGTGTGGGAGAGGAATCTGATCATAAGCCGGAGGATAGGGAGTCTTGTACATGACAGATTGTTGCTTTGGCCTCAAACCAAACTGCTCCCTCATCACTTCATCTATCTTTGTGCTCCAATCAACTTGCGGCTCAACTATTGGCACTTGCTGAGGGGAAACCGTGTTCGCTGCATTGGCCATCATCGCAAGTTGCTGAGCTACATGGTTCATCGGCTGTCCAGCCGATTACATCTGTTGGGCTTGCTGTACTACCCGATTGGGTGTTTGCTGAGTCATTGTCGGCTGTGTAGCTGATGGGTTAGCCATTTGTTGATCGGTAATATCCATGTACGGCACATTGACAAACTGTATCTGTCCAGTTGCTTGATTGTGGAATACCCAGTTGATTCCCTTCTGATGCGGAGATTGCGACAACAACACTTCTGAAGGAGACTGGGGTTGGAGCAGGATAGCAAGACGCTGCTGTGGGGTCATCGGCGGTGGCGCCGATACATTAGCTTGTGCCATCTATTGTGGACTCCATGCGCCTTGTGCATTCAGCTGTGTTGCCAATGCATCCTGCTGTGCACCCATCGGCTGAACGGCCGATGGATCAGGCTGAGAGGCTATCGGCTGAGAAGCCGATGCATTAAACTGCATCTTGGGTGGCGTAGAAAAGAAATCTGGATGCATACCATACCTAGTAGCAGGATCCCATCCTTTAGGAAATACGGACGTAGATCCACCTTGCACGGTTGTAGCAATCGGCGGTGTGGTTGAGTAGATAGGATTTGCCGTACCCGCCGATGCTGCAGTAGTCATCTGAGGTGGAGTTTGACTGTTGCTTTCTGAGGTGGAGTTTGACTGTTGCTTGTTCCTATCTGGCTATTTTGAGCCGACAGGGCTGCTGCCATAGACACCTCCAAGGGAGTATATTGCATCTGATATGGTTGTACATAGCAAGGACCCATGCACCCTGGTAACGTACCTTCAGCAAAAGTCTTGACCACTGCATTGTGCACCGTGTTGCCCATCACTGTTGCACTCTTGATGAAGGCTTGTGCCACAGCTTGGCCAACTGCGTCTATCATCTTGCTTTCACGTTGAGCCTCTATCAATGGCTGAAAAGATGGAAGATTAAACTTCTTAATCACCTCACCAGATCTGTTAACGCTGTACGACTTGAGGTATTCACGTTTGAATTTCTCTACCAGCTCTTCATATTCCTTCTTTTGTTCTTCTTTGAGCTTATCTTCAGGAACAAGAATCTGATTTTCTTCACTAATTGCAGATTTATCTGTGAGTTCCACCATGTTGAAGCTTTCGTGTCCCACTGGGCATGCCAAAAAAATGTGTTGACGCAAAAATCAACACACTGAAATCCGAGGGCAAGTGTTCGCCAAGTCTCAGAAAGTCAACCAAGCGTGCCAGTCAATTTGACCTGAAATTGACAAGGGAGAAAACAAAGTCAAATTCGAGAGCGTATCGGCTGGGATTCCAAATATCTCTCAGATGGGGGTATCGGCAAGCTTTGCCGATACTATAGACGACAAAAAGATATTAAATACAAGCGCGTAGTAAACAAGCGCATCGGCAGGATCAGCCGATACACTAGACGACAAAACCGGCTTTTGGACAGCCGATCGTGTGTGTATGACAAGATCTAAGCTACGAATGTGTAACTTAGATGATGTAAGGCTAAAAACAGATCTAAACCGACTCTTGAGATAACAAAAGTGCTACTCCAAAACCTAAAACCGATCTAATATTTTTTTAGATGTGATAATGGCCAAAAAGCATAGGAAAACCTACAAATTTAGCCAATATAGATAATTGGTGAATAAATTTAGACGAAACGACAGCGATGCGCCCGGAAGTCAAAGCCTAGATGAACTCGATAACTTTTGAATAGATTTGAACGAAGCCACAGCGATGCGCCCGGTAGCTAAAGCTCAAATATACTCGGTAAAACGAAAACTTATCAGCAAATCAAGTCGCTCGAATGTGAGACGTCCTTGATCAACTTGAAAGAACTCGTCGAAAAAAGAAGAGAAAAGACGAAGTCACCGAAAAAGTGCAAATGAATTATAAAGTTTGTTGTATTGGATGTGTATCAAGTTTTTCCGGTCCCTTACAACTGGTATATATAGCCTAGCGCTATCAAGTCCTAGCCGATTACGGCAAACATTACTTGACCCTAAAGAAAAGTCTATCTAAAAAATAAACTACTTTAAATATTACAACCGAATCATCAAAATTCTCGCAGAGTCCGGATCCTATCCTCCTTACTTGACTTCATCGGCAACTATCCATCGGCCGGATACCAGAACTAGCGGATCAGCATCTTCAAAGCATATTCTTCTGGCCCATCGGACAAACTCCATCGGCCGATTCCAACCGTGTGCATCTTTTGGTTTCTTCCAAATCGGCCACCTTCCCTTCATAAAAATTACCTTCTTTGACACGTGTCAAAAAACGGTGTCAACAGATATATAGTGACTTGTTTTTTGGGACAAAATTTGAATATTAGGATGACTTGTTTTTTTGACAGAGGGAGTATAGGTTTCTTACAAAATGCTCAACATCTCTGCTTCGAGAGTTCAGCAATTACTTATTTTGGTAGTCTTGAAATTTAGATCAGCGCGAACATGGGTCCATTTGTTATGCAAGGAAGGCCGTGTTTAGTTCGTGAGGCCTGTAAAGGCAAAAAATTTTTGCGTCGGAATCTTCCCAATTTGAAGTAGTAAATGAAGTTTATTTAAAAAACTTTTTGCATGGATGGTTTGTAAATCGCGAGACGAATCTAATGATGCTAATTAATCCATAATTAATTAATAATTAACGGTTGGTTACTGTATCATCACTGTTGCAAATCATGGATTAAATAGGCTCATTAGATTCGTCTCGCGATTTACAACCCAACCATACAAAAAATTTTGTAAATAGACTTCATTTAGTACTTCAAATTAGTAAGATTTCTTTTCACTTTAATGCGTTTACGGCTTTTTTCTGTTTACGGGGTAGTAACTAAACAGACTCGAAATACCTTGTGTTGATCATCCAGTCCTCTTGGCTGCTATCTCCTCGTAGTACAATTTTTTCTGGTATATCCTCTTTCTCGGTCCATTGTACTTTTCACAGATTCCAGTCTCGACATGCAGCCCAAACAGGCGAACAGCTTGGGGATTGCGGGCCCCCTGGTCATGGTGGCGAGGAGGTAGTAAGGCTTCAGTCAGTCCAGTTGGATCAAACTCAGCAGCACAGCTGTTTGCAGGGGGCCTCGCCACAGTTCATCAACTGGGCCTAGAAAAGAAACTAAGACCTTCAACCACACACTGACAGATGCCATCAGCGTCGTGGGGCCAACGTCGACAGGCCGTCGAACACCTCGCTAATGGCGATCTCATATCTAAGCTGTTTCTTATATTATATAATTTATAAAAAAGATCACCTAGGGGCGACGAGGCGATCAATCATTCACGCCGCCGCACAGGCGCTAAAGATATCAGGAGTAGATATCTCTAGATCACCCGGATCCTGAGCTCGTCAAGACGTTTTCCAAGCGTGCGGCCGCGGCGCCCGACGCCAGCACGAAGGGCCCCGGCGGCCCCTGCCTGCTGGACCACGACAGCGAGCGGCGCGCATCGCCGGGCCCCAGGTCAGCAAGTCACCGCGCCAGGAGCACGAGCACCCGTCACCGCCCCCGGCACGCAGGCCCGCGCGCGCACGCCCAAAGCGAGCGCGGTCAGCAGCAGTGGAAAACCCGCGCCCCGCCCCGTCTGCCCGGCCGTCGCTGCGCGCTCGGGGAAGGAAGGAAGGAAGGCTCGCGTCGTGTCGCGTCGTGCGACGCCGCGCGCGCTGGTGGACCGCGACGTGGCGCCCGCGCCGGGCCTGGGTGCGCGCGCGGGGGCGTCGCGGTCGGGGCGGTGGTTAGTTTGCCGGGCGTGGGGCGATGAGGTGGGGGAGGTAAAGAGGGCCCTGGCGGGCGCGGCGGACGAGCGGCTGCGTCTTTTCCATCGAGCGCCTGTTCTTCGGCCCCGCACTTGCAGGGCGCTAGTATTGTTGGGTGATGATGGCCGGTGGGGGAGTTTGACGCGGAAGCAGAGCGAATCGCGTCGTCGCGGTCGCTGTCAGGTGGTTGGACCGTGACGTCACCGCACCGCGGGGGCACGGTGATGCAAGTTTGTAAGAGCAAGTTTAATAACCGGCTGAGAGCCGGCTGGTATCCAATGTCACGGAGGGAGAAACCTGAAGCGGGTGCCTGCCAAACCGCTCGCTTGAAGCCGGCGAAATGACTCCATCATATGTGGGGTCCGCCACCATCCGCGGCGCTCCCAGCCGGCAGTGGGAGAGGACTATTACCCTTGCTCTAACACGGTTCACCTACCATTCGGTTTCTGATGTTTTTTTAATGGACATTGTCAGTACCCTATAGCAGGGATACCCACTTCTACAGCAGCAAGGCAGGACTCGCATAGTTATCCGCGACTGAGCCATAAGGGGCGGAGCAGCCGGGCCCCACAGGTCAGGCTCTTTCCTCACCATGCCAACGGCCCCGGACCTGCTCCCCGCTCTGGGAAGGGTCCGGTGACGCCACGTGTCCCCGAGGAAAGGAAGCTCCAAGCCAACAACCGAGGGCGCGGACCCCCCCTAAAGGGGTCCGGGGCCTCCTCGCGCCCGTCCGGACCTCCCGCGCGCGTGGAACCAACATACCGCCGGGGGGTCCGGAGCCGCCACGTGTCCCGCAGGCGCGGGCGTGGGCCTTCCGCCGGAAGACTCACCCACCCACCGCATTCAATGCGGGTGGTTGAGGCGTGCTCTGCCGCCGCGGCATGCGGGGCAGCCTTTGCCAGGTCTCACTGTAGTCCGCGTATTACCGAGGTACACAGTGTAGCCGCCTGCGCCGCAACCATGCAGAGCCCGTCTGACGTATTAAATGGATACGACGACACGACACTTTTCCATCATGCCGCCTATGCCGCAAGCTACACGGCCCGTTCAGCTACATTACAGGCGACGCCGCACGCTATACTCTGACACCGTTTCGACAAGACAGGGCAAAGCACGCCGGTCGGAAGATTCCCACAGACGAACCAGGAAAATCCAAGAATGAGATCTTCTCCGCCTGAAACGCCATAATGTATGAACAATACGCTATACTACATCGTTGGGCCCACCTGTCGGGGACCCAACGGCCATGTACACGCCTCCCTTGAGATATAAAAGGGAGGCGCTTGTTGTACATAGGGGGCTCTCAAGCACACTCAGACGCACGCTGGACTCAGCTCCAAGCTCTTCCAGACTCAAGCAATACAACACACAGTGGACATAGGGTATTACGCTCCGGCGGCCCGAACCACTCTAACCTGCTGTGTTCATCGTGTTCCTGAGCAAGATCGAACTAGTCCTAGCTAACCCCCGAGTACTCACCCTCTGGGCTTAGGCGGGTGCATTCCGCCACCCGGCTGTGGTTTGCCACACCACGACATTTGGCGCGCCAGGTAGGGGGTTTTAGCTGGTCACAGTTCATCTCTTACTCGTCTCCATAGTTCGGGTGGACGACGTGGAGATGACGGAGGGTGTGGCGTCCTCCACGCCACACACCTCTCGCGTTCCTACTCCAGGGCAACCGTGCCTATGAAGCAGCCACCGTCGGTGGCGGCGCGCGCTGCACGTCGGCAAGAGTCAGGGCGCCCGTCAAGGGCCCCCTCACAAGCTGCGAGTGGCGGGGCGCTGGCGTCGGCTAGGGAGTTGCTTTGAAACCCTCCGGCAGCTGCAGCCTCGCCAGACGCCCTGAGGCAGTGGCGGGATGACGTTGACCGTCTCCTCCATCTGGCTCAGGCCTCCCCCAGTTTTGCAAAGAATGGGCTACGACCTCCGCCTGGCAATGCAGTGGTACCCTACCACCGGTGCCAGGGCGGTGCGTCGGCATCCGTGCGCTCCCCCACAGTGAGGGGTGCACGAACAGAAGACCTGCGGGCGGAGCTCAACCGCAGGCGCGCGGGTGAGGACGCCCGCATCTCTGTGGAGAGGGCACGAGAGCGCCACCTCAACATTGAAGGCCGCAACCTCAACGCCGACTTGGACGTGGCAACACCCAAGCCTCCGGTGAACGCCCGGATTCAGGCGGGCACCCCGGTGGCTGGGGTGGGCTGCGCCGCGCTGGCAGAGCACCTCCGCGCGGTGGCATGGCCATCCAAGTTCCGCCCGCACCTGCTGGAGAAGTGTGACGGTACCACTAACCCGATGGAATTCCTGCAGGTGTATGTTACTGCCATCACAGCAGCTGGTGGTAACGACGCCGTCATGGCGAGCTACTTTCATGTAGCCTTGTCCGGGCCAGCCCGGACTTGGCTCATGAACCTCACTCCGGGGATGATTCAGTCTTGGGAAGAGCTCTGTGCGAGGTTCACAGCGAACTTCGCCAGTGCATACCAGCAGCATGGTGTGGAGGCTCACCTCCACGCCGTGAGTCAGAAACCCATAGAAACGCTTCGGGCATTCATCTCGCGCTTCACCAAGGTACGGGGTACCATTCCTCGTATCTCTGACGCATCTATTATCACTGCTTTCTGTTAGGGGTACGTGATGAGAAGATACTCGAGAAGCTGGCGACGCACGAGGTGGAAAGCGTTACCACGCTTTTCTCCCTGGCAGACAAATGTGCCAGGGCCGCTGAGGGCCGTGCATGGCACTCAGCCCCCCAAGACGGAGACGCCAAAGCTGGTGGCTTCGGTGCTACTACCCAGGGCGGTGGCAAGAAGAAGAAGAACAAGACCCGGAGTCGCGGGGAGCCGCAATCCGGCGGTCCAGCCGTTGCAGCAGCGGCACCAGCTGCTGCGGCAGCGACTGGGGGCCAGAATGCGCATGGCAAATGCCCGCGCCCGCAAGGTGGCAGCGGGGGTTCATGCCCAGTGCATCCCATCGCTCGCCACTTGCACATGTCCACCTATCTAAATGTGTGTGTTTCATCTTTCTCCCTCTCCAACGTTATTTTCCAATGGCTTTTTTGACTAGTCTCAGTAAATCCAATAGATCTCTCTCTTAGTTTGACAATATTTCAGATATAATGTTTTGCTAAGATTGTTTTTACCTACCAAGCTCCACATAAGCCTTCCATTTTTATATATGAGTAGAATAGGTTGAAGACAATCTAATGTAGGCTTGAGCGACTTGATGAGATGAGTATTTCCATGATCTTTTGCAAGAGAACCTCACTTATATTTGATATGCATTCTTTTGAAAACTCTTCACGATGAAACAAGGTAAATGTTTGAAGTTCGCTTAAGTTTGAGAGCATTGCATTTATTTTTTTATTGTGGCTTGTTCTTTAATTGCTAGTCTATCTTCCATAATGAAAAAGTAGCCGGTCACAACATGAACATAAATGCTAAATACTTGAGAGAGCAATATGTCTTGTTATGTATGACTAAGTGCAAAGAGGACATTGAGGGGCAACGCTGATTTCTTTATAAGCAACGCTCCTGGACTTACTCGAGGACGAGCAAGGTTTAAGCATGGGGGGAATGTTGGCGCTCCTTAAGTACCCACTTTATCCCTTATTTATCCTTGATAATGGCATGAATTTAATATCAAAATCACTAACCGTCCTAACCCCGACCTAATTATTGGTCATTTTCACACTTGCACATATATTTTGGAGGAACTTTGTTTTTGCAGGTTTTTGGCCTATTTTGGAGCATGAAATGACGAGGCCCATGATCGAGCGCTAACACGGAGAAAGATGAAGGCCAAAGCCCAAAGGAAGGACCAAAGCCCATGTTGATTCGAAGCCCATTCATGCACATCCATCCTCCAAGAGAGCCCAAAGGACCAAGCCCACGAAGATGAGATCAAGATACTTCGGGATTAAGCAAAGCAAATGAAGATTTAAGGAAGGATTCCCTATCCTATCCTTTCCTCGAAGATATCTCCAAGATAACGACGTCAAAAGGGGTGCAATCGTGAAGGACATAAACTCTAAAAGATGCGAGGAGTCTGCACGCGAAAGATGAGACCGAGGCGAGCCCGAAAGGGGGTAGGCCGGCCGGCCTAGCCCGTTTCTAAGGCGGTTCGGCCTCCCCTTCGACCGGTGGCTTCCTCGATTTGTAAATAGCTCGCACCTTATTCAACTCGGGGCATCCATCCAACCAGAACTCGACGAAAACCTAGGGCCAAGACCGGAGGGAGACGACAGCCGCCGCATGTCTTTGAAGTTGTCTAGGAGATGGCTTAGGCCGCCCCTAGCCGCCATGGCCACCCTGCGAGGTTGTGCCATGGTGGAGTTCATGAGCTAGTTGGAGTCGTCAATGGTATGTACTCGGTGGTGACGATCCAAATGAATCTATTATGTGAGTAATGATAATCATGTCTTCCGAATCTATTAGCGATCATGTTCTCTCTTTGGATTTCGTTCTTTTCTTTGGGTTTGCTTCATCTTAGATCTATTATCGAGATAGATCGCTTAGCATGATCTTGTAGTCATGGTGGCTAAAGGTTCATGGCGGAACTACCAAAGGGGGTTCGACTTGCTTCAGGGTATTTCGTTTAAAAGGGGGGCGTCGTGACAGGCCGTCTCCACAGAGTAGGCGGAGTATCGAGGGATCGGATTGGATATTTTGAGTTTAAAGATGCTTTTGATTGAGATGCATGATTTATTTGCTCGTTAGCTTGAACTACAACTAGATGACGATAGGTCTAGTCATGTCTTTGGTTTTGCTATGATTAAGTGTAACACCCGGTTTATAAAAGGACATAAACCGAGCAATCATACACGTGCCAGGATCAAGTCACATGTATATACAACAAAATGAACAGTATATCATAGCACATATCACGTAAAAAGATATAATAAAGCGAATACGAATGTTATTTATTACATTAATGACAAAATGTCTGATACAGCGGAAGCGAAGTACAAATACGATAAAAGCTCTCCGAAGCTGAGCAGGGAGCCACAGGGACGTCGACTGGGAGACGAACGCCTAGAAGTCCTCGTAGTCCTGGTAGCGCTGAACGAACTCCCTCGTGTCGGCAGGAACTGAGCAGCAGTAGCGTAGCCAAGAGGAAAAAGTAGAGAAGAGGCAAGAGTGAGTACACAACTTGTACTCAACAAGTATAACACAAACTATGAGGCTCTAAGGTTGGCTGACTCAACTGCATTAGCTTTTAAGTGTTTGCAAATTTTATTAAAGCTATTTACTACTAGTTGATGAATTACCATTAACCCAGTTACATAGTAATTAGTCAAATTTAAACATGATACTAATGAGAACCAAACCGAAACCAAGCCACCCGGGGAAACCTGCCTCGTCAAAGGAAGATAACCCCACTAATCAAAAGGAGGATCTGGGCCGCTCATAACCGTGAGCACGACTAGTATACCAGTTTTACACTCTGCAGAGGTTGCACATCTTTACCCACAAGTCGTGAGCTACGCCAGTTGTTCATCACACTTCCTTAGGTGAGATGACTAGCGACTCACTACGAGGCCTTTACAAAGAATCTCGTTGGTAGGGAGTAACCGCGAGGGTGGATCGGCGACTATGGAGCAGGTCTAGTGGGCGTCAAGACACGAAGCACAGACGAGGCCACTCAGCATGAGGGCCATAGAAGCTTACCGCCCCTGCCCCGCAGGTAAGTTACTCCAAACCAAAAAGATCTAATTATTACGCCAAGTCTATCCCATTCTAGCCTTGTGGTAGCGCTGTTGTCCTAGGTTGTCGCTCTATGAACCGGTCCTTATGGAGAGTGGCCAACCAAGCACTAAGCACCGTGTTGGCCCCCTAAACCATGTTTCTACAAAAACCATATTTTAACGAGACGTGAGCCACCCAAGCACGAAGCACAGAGGGCCACTCCCAGAATTAAGTTCAAGTAAACCATTAATCAAATTAATTAAAAAGGACCAGTGTGTGTTATGGCGCAGCAACCTAGCACAACTAAACCAAAATGCAACCCCAAGGGATATATAAAGGATATAAAGTGGCTAGGACAGTCCTTATAGGCATACAGTATTAAATGCAGTATGAAAATGTATTTAAAAGTGATAGGTTGTTCATGTTATACTTGCCTTCCTCGTACTGCTCCTGCTGCTGCTCAAACTGGTCAGAAGACGGCTGCTCCGGGTACTGGTACTGGGGCTCCTCCGGTAGCTCAACGTCTACTCACGAACACATGGCCAAAACAATGCACAATAATAAGCATACAAGCAAACACTAATAAAAACTAAGAAACAGTACATCAATACATAAAAACAGCACACTAAACTAGTCTAAAACAATTCTACGCGTTACAACGATCGCGTGGACATAAAGAACGCCTAAAACGGAGCTAAAACGCATAATCTACGCTAAAAACAAGGTTCAGGGACCTATCTGCAAGAAAAACTAAGTTCCAGGGGATTTTCTGCAAAACCGAGGACTAAAACATAATTAACTGTTAACTCCAGGGTCTAACTCGTAAAAGAACAAGTGCTGGACGGCGGGTACTAATTTGGGAAAGCTCAGGGGCTTAAGTGAATAAAACAGGGCCAAACCGTAATTATTTTTGAACATTCTAGGACCGCGGGTTGAATATGGAAAAGTGGAGGGGCTCTTTATCAAATTTGCCAGGCCGAACCGGTACGGGTGGATTCAGGCCGCTGGATCGAGATCTAGCGGTCCAGATCCGATCGATGTGGGTTCTAATTTCGTGCGTTTATTTTAGATCTGACGGACTAGGGCCATCGGGCGCGGGGGTGGCGGCGCTGACCGCCGGAGACCATTCTCCGCGGCGGCGGGGCACTGGGAACTCGCCGGACTTCGGCGTTTCGGTGTTCCCGGGCTCAAAACGGAGCGGGCTTGGGTCAGGGAGGGGATACGAGACATGCGTAGTCCACCTGGACCAAGAGCTGGGCACTAGCGCGTCTGTGGCGGTGCGAGCGGGGACGGAGGCGGCTCTGGGCGGCGAGGCTCGCCGGCGCAACCCGTTCGGGGGTCTACAGGGGCTACGGCCTACCAAAACCAGCACAAAAGGGGGCCTGAGGGGGTGCGGAAACTCACCGGGGCTCGGGCTCGAGCAAGGAGGATGTGCAGGGAGGCCGGCATTGAAGGCGAGCGGCGGCGCACGGCGGGGTTCGGGGTCCGGCTGAAGGGGCGCGCCTCCGGGCTCCTGGGTTCCACGTGTGGACGTGCGGTGTCCCTACGAAGCAAAATCCGAGGTCAGCTGGGGTCGATCCGCATCCGCGGCGAGAAATCGCGGCGGAGGAGCTATCTCACCTCCGGGCGGCGCAAAACAGGGATACGAACAGCGTGCTCTGGCTCTGGATGCGCAGGTAGAGGG